>NC_138555.1:79717255-80019755 GCF_964273705.1 Natrix helvetica | reverse complement strand
TATTATTATTATTACTATTATTATTATTATTATTATTATTATTATTATTATTATTATTATTATTATTATTATTTTAACTTGGAATATTAAAAGATACAAAAAGAACAAAGAGAATTGCAACAATTGTAACAACAAAGGGAGAGATAACACTGCTACTCGAAGACTGGAAACTTGTGTATTGAAAACAAAATACTCTTACTTTCACTACTGATTATCCTGGTCTGGAAATTTAAAGACTCACAGTTCATTTATAGAAAGTGATAAGAAGTAAGGCACCATTTGTTTATACAAATATTCCTTTGAAGTATATCCTTAACCAGAGATCTCATGGTGAACCTGGATGTCACCTTGTAAAAATCTTCCAAGTCAGAGCAGCAGTGTTTTAACAGCTGGAAACAATGGCTTATTTTCAACAACAGAGAGAAACTGTCAGCTTGCAAGAGATAATATTTGCAATACAGAAACTATCAAATACATTTGAGAAAATGTTTGAAAAATTAGTGCACCTAAAACAGAAAAATATGATGAAAAGGATGGAGATTCTGTTTTTAAGGGGTATCTAATATTTTTATTGTGTATACGTTTTTTAGCTTCTGTCTGTACACCGCCCCGAGTCCCTTCGGGGAGAGGGGGTGGTCTATAAATTCAATAAAATAAATAAATAAATAAATAAATGCTTATCAAATGGGAAAAATAAAGGGTAGAGTCCCAAGCAATAAAGAGAAAAATGACTACAAAGAAATCAAATCTGCTGACATCTATGGTGAATGGCTTCTGTCTGGAAACATGGGAAAATTGGATGTAAATTGTAAACAGTGATTTGGAAAGGAAGATTAGAAACCTTTGTTACTGAATATTATTGATGTTTAGTTAGAATAGGCCATAAGGAATAGTGTTATTGGGATACTAGAAATAGCAAATGAGATGCCAGTATGTGGTTATGTCTGGAGTTTTGGTATGTTTTATGATGAAGGACGTTTAAACAATTATAGGCAAACGAGAAGGGGGGTATGATGATGGTAATATGTACAAATACATTTGATTTAAAATACTAGAATGAATATGAATCGTGGGTGACTGAAAGAAACATACAGATGTTTTGTAACCAACTGATACACTTTCTACAGTATGTAAAGAAAGAGGATTTTTTGTGTTGTCTGTTTTGAAAACTAAAACTAAAAACCTTTAATAAAAAAAAGAATATATCTGCTGAACAAAACTCCACATTGGTGACAGAAGGGCATCCAGCCATTAAAACACTCTGCTAGTTCCATTCAGTTGCCCAAACTCCACCTCAGAAGGGATTATAGGCTTCCTAAAAGATGATGATGATGACAGTATATTAAATTAAATAACCAGTGGAATATAAGTATACAGGCAACTAATCAAAGATGAAGGTCAGTTCATTAAATAATACCCCCCTCCAAAAAATGTTGAAAAATGGTAAATGGAAATAAATGAATTTCATTTTGATCTTTTATCTAGATACAGAAGATTGTTCTAAGTGTCCTGAAGATCAGTATCCAAGCAAGAAGCAAGATCGATGCCTTAACAAAACAATGAGTTTTCTTTCCCTTAAAGAAACTTTAGGAATCAGTCTGGCCTCAGCTGCTGTTTGCTTCTTTCTCATGACAATCAGTGTGCTTGGAATTTTCCTTAAGCATAGAGAAACCCCCATTGTCAAGGCCAACAACCGGAACCTCACTTACACACTCCTTATCACTCTTCTGCTCTGCTTTCTCTCTTCCTTGTTATTCCTTGGTCAACCAAGGAAAGTAACCTGCCTTCTCCGGCAGCCAGCATTCAGCATCATCTTCTCAGCTGCTGTTTCTTGTGTGTTAGCTAAAACTATTACAGTGGTTGTCGCTTTCATGGCTACTAAGCCAGGTTCTTCAGTGAGAAAATGGGTGGGGAAAAGATTGGCTCTTGCCATTGTCTTTTCTTGTTCTCTTCTTCAAGCAGGTCTTTGCATCCTGTGGTTGTCAACCTCTCCACCATTCCCTGAATTAGACATGCACTCCCTTATAGAAACCATGATTTTGCAATGCAATGAAGGCTCCATCTTCATGTTCTATTGTGTGCTAGGCTATCTGGGCTTCTTGGCCATTGCCAGTTTCATTGTGGCTTTCCTTGCCCGTAATTTACCTAACAGCTTTAATGAAGCCAAGTTCATCACTTTCAGCATGTTGGTCTTCTGCAGTGTATGGATCTCCTTTGTACCAACTTATCTAAGCACCAAAGGAAAAGGCATGGTGGCTGTGGAGATCTTCTCCATCTTGTCCTCCAGTGCTGGGTTATTGGGCTGCATCTTCTTCCCAAAATGCTTCATCATTGTGTTGAGGCCAGAACTAAATAGCAGGCACCAACTAATCAAACGAAATAATTAAATTAGGTCTACAGATGAGGTCTACACTGCTTTTATGAATGACAAGTGATGGATATTAGCATAGAAAAATTAAAGACAGTCCCTTTTTAATATTCCTTTCTATCCTCCATTCCAAACCAACATTTGTACTTTGTGAATGTAATGTATCCTTTAATTTCCTGGGTCAGTTCTGACCTCAGTTACTGAAGTAGTGATTCTACAATGCAATAAATGTCACTTTTCACGTTTTAAACTTGTTCAATATGGGCTTTGTGGCCTTCAGAAAATTCACCATGGCTAAACAATAGGCAGCAATCAATAAAAATAATGATTAAGTAATGCATTTTTCTCAATGTATTGTCAAGTTCTTATATGTTAGCCAGTAAGAGAAATTGTGTCTTTAATTTAGGTCATTTTAGCATAAAATATATATGTCATTTCCATTACAACTATTATCACCCAAAGATGTATGTTAGTTACAAGTATTACAGTGGTTGTAGCTTTCATGCTACTCAGCCAGGTTCTTCAGTGAGAAAATAGGTGGGGAAAAGATTGACTCTTGCCATTGTCCTTTTTTTGTTCTCTTTGTCAGGCCTGCAGCCGTCTTTTCTTTTGGATCTGAGGCCTGCCACACTTTCTATTATTCTACTATGCATTTTCTATTGTAGGAAAATGGGAGGGGGGATTGTAAGGAGTGAGATATGATGTAGCCAGAACAAAATTCCTTTCTAGAAACCCAAGGTCATCCTTTGTCTCTGCACCTCTGCACTTGACCAGAACTGGATGGGTGGAAGCTGCCAGTGTGGCAGTGGAAGATGGGACCATGGGATGGACTTGTGGGTGTGGGAGCAAGATCTTGAAATTTCAACTGGGTGGGGGAAAACTGGGAAGCTTTCAGATTTGGGTTTTCCCAGATGTGCCAACATGGCTCTCTTAATAAATTGGAACTTTGAGCAATAGTTTGCCTTGGACTCTGATTTACTTTTGGATGCTATCTGGAACTCTGATCCTCTTCTTTGATCAGATCTTGGCATCCTGCGGTTGGCAACTTCGCCTCCATTCTTTGAGTTAGACATGCACTCCCATATAGCAACCATGATTTTGCAATGCAATGAAGGGTCCATCTTCATGTACTATCTGAGCTTCTTGTCTTCACTGGGTTGACAGTGGAATTCCTCAGATTCATGGTTTTGGGGGATTTTAATCTGCCTCCCCTAGAAGAGTGATCTAATGTGGCACAGGGCTTTATGGCTAACATAGCAGCCTTGGTGATCTAGAGATGGAGCTCTCACCTCACAATCAGAGGCCTCTAGGTAGAGGCAGATATTTCTCTCTCTGGGCACATTTAAAATATATCTGCCGAATATAACTCTGCCTTGGTGACAGGGAAGGGCATCTGGCCAATAAACACTCAGCTCCATTCAGTTACCCGGACTGCACCTCACAAGGGATTATGGGGTTGTTAAAAGATGATGATGATGATGATGATGATGATGATGATGATGATGATGATGATGATAGCAGCCATGGGCCAATCGCAGATCACTCAGAGCCTCATATGGGACAGTGGTGACATACTGTCAACATCCGAGATGACAACATTGAGCTCAGACCTCTGTGTGCCATTTTGGAGTTGGAAGCAGGAGGAGGGAGTCATCAGAGATGGGTGTGGGATGTTGGGTGTTGATTTGGTATTTCTGTTGCAACAGTGTCAATGGGATTGAAAATTGGAGGGGGGCGGCGAGGGAGAGCTCTTGTTGTTTCCTTTCTCATGGTGATATCTGTTCTGACCTAGGCTTTCTGAGACAGTAAAAAGCACACACTTAGTCCCAAAAGCTCTCTTTTTATTTCAATGGCTGTGAATTATGTTCGTACACAGCCTGTAATAAGTAGCAAATAGTTTGTAAAGAGTCCAACAGAAGTCTGCCAAAGTCCTTTGGGATGAAGTTGATAAGCACCCACCTTTATCTCCTTTGAAACGCTGCCAAAGAACTAATTGCCGATTAGCTTTGCAAGGCCACATGGAGCACAGAGTCAAAACAGAGCTTCAGAATTTAAACTGCCCAGAATGAACAAAGTTGCTTCCTGCCAAGGCTCACATGCCTTTGCTCCTCCTTTATGTCTTATGGGAGGGGCCAATCATCTCCAAGCCTTACTCCTAAGTTGCCCCTTTTGATCTTAACTGTTCTTGCCTTCTGGCAGCTCTGTGCATGCATGCACTGGGAACAGGCTTCCCCTGTTCCTCTTCCTTGCTGATGTCAGACTCTGGAGGCTCCCAAGGCAGCACATAACTCTGAGATGGCCTTAGCCCCTTTTCTGCCTTTGATACAGAGACCTCATTCAAGCCTTCCCCAAACTCCAGGACTGGCCCATGTTCCTCCCCTACCTCCTCACTCTCCAACTCCACTGCCAGCTCCAGAGGCCATCGGTGGACCACAACAACATCATACCCTGATTACCATCAGATTATTTGGCAGCACTATCAACGGCAGGAGGCAAAACCTAAGAGATTCAGTCTGCCCATTGTGGACTAATGCAGCAAGAAGGGTATCATAAAATCTATGGACTGTTCAAGCTGATTAGCTGCATGATCCATATGAACCATGGGTCACTGCTTGGAATAGGGGAAAGCTGAGATTTTGGATTGGATCATATTTATGTAATCTTTCATGGATGTCTTTCTGGGTTTCATGAAAGAATTTGAAGGAGATGAAGTAAGACAGCAGGCATCCTGCTAGTAATCAACAAGGACCAAACTCAACAAACACATGTTAGATCATCCTTCCAATAATCAGAATATTCTTTTCATAAAAATAATTGGTTGATTACAAAAAATGGATTAATTAACTTACATTACATCTGTGACAAACAAGTAGACACCACTACATTTTCACTTTTAAACGATAAATGTTTGAATAGAGAGGGCGGATCCAATTTCACATTTTAAATCTCATCACTATACTTATATTTACATTGAGTAATTCATAAAATGTAACTATATCTTCACAGAGAACATAAAGAAACAGTTGGAAAATTGTCAAAGATTGATTTCTGAGACATCCTAGAATATCACTGTGGAAAAGGTTCAACTTGTTAGAATTTCCTATAAACCCATATTTCAGAACTACAAGTACATTGGAATGGTAAACACCCTTTAATATGAATAAATTAGATATTAACTTGTATGAAACCTGGATGAAACTTACTCTTATCAACTTCAAAACATAATCAAACAATGAAAAATAGTTAAGCATGTCTTCTTATCAACTGTTCCTTGTTGTTTAAATCAGGCCTCAAGACAATAATGTAACACTTGGCGGAAAAGATGCATCCTAGGAGCGCAGCAGTAGAGCACAAGATGGAGAAGATCTCCACAGCCACCATGGCTTTTCCTCTGGTGCTCAGGTAGGTTGGCACAAAGGAGACCCACACACTGCAGAAAGCCAACATGCTGAAGGTGATGAACTTGGCTTCGTTAAAGCTATCAGGCAGTTTACGAGCCTGGAAAGCCACAATGAAGCTGGCAAATGAAAGGATGGCCATGTAACTCAGGACACAATAAAACATAAAGACGGACCCTTCATTGCATTGTAGAACCATTTCTTTGATGAGTGAATGCACGTCTAATTCTGGGAATGGGGGAGAGGTTGACAGCCACACAATACAGATGCCTGCTTGGAATATTGAGCAGAAAAGGACAATAGAAACAGCCAGTCTTTTCCCCACCCATGTCCTCATCCGAGATCCTGGTTGGGTGGCCTTGAAGGCAAGAGAAACAAGGATGGTTTTGGCCAACACACAAGAGATGGACAATGAGAAAATGAGACCAAATGCAGACTGTCTGAGGAGACAGGTGACTTTCCCAGGTTGTCCTATGAAGAGCAAAGAGCAGAGGAAGCAGAACAGAAGGGAGATGAGGAGAGTGTAGGTGAGATCCCGGTTGTTGGCTTTCACAATAGGGCTGTCTTTGTGCTTAATAAAAATTCCCAGCATCCATGTTGTAATGAGTGAGAACACAGCAGCAATACAAGCTAAACTATACCCTAAAGGTTCTTCGTAAGACAGAAAGTTTATACTTTTCAGGAGGCATCCATTTCTTTCTTGGTTTGCATATTGATCTTCTGGGCATTGGACACAAGCTACCATATCTGAAATTGGGAAAAAAAAACACCAATATTTTAGTGAGTAAATGCATAGTAGTAATAGTTGCATAACTGATCCCTAAAGGTACTTCAAAAGAAAAGAAACTAATTGTTTTCATGATGCATTCATCATTTTCATAGCTTGCTTGAAATACATATGTATGTAAGTATGTATGTAGGTATGTGTATGTAAGTTGCTTCTGGGTGGATTGCTGGAGCAGGGGAAGTTGGTGACTTGAAGTCTGATTTTATTGGCTTAATCTGGGTTGAATTTGGCGAGTGTAGCTTCAACTCTGCATATGATGTCTTCAGTGGGGATGTGTTTGGGATCAACTGCAAAGTTGAATCCTTTGGAAAGGACATTGGTTTCTGCTATGGTGAGGGTCCTGTCTGATATGTTAGGTACTGTTTGTTTCATGAGTTGCTGTGGAAGGGGGTTGGGCTTTTGGTGTTTTTCTAGTCTGTGGTGTTTGTTGGTGTGTGTGTGTCTGTCTTGTGGGAGGTTTCTGTTTCGTCTCTCCAGAGGGCTAGTTGCTTGGATTTGTCCCATAGTGCTGGATTTTGTTACTGAGTTTGAGGTGAAGAGTGAGTAGGTCCCTGTTGCCTTGGTCTAGTAGGAATATTTTCCTGTGGAGTTCATTTCTGATTAGGGCTATTTCAGTTCTTTTCAGGATCCTTTTGGTGGCTGAGGTTTTAGAATGGAATTTTTGTTGGACACATGTGGGGATCATGTTTTTGAATTGGCAGCTGCATAGGAATGTGAGGTCACATAAGAAGTTATCTCTTCGGACTTTCAGTTTCTTGTAGGTCCTGGTCAGCAGGAAGGTTTCCTCCCCGTAGAGGTAAGAAAAATTTTTTGTAGATTTTCACGGCTACAGGTATGCAGGTCTTGGTGTATTCAGGTCTTTTCCCGTGTAAGATTGAGAGTATCTCAGGAGGTTACAATGCAAAGGCTCAGGATGTTATAATGCAGCCAACCTCCCAGGAGCACAGGACTCAGGATATCACTACACTAGAGCTCAGGATGTCATCACACAGTCCATTACCCAGGTTGTTACAACACAAAAGACTAATGGGCACACAGCTAGTACCTCAGCCACACAGGATGAAACAGCCGACTAATCTGCATACAACAACACCATTAACTAATCAAGATGTAACAACACAACCAACCAACCCACTTACAGCAACAAAGCCAGCACTCCACAGACACCCCACCTATATTTATAGAAAGATGGCAGCTCCGATCACACTTTGTTATCACTAGCACGAAGCCGAAGGCACCATCCTGAAAATGGTGAGTGGGACCTCGTCGAAATATTGCCAAGATACTCTCAATCTTACACGGGAAAAGACCCGAATACGCCAAGACCTGCGTGTATGTGTGTGTGTGTGTGTGTGTGTATGTATGTATGTATGTATGTGTGTGTATATATACATATATATATATATATATATATATATATATATATATATATATATATATATATATATATATATATATATATATATAATGTATATGTATATATATATATATATACACATACATACATACATACATACATACATACATACATACATACATACATACATACATATATATATATATATATATATATATATATATATATATATATATATATAATGTTTTCGTAGATTTTCACGGGTGTAGGTATGCTGGTTTTGTTGTATTCGGGTCTTTTCCCGTGTAAGGTTGAGATTGTCTTTGCAACGTTTCGGCAGGATCACACCTGCCATCTTCAAGCTGTGGGCTTAAAATGGGAACGGAGCTGCCGTCTTTCTGTAAGTCTTGGTGGGAGGGGATGGGGTGGTGGCTTTGTTTCAGTAAGTGGAATGATTGGTTGTGTGGTTGTATCATGATTGGTAGATTGGTGCTGATTGTTGCAGGTTGTGTGTGCATTGTTGTTTTGTATTTTAACGGCTTGGGTGGTGGGTGGTGTTCGTTTGTTGGCTAGGGCTGGTTTCCAGATGTTTGGTAGGCGGGAGGTATCATCACGTTTGTTCATGCTGTGGGGGTGTTTCTCTATTTCGATGGCTTCCATGATTATTCTCTTGTGGAGGTGTTCTGTTTTGGAGATTAACCTGGCTCCTTCAAAGTTGATTTCGTGTCCTGTAGCTTTAAGGTGCTGGAAAAGGGAAGAAGTTTTTTCTTTTTTTCTTACTGCATTTTTGTGTTCTGTGATGCGTGCATTTATTCTCCTGTTTGTTTGTCCTATGTATATTGCTTGTCCTATGTATAATCTGCCCAGCAAAATACAAAACAACAATGCACACACAGCCTGCACCAATCAGCACCAATCTACCAATCATGATACAACCACACAACCAATCATTCCACTTACTGAAACAAAGCCACCACCCCATCCCCTCCCACCAAGACTTACAGAAAGACGGCAGCTCCGTTCCCATTTTAAGCCCACAGCTTGAAGATGGCAGGTGTGATCCTGCCGAAACGTTGCAAAGACAATCTCAACCTTTCACGGGAAAAGACCCGAATACAACAAAACCAGCATATATATATATATATATATATATATATATATATATATATATATATATATATATATATATATATATATATATATATATATATATATATATATATATATATATATATATATATATATATATATATATATATATATATATATATACACATATACATATACATATACATATACATATACATACATACATACATACACACACACACACACATACATACATAGACACACACACACACACACACACACACAAACACACAAGAGGAATTTGTGCATAAGCCTAAGAGACTATTTATTTTAATATATTTGTTTTCTTTGTTTTTTTAAAAAACCTCATTTCCAATTTCCAAATGCAATCCAACACTAAATAGCTGAAAGCATGCTGCAAAATATGTTCACACAAATATCCATATTACGTACTTGTTTGTACTTGTTTGTAATGGCTGATATTTCAAGTTCATCTCTATAACAACAAACTCTGCAAAGTCATTAACATACCAATCTTATTTGAGATTTTCCCCATTGGGCATGGATCACAATCATAACAGCAGAATTTTTTCCCTTCATCCTTACTTTTCTGATAACCAGGCTGACAATATCCATTGCACAGAGAGATGGGAAGCACCTAGTTATCAATTTAATAATGTTGGAAAATAAGGATTTATTGTTTTGAATAAAGTTCAGTTGTTAAACCGTAAATGAAATGAGCAGTTGTTACACCATAAATTAAATGTGCCACACTGTTAAAAGAAAAAATAAAAGTCCTATCCATAATATATATGAAAGGGGCAAAAAATAAATCGAATTTGAGAAAGTAGACCAACTCAAAATTACGTTAAATCAGCAGTTTGAATTTGTGAGTGCACTTGACCTGGATTTTCCCTTTTTTAATTGGATTCCTATCAGGAATGTTTAATTAATCCAATTCATCCATTTGATCAGATGGTTTAAGTCAATCAATCCTGCAGGACTGTAACTTTGTTGCTTGTATCCTTATGATTTATATTGATATTGATTGTTTCCTGATTGCTTATTTGTACCCTATGAGTATCATTAAGTGCTATACTTTATGATTCTTGATGAATGTATCTTGTCTTTTTATGTTCACTGATAGCATATCCACCAAAGACAAATTCCTTTTGTGTCCAATCACACTTGGCCAATAAAGAATTCAATTCTCTTCCCTTCTCTTCTCTTCTCTTCTCTTCTCTTCTCTTCTCTTCTCTTCTCTTCTCATCTATTCTATTATTTTCTATTCTATTCTATTCTATTCTATTCTCTCAAATTGCTTTAAATCACATCGAAGTTTCATTTAACCAAGGAAATATAGTCATTTCAATTCATTCATTTTCTGTCACATTTTCGGTCTGCTATTTGGGGAAACTCTAAACATGTGCACAACATTAGTGAAGTTACTTTTCCATATTTCAAGTGGAAAAATGTCATTTTTTAATTTGGCTCTTCCTCATGGTTTTCCAGGAAGAGGAACAGTAAATTTCCAAGCCAAAAGAATGTCAAAAGAGACTCTAGACCAGGGGTGGCGAACACGCGGCTCGCGAGCCGCATGCGTCTCCCGGCCAAAATGAATGAGGCTCTTTGCCTCTTATCATTATTTAGTATACTGTGGCTCGGATCGCGCGCTAAACCCAGAAGTACGGTCGACGCGACGACGCTTGCCTGCGCTCCACCAGCTCGACTTCCGTTCCCAGCCGAGCTGGTGGAGCGCAGGCAAGCGTCGTCGCGTCGACCGTACTTCCGGGTTTAGCGCCGAAAGGGAGCGTGCGATCCGAGCCTCCAGAAAGTCATTGTATCTTGTAAACCTTGCATTGAAGATAATAGGCAAGCTTTCATGTGAAATTGGCAGTATTCAAATATTGCAATTACACATTTGTATGATTGAACATCTAATACTGGCTGGGGAATTCTGGGAGTTGAAGTCCACCTACCTGAACATTGCTGAGAGTAAGAGATATTGCTCTATATTATTCCCTAATTTATTTAATCTCTATCTCCAACTTTTTTCCCCCGGAGCTGTGAATTAGTAAAACTTTGAACATCACTTTTGATTGTGTTTGCCTAACATATCTGAATGATTGATTTTGTGCCATCAAAGAGATGTGATGGCTCAGTGGTTAAAAGATTCTAAGCTTGTCAGCTGGAAAGCTGGCAGCCTGGGTTTGAGACTCAGGTGCCATGTGATGAGTGAGCTCCCGCCCTCACCCTTGCTCCTGCCCACCTAGCAGTTAAAAAGCATGCCAATGCAAGTAGATAAATAGGTACCACTTTTTATGGGAAAGTAACAAGTGTTCTGTGCACCTTGGCATATAAATCATGCTGGCCACATGACCACGGAAGTGTCTTTGGATAACATGGCTCTCTTGACTAAGAAATGGAGATAAGCATTGCCCCCTAGAGTCGGGCTCAAGTGAAGAGGAGACGTCTTATTTTTACTTTTACCTATGTGCCAACAAGATGGGGTATACTTAGTATTCATAGGTCATCCTTCTGCAGGGCACTCACACTCCAACAAGGTAACAAAAAACACCTGACTGAGCATGTTATATTATGTGTTTAATATATTATTGTTAAAATTATATGCTTTTGTGTGAGTGTTTGTCTGTTTTGGCAGGTCACTGCGTGGTGTGGCTCTCTGACTCTCACAGTTTAAAATTTTGGCTCTTTTTGTCGAACTTGTTCGCCACCCCTGCTCTAGACTCTAGAAAAAGTGCAGAGAAGGGCAACCAGGGTGATTAGGGGAAATGAAGAACAGTTACAGGAACTGGCATGGCTAGTCTAGCGAATTGAAGGTCCAGGGGAGACATGATAGCAGTGTTCCAATATTTGATGAGCTGCCACAGAGAGGAAGGGGTCAAGCTATTTTCCAAAGCACCCAAAGGCCAGACAAGGAATAATGAATGGAAACTGACCAAGGAGAGATTCCACCTGGAAATAAGGAAGAACTTTCTGACAGTGAGAACAATCAACCCACATAACAGAAGCTGCCTTCAGAAGTTGTGGGAGCTTCATCACTTGAGACTTTCAAGAAGAAATTGGACTGCCATTTGTCAGAAATTTTGTAGGGTCTCCTGCTTGAGCTGGGGGTTGGATTAGACGACCTAATAGGTCCCTTCCAACTCTGTTAATCTGTCATATAAGAATAGGTCATAAAAATTCATACCTGGTTAAATGATCGATGCCAAACAATTATGTCCTCATTAATGACTAATTCCTGTCCTTGGAGAGCGTCAGGATCCACTTTTCCAATCGTATGTCTCTGGAAAGTGGAGTTGGGAAAAGTGACTATGTTTGTGATATCAAATCCACCTTCCATGTTCTTTTGATCGTAAAATGTCAAGACATCGCCAAGAGAATTATTGAATATCATGCCTTTAAGAAATTGGTGAAGCTATATTATCGGGAATGAAAAAAAAAACAAAGAATGGAAATCAGTAATTTTGTCTGAGTTGTACTCAACATCTGAAGGAGAAGTTTCTGAAAACATGGAAAATCTATTTCTCCAACCTTTTGAGAATCTGTTTGCTTCCCTCTTCATTTGGGGGACAATTCAAAGGATCAGATACTTCTGTCTGAGTCATAATCAATCAATGAAGAACAGAAGGCTATCCCTGATTTTGCCATAATGGTAGTATGCCTTTGAGGGAGAAATTCTCAAAATGTAGGAAGTCTGTTTTCCCATCTTCTTCTTGAGAAACTGTTTGCTACCCTTTTGTATTTGGGAGTACAGACATTACTGTCTGAATAATGATCAAATGATAGGTTAAGTGAATTGTAGACTTCCACTTCTTGTTGTTCCCAGCCCAACGTAGCCAAGAAAACAAGGTATAAAGAACTGAAGAAAGAGCTTCCAGAAAGCAGTTGCCCTCCTCGTGTCCTCAGTTTCTAAGTAATGTTGCAGAATACAGAATAACAGAGTTGGAAGGAACCTTGGAGGTCTTCTAGTCCAACCCCCTGCTTAGGCAGGAAACCCTATACCATTTCAGACAAATGGCTATCCAACATCTTCTTAAAAATGTCCAGGGTTGGAGCATTCACAACTATTGGAGGCAAGTTGTCCCACTGATGAATTGTTCTAACTGCCAGGAAATTTCTCCTTAGTTCAAGTTGCTTGATTAGTTTCCACCAATTGCTTCTTGTCCTGCTACCAGATGTTTTGGAAAATAGCTTGACTCCCTCTTTTTTGTGGTAGCGTTTGAGATATTGGAATACTGCTATAATGTAACCCCTAGTCCTTCTTTTCATCAAACTAGACATACCCTGTTCCAGCAAACGTTCTTCATATGTTGTAGCCTCCAGCCCTCTAATCATCTTTGTTGCTCTTCTCTGCACTCTTTCTAGAGTCTCCACATCTTTTTTACATTGTGGTGACCAAAACTGAATGCAGTATTCCAAGTGTGGCCTTACCAAGGCATTGTAAAGTGGTATTAACACTTCACGTGATCTTGATTCTATCCCTCTGTTTATACAGACTAAAACTTTGTTGGTTTTTTGGCAGCTGCTGCACACAGCTGGCTCATATTTAAATGGTTGTCTGCTTGGACTCCAAGATCCCTCTCACAGTTACTACTATTGAGCGAGGTACCATCTATACTGTACCTGTGCATTCGGTTTTTCTTGCCTAAATATTCATCAGATGAATAAACATTCATCAGAACCACTTGCTCCTGGCTTCCCACTTATTTTTCATTTCATTTAATTCTTACAGATATAAGGCAGATGTGAAGGTGGAAAGAACATAAGGATAACTGATTGCCCTAAATAAAATTCCTCTAGTTTCTTCAACAGTAGGTGAAATGCCTAAAAAGCTACAGGAATTTGAGAACTTGCATTGAGAAGCTGCATTTTAGTTCATTTCAGCAGTAATGTTCAGGCAGTAAATTTGAAAACATATAAAAGTATGTAACTTTTGCATGGTACGGTACTGTATACATTATGGTTCTTTATAAGTATCATATAAAGCATGGCATTCTGTGTGCAGCACTATATAAAGTAAAGTACTGTATAAACATTATATGAGATTTATTAACAGAGTTGGAAAGGATCTTGCAGGTCATCTAGTCCAACACCCCCCCCCCAAATAAGCAGGAGACCCTACACCATTCCTGACAAATGGCAGTCTAATCTCTTCTTAAAAACCTCCAGTGATGAGGCTCCCACAACTTCTGAAGGCAACTTCTGTTCCATTGGTTGATTGTTTCTCACTGTCAAAAAGTTCCTCCTTATTTCTAGGTTGAATCTCTCCTTGTTCAGTTTCCATCCATCATTCCTTGTCTAGCCTTCGGGTGCTTTGGAAAATAGCTTGACCCCTTCCTCCTTGTGGCAGCCCCTCAAATATTGGAACACTGCTATTATATATTATTATATACTATATTATACTATGTGTTATACTATATAAACATTAACTTTATCAAAGCATTATACTTAATTTTAATAGTTGCTTTTTCCCCTTTCAGTATTTGTAACACACAAATTACCTTCCATGGTTGTGCATCTTCATAGTGTAATAATTTAGGCCTCCTCAAATGCCTGTGATTAGATTGAAGTAAGAAGAGAGCATGTAAAGCTTGAGCCAGTACGTAGACAGCATTATAGATACTATAGCTGTGCCCAGTCAACTGCCTCTCAAAAAGAGACCCAGGAATGTCCTCCAGCTTTTCCTCTCCTGTACACATGTCATTGTCCACCAGAGTCAAACGAGAAGATGGCAAGGAACAATCAAATACATGTTCCCAGAAAAGCGGGAAAAAACCATCTTCTTGAATCCAAGGAGGTTTTATGGACTTCAAGAATCTGTTGTACCCTGAACTTTGCTTTGAGTGAATTGTAAAGAAAATGGCACCATCAAAGAACTGTCGGTCCCATTTTCTTTGTACACTTGTTAGTAAATAATCAATCTGGGCAGTCATGATCCACACCTTTCCCAAGGAACTGTGGTCAAGTCCAGGACACATTGTAAATATGATAGTAGTCACCCATGCAATGGTCAAAGAGTCTCCCGAGATAATAAAGGTCTTGATCTTCTCATCAGCTATGCTGTTGTAAATGCTATCTGCTTTCTCAATCATTTCCTGAAATTTATCCCAGCGGGTTAAATATGGGATTCTTTCAATGGAAGCAGAGCAGATTCCATGTTGGGAAAAGAGGGACTCTATGATCTGCAGGAAATGTTCTCCATTCCAATTATCAGTAATAAAGATTCCAATCCAGGTCCACCCAAAATGTTGAAGCAGTCGGATAATCCCAATGTACTGAGAAGATTCATTGGGGACAATGGAATAGAAGGAAGACATCTCTCCATTATAACTATCCAGAGGGGTAAATGATCCATAAGTGAGCTAAAACAAAGAACACATTCTGTAGACATATATTACCAGTAGCATATTTATCTGCTTTTCTATTCTTGAAAACTATCTTTTCTAAGGTTATTCAGCTAAGTGATGATCATTAATCATTATTTTCTAGAAGGGAAGAACAGAATAAATCTGGTGTCTATTCTTCAGGTGCCTGCCTACCTGTGGTATCTTGTAAAAACCTACAATGTCTGCCATGTACGATGACGTTTCAGAGCTGAGTCCTCCAATAATGGCTATGAGGTTTTTCATGGTGTCACATTTGTAGTTGGGGACAAATTGTTGGGATTTGAAGAGCAGGTCCAGGGTTGTCCGATAGGTCATCATTGGATGATAATAGTTATCATGGATATGGAAGCCAAGAGTGACATTAGACAGGATTTGTGGATTCTCATTGATCTCCTTCACAGCAAAGGCCAAGGAAAGGACATGTTGGTAGAATTTTGTTAGTACCCTGTATATAAAATGATTTCACTCTTTCAGAAGTTAACTTTAAAGAAGATTTTATGTCGGAACAATAGTAATTGCTATAACTGAATTAAATATACCAATAACCTCTCCCTCTCTCCACGTTGAAGCTAGGGCAGTTCCTTATCAATTGAGAACTCTGCCACAATGAAATTTATTCCATAATTGACATGGTTGCAGAATGAGTCAACGTACTGCCAGTTTCCACAAACTAATTGTCCTACTTTTTAAAAAAAACTAAAATATTTTTATATTTTTGCTATTATTTGCAATAACATCTCATAAGGAGAGTATAAATTGAAGTTTGCTTGTAGGCTTGTCGTTATATAAAAGCCCCAAGATATTTCTTTCTAATATACATTGGTAGAATTTTGTTAGTACCCTGAAAATAAAACGATTTCACTCTTTCAGAACTTAACTTTAAAGAAGATTTTACATCTGAACAATTGTAATTGCTATAACTTAATTTAATATATCCATAATCTCTCTCTCTCTCTCTCTCTCTCTCTCTCTCTCTCTCTGTCACTTTCTCTCTGTCTCTCTCACTTTCTGTCTCTGTCTGTCTGTCTGTCTGTCTGTCTGTTTGATAAGACTATTCAATTTCAATTGAGAACACTGCCAGAATGAAATATTTTCTGTGACTGATATTGCTATTTTCCACAAACAAAAATCTCCTACTATTATATATTGGTAGAATTTTGTTAGTACTCTGTAAATAAAATGATTTCGCTCTTTCAGAATTTTGCTTTAAAGAATAGTTTACATCTGAACAATTGTAATTGCTATAACTGAATTATATATATCAATAATCTCTCTCTCTCTCTCTCTCTCTCTCTCTCTCTCTCTCTCTCTCTCCCTCCCTCCCTCCCTCCCTCCCTCTCTCTCTCTCTCTCTCCCTCCCTCCCTCCCTTCCTCCCTCTCTGTCTCTTTGTCTCTTTCTCCCTCTCACTCATTCTCTTTAAACTAGGGCTATTCCATCTCAACTAAGAACTCTGCCAGAATGAAATAGTTTCTATGACAGACATGGTTGCAAAATGAGTCAACATATTACCACTTCCCACAAAGAAAAAATATCCTGCTATTTCAAAAAACAAAACAAAAACCAATTCTCTTTATTCTTTTGTTCTCAATTTACAGGAAGGTTGTATAATGAAATCATGAGTTGCATGTTTCTTGTTGGTTTGCCTTTACACAACAACCCATGATATTTCTTGCTAGCATCCATAAATTGGGTTGCCTGGTCTAATTTTGCACCCCCCCAGCAGAAAGAATTTACATTGATCAAAAGCTGTCTCGAATTCCAGAGGTGTAAAATAACCACAGAGAGAAAGAGTTCTCATGATGAAAAGAAATCCACCTTTCCCTCTTTCCCTGCATGCATTCAACTTTCCTAACTGGTAGAGAGGAGCAAGATAAGAAAAATCCATACTCTGGAAATTCAAAAAGCTCTTGAACAGGATGCTTCTGAAATGAAACTTCATTGAAATGGTAATGTATCATGGAAACCATCTCGCCGAGAATGATGTCTCCTCCTTGGTACCACTCATACCGAGTAGGTATTGGATCCCCCACATGACATGCTAGACTATCCACTCTGACTTTTGGGATCACAAGAAAAAGAAGGAGAATAAACATCTGGGCAGCAGTCTTCCGAAATATGGATGAGTCTGATTTCACTTTAATCAGAAATCTGATTTAACAAATATTAGCCAGGCTAAATGCATCACTTGAGAGCTTTGCTACTACTCCTTAGGTATAACAATAGTACAGATCCATACATGTCCTTTACTCAGATGGCCAAAATCTAACTAACATTGTCCTCCAATGATGGCACCCTGGTACTATGGCAAATCATAGATTGAATTAAAAGACAAATATAAACTCTGTCCTTACCAATTTTTACTCTTATTTGCAACTCTCTATGGGACAAAACCTTCCCCCCCTTCTCATTAATAGATTTGATGTCTCTGCTTCGGATGTTTACATCTTAGACCAAGCGAACAAATTGCAGTCACTAGAATAATTATAGTGGCAAGATCATTAATTTTGCTCTTCATGTCGTCTGTTCTTGAAACAGATGATGTAATAGATAATGTAGTAGTAAAGATTAGATGTGATTTTTTTTAATTGTTCAGGCACTGCAGTTTTCCCCAGAAGCACTTTTCTCATTTTGGAAGTTCAGCCATTGTCAACTTTGCAAACAGATTGGTTGTCTCTATTAACCCAACTTTTCAAGTAATAAACTTTAAGCACACAAAGTTATTTACAGATGTTCATTCTGCAGTAGAATTCATGCTTCAGTAGAATTATTTCCCATTATTTTCCATACAGAGCAAAGGGTTTTTATGTGGAATTTTAGACTATCTTAAATAAATTTTACGGTGTAGATCTAGGATCTTGACAAGGATCTTGACAAACTTGAACATTGGGCACTATCTAATAAAATGAAATTCAATGGTGAAAAGAGTAAGGTTCTACATTTAGGCAACAAAAATGGAATGCACAGGTACAGTATAGGTGGTACCTTGCTCGATAGTAGTAACTGTGAGAGGGATCTTGGAGTCCTAGTGGACAACCATTTAAATATGAGCCAGCAGTGTGCAGCAGCTGCCAAAAAAGCCAACACAATCCTAGGCTGCATCAACAGAGGGATAGAATCAAGATCACGTGAAGTGTTAATATCACTTTATAATGCCTTGGTAAGGCCACACTTGGAATACTGCATTCAGTTCTGGTCGCCACGATGTAAAAAAGATGTGGAGACTCTAGAAAGAGTGCAGAGAAGAGCAACAAAGATGATTAGGGGACCGGAGGCTAAAACATATGAAGAACGATTGCAGGAGCTGGGTATGTTTAGCTTAAGAGAAAGAAGGACTAGGGGAGACATGATAGCATTGTTCCATTATCTCAGGGGTTGCCACAAAGAAGAGGAAGTCAAACTATTCTCCAAGGCACGTGAGTGTAGAACAAGAAGCAATGGGTGGAAACTAATCAAGGAGAGAAGCAACCTAGAACTGAGGAGAAATTTTCTGACAGTTAGAACAATTAATCACTGGAACAGCTTGCCTCCAGAAGTTGTGAATGCCCCAACATTGGAAGTCTTTAAGAAGATGTTGGATAGCTATTTGTCTGAAATGGTATAGGGTTTCCTGCCTAGGCAGGGGGTTGGACTAGAAGACCTCCAAGGTCCCTTCCAACTCTACCATTGTATTGTATTGTATAGGACTGTGATGGCGAATCTTTGGTACACAATTTGTCACTCCAGCTGAGCTCCACCATGCATGCATGCACATCTCCTTCTGGCCAACTGATTTTTGGGTCTCTGCAGCGTGGGTTATTTAATCAAAATGCAGTTAAAACACTATGCAAACCATCAAGAATTGAACTATATACATCCAACAGGAACAGAAAGTGTCTCACAGGTAAGGTGACCAGATTTTAACATTGGTAAAGCGGGACACCATTGACTGGGGGGGGGGGGTTCTTGATTTAAAAATTTGGTCTATATCCTTGCACCCCTAACCCTTAGGGAAAAAAAACCCAGGGGTCTTCAAACCTGACAGCTTTAAGACTTGTGGACTTCAACTCCCAGAATTCCTACTCCAGTCATGTTGCGGCAACATCATCTGCGTGGATCTGCTCCATCTTCAGTTTTTTTCACCCGGGCCAGGGCTGCCGCTGAAGATGCCGATGAGCCTCCGCCGCCACCAGAATAACTGCTGCTGCCTCCTCCTCCTCCAACCGCACCACCACATTTGCTGCCCAGTACGGCAGCCGAGGTGAATCTGCCAAAGCCACCCCTCCACTCGGAGCATGTGAGCTGGGCCCCGCATTACCCCTGCCATCTCCTTCTCCTCTGCCGTGTTTTTGAGAAGCCATGAGGTGTTTTTTTCTTGCTCCCGCCCCCTCTGCTGCCTTCCTACTGGCTCCCGCGACCTTTATTCTAGTTAGTTATTCTAGTGGTGGTGGGGGCTTTGGGGGTTCACTTCAGCTGCAGTGCCAGACGCAAGCGGCTGGAACTGGATGCCCACAAAGGACCTCCCCAGGCTTGCTTTGCTGAACACGGGGTGACTGACAATAGTTTGAGCAGGCACGGCCGGCGCAAATTACCGTCTTTGCCACCTGCAAAGGACCTCCCCTGCTTCCGGAGCCTGTGACAGTAGAAATCACTACGTGGCAGTTGCAAACTGCTACGTGGTGTTTTCTTGCCACGTGTGCGGCCGCACAGCCGCGCACCTTAGAGGGAACATTGATAGCCACATGTCTCCCGAAAACCGTATGTTCCCTTCGGGACTGTCCCACCAAAAGTGGGACATCTGGTCACCTTACTCATAGGTGCAGATAGAGGTAAATCCTAGAGAGGCAGGAAATGCACCACTGAACAATGAAGATGAATCCTAGAGAGGAATAAAGCTGCATGCAAGACAGACATAACATCTGTAACAGCCTACACATGCATGGGAAGTTGGGAGGAGCGAGGCATGTGTGGTGTCCCCTGTGCCCCCCAGACTCCATTTTTAGTCTCAGGAGGCTTCAGGAAGGCCTGCTAGGCCCAAAACAGGGCATGAAGGGGGGATTGCACACGCATGTGTGAGGGTGGGTCACATGCACATTGTATTATGGTGTGGGCATGCACGCATGTGCTGTTTGAGTGCCTGCACGCTTTCAGTATGCGAGAACAAAAAGGTTAGCCATCATTGATCCAGGAAAAGGATTTTTCCCTCTAAAGAACAGAGTTATTTCTTGAGAGGCATATACATATATATATATATATATATATATATATATATATATATGTATATGTATATGTATATGTATATGTATATGTATATGTATATGTATATGTATATGTATATGTATATGTATATGTATATGTATATGTATATGTATATGTATATGTATATGTATATGTATATGTATATGTATATGTATATGTATATGTATATGTATATGTATATGTATATGTATATGTATATGTATATGTATATGTATATGTATATGTATATGTATATGTATATGTATATGATGTGCATAGATAGATAGATAGATAGATAGATAGATAGATAGATGATGATAGATAGATAGATAGATAGATAGATAGATAGATAGATAGATAGATAGATAACTTGACTCATTCCTCTGACATTCCAACTGTGTTACGATATTGAATTTAGTCGCTGGAATAATAAAATGTACAATAGGCCATAATACACAGTTATAGTTGAGAAGTTACTCATGTATGAGGTAATCTACGCTATGATTTGTTGCCATAAGAATAATGTGAGGGGTTCCCCTTTTAGAATAGAATAGAATAGAATAACAGAGTTAGAAGGAACCATGGAGATCTTCAAGCCCAAACACCTGCTAAGGCAGGAAACCCTATACCAGGGGTGTTAAACACAAACCCGCAATTTGGTTGGATCCGGCCTGTAGCGCCATCCTGGAAAATTTAAGGGGGAGGCCTGCATCACTTCACCTCGGCCTACCCGCATAGCTTCAGCCCGGTCTACCCAGTGCAAAGAAGAAACATGCCAACAGTTTGGGGAGTGGTCTCAAGCTGGCCACACCCACCCAGTCTGTCATGCCCCATGAGTGGCATCAAGCTGGCCATGCCCACCCAATTGGCTATACCCCCTATCCCTCCCTACGGTCAACCACAGCCTTGATGCGGCCCTCAATGAAATTGAGTTTGACACCCCTAGCCTATAGTATTTCAGGCAAATGGTTATCCAATCTCTTCTTTAAAACTTCCAGTGTTTGGAGCATTCCCAATTTGTGGAGGCAAGTTGTTTCACTGATTAATTTCCTGAACACTGTCAGGAAATTTCTCCTTAGTTCTAGGTTGCTTCTCTCCTTGATCAATTTCTATCCATTGCTTCTTGTCCTGCCTTCAGATGCTTTGGAGAATAGCTTGACTGCCTCTTCTTTGTGACAGCCCCTGAGATATTGGAGCACTGCTATCATGTCTCCCCTAGTCCTTCTTTCTATTAAACTAGTCATACCCAATTTCTGCAACAGTTCTTCGTATGTTTTAGTCTCCAGTCCCCTAATCCTCTTTGTTGCTCTTCTCTGCACTCTTTCTAGAGTCTCCACATCTTTTTTACATCTTGGCTGCCAAAACTGGATGCAATACCCCCCCCCCCCGGTCATTTTTCTTCTGTGTGTTCTGTACCTCATGATAAGAAGAGGTAATAAAGAAACTTTTGATCTGTGCAGAAATGGACAGACTGACACCTGAAATCAAAAATAGAGACAAGACAGAATATTATGAAATTTTGGAACAAAATGTATCAATGTTTGGAAATGAGGAAAAGGAGTCTGAACAGAATATTTGGAGGAGGGTAAAATTGGAAATGGATAATACATCGATAAGTATATTAAGGAGGATAAGGGATATGTTAATAAGACTAATGTAGCTATGTACACTCAGTAACTTGTTGTTACATTAAAATATGTATGGAAATGACAAAGCCAGAAATGTCACTCTTTGTCCCATGTTTTTAATGTTTATTCAATAAACAATGCTTTTAAAAAAAAAAAATCTCATGATATTCCCGTGTTCCTGACTATTCCTCTTCTTTCTGTATTGAAATCCGAACGTTAAATATATAACGCAAACATTTGGTTATGACACTGGCTACTCCAAAAACTGGGATTCCTATTATCCTATCATTGGGCGCTCCGCCTGATATTTTGGAGATACTTTCAATAATACTTTCTTGGTGAGATTTTATGGAGTAGGTTGCTCACTTGTCCGCAGATGTCCAGGACAGCAACTGCCACAGATCCTTGTTAATCCAGGTGACAGCCAATCCAGGTGTGTTTCTTCTTCTGTTGTCTCGTGATGGTTAATGGGTTTGGGTGATCCTTCTGCTCTAGACCTTAACCAAACACCCAAGTCCCTTCCCTGAAAAAAAAGGGGTATCCACCTGGAGTGGGAACACCCAAGTCCCTTCCCTGCAAAAAAAAAAAGGGTATCCACCTGGATTGGGAACTTATGATGCACTTAAAAAAACCACAAGAAAATGCAGGTAGTCCTCCACTTACCACAGTTCACTCAGTGACTGTTCAAAGTTAGAACCTCACTGAAAAAATGATGTACGACCATTTTTTCACACTTAGGACGATTGCAGCATCCCCATCCCCAGGGATTCCTTTGAAGGCTTGATAATTGGTGTCATATTTATGATGGTTGCAGTGTCCCATGATCCTCTTCTGCAACAAACAAAGCCAATGGGCAAGTCAGATTCTCCTAACAACCATGTTATCTTTTTAAACAACTGATTCACTTAACAAATGTGGCAAGAAAAGTTGTAAAATGTGGCAAAACTCACTTTACAAATTTCTGATTTAGCAAGATGAATTTTGGGCTCAGTTGTGATTGCAATGCAATCACAACTGTAATGCATAATCCATTATGTCCACATTTTGTTTGTCTATCTACCTGCCTACCCTTCTATCATCCATCCCTCCATCTCTCCATCTCTCCATCCCTCCATCCCTCCATCCCTCCATCCCTCCATCCCTCCATCCCTCCATCCCTCCATCCCTCCATCCCTCCATCCCTCCATCCCTCCATCCCTCCATCCCTCCATCTGTCTGTCTGTCTCTCTCTCTCTCTCTCTCCCCCCCCACACACACACACAAACACATGGGGAGGGGATCTGTGTTTGTGTGGTTGTGTCTTATCTCTGTGCACTGAGTGGACTGTTCCAACTTTTACATACAGTGGCTATCAACTACAGTTATAAGTTGAGGGTTGATTGACTTTGGCTGTTTTCATTTTAGGGAAGACAATGGGGTATTATAGCTTTTCTCTGTATATTACGTGATTCACATTTTCAAGATCACATCTTTCTTTCAGCCCCTTGTAATTAAGCTTTGTGTGAACTAACAACTTGGCATTCCTGTGAGGGTTGATGTAGATCGATGTAGATAATGTAATTCTCAAAAGCCAAAGTTTCTGAAACTTTTTCTGGATAAAAGGTCAAGAACCAAGAAGATTGCAAGGCAAGAGAAAGAAAATGGCACTTGCTTATGGAAACTAACTGTAACTCTCACAATAACCATGGACAGATTTTGCACAAACACAATTTGCCCAAATCCCCAGGGAATACAGTAGAAGGTTATAATTTGCAAATGATTGTATTTCAGTTCTGTTTCTTGACAGCATCACACCTGAACAAGGATGGCAAGGAGAAAAAAAATCCAGAAATTCCTGCTGCACTTTGAAAGATCCCTCAAAATTGATCTTGTCCCACTGAAATCAAGGAAACCACTCTGCTTTAACTTTACTTCTTAAATTTATATATCTTCCTCCTTTTCAGTGGACGTTTCCCCTTAAGTCTAAACAAGGCAATTTATTTCATTTATTTTTTGCAAACTTGACTGCTATATTGTGTTGACTATGTATTTGAAAGGATGGAAGGATGCCTCATCTCTTCTGGCACTTAACCCTATTCTACTCTTCTTCCTACCTGGCAGTGACAATGAGCATTTGAAATCAATCTGCCTCCAGCCCAATAATGTTGGCAGGAAATTGTCCACCTCTGCAGATGAAACGATACTCGGGGGATTTTTTTCCTGTGTCAATCCTGATGAACGTACCCAGAGTTTCAAAAAAGTGCCAGTAATTTCTGAATATGGATTGTAAGTGCCTCGTTCTTCCTTGAGTAAAATAACAATATAACTTCAGACAAAGGTGATCGAATGTAGAGAGAAGCTAAATTATACGGGTTCAATTATGGCACTGCTAGTTTGGCTGTCATATTTAGAGATCTTAGCCATGTTGATCAGGGCTTCCATTGAGAAATGGCCCTTAGGAAAACATTCATGTGAGACGTTCACATGTTACAACAAACCCTCTTAGAGATCTAGAAATCTAAAGATGCATTGTAAGGTAAACTTGGATTTTTGGAAAAAAAAATGCTCCTTCCTTTTTTTTATTTTCTGCTTAGTTTTTTTTATTGAGAACAAAGGAAAAAGAGTAATGCTATCACATTGTTTTTATCTTTCATAGATTTTTAAATATATATTTGTAAAGTGATCAAAGAATATCGGCTACTAGAAATACATAATATGCTTATTATATTTATTACATAATACATTAGAGGTATAATATACTGTAGTCACAGCAATAACAATCCAAATAATAATATCAAGAATAATAATCTCCATTTCAAAAATGGAAATACCACAAAGTTCATGGGAAATGGGATCATTTCCTCCGCACCTTTTTCCATCCAGCAAATATTGGGTTCTTTCATATCATCCATCTGACTGGGATCAGAATTCACAAACTGAAATCCAGTCAACTACAATTCTTTCTAGTAAGGCATTAGCAGCACTTTCTCAAAGGACTACAATACCAAGTGGCTCCTTTCTGAGAAATTGCAAGGCACATCATCACCAAGTTGCTTATTAGCTGATCATACAATTCGAAAGAACAGTGTAAAGATCTATTTCTATCTTAAATATTGACCTATATTGATTGAAGTGTGTAGTAGTTGCATGAAAACTTATGCAGCAGTTCTAGGAAGATCTAGATAGTTGATAATTTTATAAACTCTTCAATTTACCTTTCCTATGAAAGAAGGAAGCTCCAATAAATCAGCAAACCATGAACTAAATGTTTCATTTATGGACCTGATCATATAATTTACTGCCCAAGATTAACATTTTGTTGTTAGTTGTGAAGTTGTGTCCGACCCATTGAAACCCCATGGACAATGTTCCTCCAGGTTTTTCTGTCCTCTACCATCCTCTGGAGTCCATTTAAGCCCATGCAAACTGGTTGTTGGAAGAAATCATTAACGCAGAGAACCAATTGTTAAATTACTTGAATCCTACCACTGACTAGAGATATCTTGCTAATCCATGACTGTGGAGATGGTCAAAATAATGTGCACAGCCAAAAGTCTCTTTCATTGAAATTCAAAATTAATCTCTGCTGAATAAATTGCTGAAATGATCCTCAAGAATACTAGGGCAAACAATAGATTGAAAACTCAAAGTAAACCTTTCCAAACTCGATTGTAGAAAATATGATTTCAGCAACAGCATGGTCATTTCCTGGAATGCACTACCTGACTCATTTGTTACACCTTCAAACCCCCAAAATTTTAACCTTAAACTGTCTACCGTGGACCTCACCCCATTCCTAAGAGGTCTGTAAGGGGGCTTGCATAAGAGCATCAGTGGGCCTACCGTCCCTGTCCTACTGTCCCCATCTCTTTGTACCCATTTTCTGTGTTCATGTCCAAGTTAATACTTATATGTGTTATCTCGCACAAGTTTGACAAACTAAATGAATAAAAATAAATAAATGTGTAGTTTGGAAGTAGTTCTTTTTTTTGGTGATTTGATTTTCTCCACTTCTGGACTTTTATTTCAGCATAATACCAAAATATGTCCAACATCCTCTTACTATGTATTTTGCCATTGATGAGATCAACAAGAAGGCCAAGCTCTTCCCCAACATCACACTAACACCGGAGATTTATGAAACTAGTTTCAATGCCATGAAGGCCAGTAAGCATGTTTTAGATCTTCTGTTTTTGAATCAAGGGAGTCCTATCAACTTCAACTGTGTCGGAAGAAGGAATCGGAATTTCTTGCCTATCATTGGTGACCTAACCTCGCTCAATTCCATCCAGATGGCCCACATGTTGAATATCTACAAGTTTCCACAGGTATGACCACTTTCAAATTTGACAAACAAGCCACTGGTGGTTTTGGTTTTTTGCTTTTAATAGAATAGAATAACAGAGTTGGGAGGGACCTTGGAGGTCTTCTAGTCCAACCCCCTGCTTAGGCAGGAGACCCTACACCACTTCAGGCAAATGGATAGCCAACATTTTATTTAAAATATCCAGTGTTGGAACATTCACAACTTCTGTTCCATTGATTAATTGTTCTAACTATTAGGAAATTAAATATCCTAACATTTTTTTTTACATCATGTTGAGCAAAAGAGTAAGGTTCTACATTTAGGCAACAAAAAAGGAATGCACTGGTACAGTATAGGTGGTACCTTGCTCAGTAGTAGTAACTGTGAAAGGGATCTTGGAGTCCTAGTGGACAACCATTTAAATACGAGCCAGCAGTGTGCAGCAGCTGCCAAAAAAGCCAACACAGTCCTAGGCTGCATCAACAGAGGGATAGAATCAAGATCACGTGAAGTGTTAATACCACTTTATAATGCCTTGGTAAGGCCACACTTGGAATACTGCATTCAGTTCTGGTTGCCACGATGTAAAAAAGATGTGGAGACTCCAGAAAGAGTGCAGAGAAGAGCAACAAAGATGATTAGGGGACTGGAGACTAAAACATATGAAGAACGGTTGCAGGAACTGGGTATGTTTAGCTTAAGAGAAAGAAGGACTAGGGGAGACATGATAGCAGTGTTCCAATATCTCAGGGGTTGCCACAAAGAAGAGGGAGTCAAACTACTTCGAGGTGTTCCCTAATTCGTTGCTTGATTGTTTTTTCCAGAATTTTTCCTGGTATTGAGGTCAGGCTGATAGGTCTGTGTTTCTGTGTTTCCTGGGTCTACATTTTTTCCCATTTTTGAATATAGGAACTACATCAGTTCTTTTCCAGTCCTCATTTCTTTTCTTTTCTTTTCTTTTTATGAACCCTAGCTTCTTTCAATTTTAGCCAGGCTATTGTTTACCACTTCTGAATTCCCAGAATCTACTATCGTGAATCTTAGGATCTCTTTCTTCATGTAACATTGGACGGCAATTTTGCAATAAAGTCATAAAGTCACAGTGGAATCCAATGTTCTATGGGGAATGGGAAAGCTCTTAGCTCTTCTTGATCACCAAAGGACTCTCAATTTAATTTTCTATGCATCCTTCTATTCAACAGCTCAATTATGGTTCCTTTGATCCAGTCCTGAGTGATAAAAGGCAGTTCCCTTCCTTCTTCAGCACTGTTCCTAATGAAAATTTGCAATACGAGGGGATTGTTCATTTGCTAAAACATTTTGGATGGAACTGGATTGGTCTCTTGGTCTCAGAGGACGAAAGCGGGGAAGTCTTTCTTCAGAATCTGCAACCAAAGCTCTTCCAGAGTGATATTTGCATTGCTTGGATAGCGTTGATCCCAATTTTAGCAGATACAAAATTAAATAAAGGTTTCTTTGAGGAACGTGTAAACAACATATTAGACACTATCTTATTACAGAAGGACGTCACAGTATTCCTTGTTTCTGGGACTGCCCAATCTATGGAGGTTTTACAATGGGGGCTTTATTTTGGTGAAGTGTACGAAAAGAACCCAATAGATCACAGAGTATGGATCATGACCTACCAGTGGGATTTCACTGTGCGTTTATCATTAAAAGGGAGCCTCCTAGTTCAGACTTTCAATGGTTCCCTATACTTCTCCCTCCATACAAGGACTGTGCCAGGATTTCAGGAGTTTTTTGAGAGAATAAAACCTGATAAACATCCCTTTCTTCACATTAATTGGTTCTGGGAATATGTGTTTGGTTGTTCACTGTCTCCATATCAGAAAGGAGTTAAACGCTGCACTGGGAGGGAAAACCTCAAGACCGTCTCCGGCTCTCTGTTTGAAATGACCATGTCTGGAGAGAGCTACAATGTCTACAATGGAGTTTATCTTGCAGCACATGCATTGCAAGCAATGCATTCAAAAAGAACAAGGCCAGCTCCTCTGAGGAATCAGGATGGATCAGATCTTCAGCATTTTCAGCCATGGGAGGTATGTCATTGCTCTACTCAGATACATTTATAGAAGCCCTGAAGGGGATGGGATGGGAAGGCAGCAATATATAGAAACTCTGGATTTGTTTCTCTGCAGCAACCAATTATACGTTAGCAAATATTTGTCTGCAGTAACTGATGCAGCTCAATTGTACCTAAGAATCATCTCCCAAGTCAAATCAGCTCCATAAGGAGCTATATTTATAGATCTGCTTTTAATGCTTTTTCAGGGAGTGAAAACCCATTAATTTTATGGAACTTTCAGTCTCACCTAAACGTAGTACATAAAATTATGTACTACAATATCCTACTTGTCAGTGAGTACATCAGCTTCAAGCACTACAATACACGACCACACAATAGATACAAACTTAATGTAAACCGCTCTAAATTCGATTGCAGAATATACGACTTCAGCAACAGAGAGGTCAACGCCTAGAATGTACAACCTGACTCGGTGGTTTCTTCCCCAAATCCCCAACACTTTAACCTTAGACTGTCTACAGTTGACCTCACCCGGTTCCTAAGAGGTCTGTAAGGGGCGCGCATAAGCGCACCAACGTGCCTAACATTCCTGTCCTAATATTCCCTGGTATGCGTATGCATTTTGTGTATTCATAATCTTGTATGTACTTGTATCTATTATCTTATACACGCTTGATGAAACAAGTAAATAAAATAAAACTCTCACACCCAACATCTCCCAAAATTTAGAAGCACAAAATTAAAATGTTTTAGGTTGTCCCCATACTCTTCCTTATAGTATCTCTCCCAATCTCTCAGTAGTAAACAATATTTCTGTTCTTGCTGCCCAACCTACCATGCTATGGAACTGTTGATGTACTGTGTAAATATTGTGCAAAAACTTTTACATATATGATAATCCCTAAAAGTTTATGAATCCTGATGAAGTTTAAATAATTCTACATAAATATGACCTAAAATATAACTGATTTTCTCCACAAATCCTAAAACTAGATAAGGATGTCTGAAATAAACCCGCTGATTGACTTTTGAGTAAAATGGCCCAACATTTCATGTTTGTGTATGTAAAAAGAAATATAGGTGGACCTGAAATCCCTAGAAGGTAACAATACCTAGCCAAACTTTGGGGATGATTAGGATAACTGATCTGACTTCTCCTCTGTCTCAAATCCAGCTTCACTACTTTCTGAGAAACGCCCATTTTAATAACAGTGTGGGAGAAGAAGTCTTTTTCAATGAGAAATGGGAGCTTGACCCGGGATATGACATCTTCAACTTTGTCTCCTTCCACAATCAATCCTTCCAGAGAGTCCGGATTGGAAAGATGGTCTCCCAATCTCTTATTGGAAAGAAATTCACTATTAATGAAAGTGCCATTGTATGGAATCACAAGTTTCAGCAGGTGGGAAATTTGGTAAACTCTCACTTGGTGGGCTATTATTTGGAGGTGAAGATATTCTTCTCCAATGACCTGAAAGTCCATAAATGAAGGACAGTGATGGTACTCTGGAATCTCATGGTTTTGCTAGATATTTGGGGTGGTCTTTATGAAGATCTCTACATTCTGGGAAGAACAACAAAAATGATGAGAGGGCTGAAGGCTAAAACATATGAAGAATGGTTGCAGGAACTGGATATGTTTTAGTAAAACGAAGGATGAAGGGTGATAGGGTAGCAGTGTTACAATATCTAAGGAGCCATGACAAAGAAGAGAGGTTCAACCTGTTCTCCAAAGCAACTGAATGCAGAAGAAGAAGCAATGGATGGAAATTAAGCAAGGAGAGAGGCAGCCTAGACAATTAGAACAATTAATCATTGTGTCAACTTGCCTCCAGAAGTTGTGTGTTCTCCAACACTGGGTGTTTTAAGAAGAGATTGCACAATCATTTCTCTAAAATGGGATAGGTTTTCCTGCTTGAGTAGGGGTTGAAGTAGAAGACTTCCAAGATCCCTTCCAACTCTTAACTGAGTTGCATTTTGAAATAAATGTGATGTAAGAATATTTATGTATGTGTCCTTGTGTTTGATTTAGTTTGCTTGAAAAGTTAAGGTAAAGGGCCCCCTTGCATATATGTCCTAGTCATTCCCTCCTCTAGGGGGTGGTGCTCATCTCCATTTCAAAGCCGAAGAGCCAGTGCTGTCCGAAGACATGACTAAATGCCAAAGGCGCATGGACGCTGTTACCTTCTCACCAAAGGTGGTTCCTATTCTTCTACTTGCATTTTAAATGCTTTCGAACTGCTAGGTTGGCAGAAGCTGGGACAAGTAATGGGAGCTCACTCCGTTATGCAGCACTAGGGATTAGAATCATGGAGTTGCCAATCTTTCTGATTGACAAGCTCAACATCTTAGCCATTGAGTCACCATGTCCCTTTGTTAGTGTGCTTGACAGGCTACTAATTTCCTAAAAGACAATATGTGTGCATTCTTTTTTTGTAATGAACATAATACGTTTTGCATTTTCCCAATGTAGTAGTTAATCTTGGGTATTGCTGTTATGAATGGAGTAAAACGAGAATACTTTCTGAAAGGAGAATAGTTTTATTATAGATGGCTATACTCCAATGGAGCCCCATTTAGAGAAATCTCTACATACAAATGATACTTGATGGAATTTAATCAGGATTCGCAGAAAGGAGGTGTACATTCCAGAAGACAAAGTCACGGTTGAACATGGAACGTTTGAGTATATCTATAGTGATACTAACAGTTGCTATACTTTGCTCAGGTTTCTGTCTACAGGTGAGGACTGCTCAGAAGTAATTCCTATGTCTTTCTTAATTTTGGGCACTGGCAGATACAGAGAAACACCAAGGGTATTCCAATCCTACAAAATGAAAATGGATGACATTTCCTACATAATGAAATCCTTCATTTCTGCTTAGACTGCAGGTTTCTTGATATGATCTGTTTTCTAGTAGGATTGAAACATTTTAGATCTCTTCCACCAATGACTCTCATTCTCTCAAGTATCTCTTTTTGCTTTTTTACAAGAACAAATGAGAATGTTTGAGTGGTGGGATTTAAAAACTTTTACTACCGGTTCTGTGGCCATGGCTTGGGGGGCATGGCAGGGGAAGGATACTGCAAAATCCCCATTCCCTCCCCACTCCGGGGGAAGAACACTACAAAATCCCCATTCCCTCCCCACTCCAAGGGGAATGATATTGCAAAATCCCCATTCCCTCTTTACCCCACTATCCTGCTTTCCAGCTCTCATCTTCTGCAAGGCAACAAAAGAAGACCCAGACGAGCAGCTGGGACTCAGGAGGCAGCAAATAGATGGGTGGTGGGACCAGCCATAGGTGGTATTTGCTGGTTCTCCTAACTGTTCAAAATGTCTGCTACAAGGTTCACCAGAACCAGTTAGAAGCAGCTGAATGCCATCTCTGATGTGTTTGCAGAAAACTCAGAACTCATCCTAGGAAGAGGATGTTTTGATGTAAATATGGACATTCTCCAAAAGCATCTTGGGACATGTATACATCAGAAGAATATGCATCTTCCTGAAAGTACCAAGTTCTTCTAATAAAATGGAGAACTTGTACAACATCTTGATGAATCCCATTCCTAAGTTTCTTGATTGTTGTTTTTTCAGGTACGTCCTCGTGCCAGATGTGTAGAGAGCTGCCATCAGGGGTACAGCAGGGTTGTTCCGGAAGGGAAACATACTTGTTGCTACAATTGTAGACAATGTCCTGAAGGAAGAATTTCAATTGAAACGGGTAAGTAAAGGAAGAGACAGCTGAGAGTTGAGACCTTCCAAATACAACTTTCCTTCGTTCTTTTCATCTCTGGTATGCTAGTTAGTAGAATGGTATTGGAGTGAACTGCAGTAGATTTTGTTTTTCAAAGGTGGGTCTAATGTAAATACTTGTATGAATCCATTCTATTTTGGTTGAGGGTTGCCATTCTCTCCATAGCACTCAACCACTAACACTGCTGTTCAAAGAAATACATATGCATAAATAACAAGACAGAATCCATACACTTGTTGAGAAAGAATTATTGTGTATGTGTCATGGGGACTGTGAATGGCATCCCCAGCCATGATCTCTTTCAGTTAGCTGTATATATATATATATATATATATTGTCCTCTATAGTTGGAATCACAAGACCTTCTTCATGTATTTCAGATGCAGACCAATGTGAGAGATGCCCAGAAGATCAATATTCAAATGCAGAAAAAGTCCAGTGCCTTCCCAAACGTTTCAGCTACTTATCCTATGGGGAACCCTTGGGAATCACTCTTACTGCCTTGGTCCTTTTCTTCTCCTCAATTCTCATCTTGGTAGCCGTGACTTTCATCCTGCACTGGGACACCCCCATTATCAAAGCCAACAACAGGAACATCACATGCATCCTCCTTTCCTCCCTCCTGCTGTGTTTTCTGTGCTCTCTGCTCTTCATAGGTCGGCCTGGGAAGGTGACTTGCTTTCTCAGGCAAACTATGTTTGGCACCATTTTCTCTCTCTCGGTATCTTGTGTCTTGGCCAAGACCATCACAGTTGTTATGGCTTTCCTGGCCACTAAGCCTGGAAACAAGATGAGGAAATGGCTAGGAAACAGACTGGCGGGATCCATCATTGTCTTCTGCTCCTGTATTCAAGCTGTCATCTGTATGGCATGGTTGATTATGTCTCCTCCCTTCCCTGAGTGGGACATGCATTCACAGGTTCAAGAGATCATTGTTCAATGTAATGAAGGCTCAGATGCCATGTTTTACATTGTCCTGGGCTACTTGTGGCTCCTAGCCATCATCAGTTTCACTGTGGCTTTTTTGGCCAGAAAACTGCCTGATACTTTTAACGAAGCCAAGCTGATCACCTTCAGCATGCTTGTGTTTTGTAGCATTTGGGTGTCCTTCATCCCTGCTTATCTGAGCACCAAGGGGAAATACATGGTGGCTATGGAGGTCTTCTCCATCTTGGGCTCTACTGCAGGCCTCCTGGGCTGCATCTTCCTGCCCAAGTGCTACATCATTCTCCTAAACCCTCATCTGAACACAAAACAGCATCTAACCAAGAGGACAGATTAATAATCAATAATTCTATAATTCAGCCTTTATCTGTTGACCAAAATAATCCACGTGAACAGTCCAAATATTCAAACTCTCAGCCTTAATCATGCAATTCAATGCTGTATATTTTATTTTATTCTATTCATGTCTGTAACATAAATAATCAATCCCTAAGGCTTTATCTGACCTGTCAAACAGCTAAATGGTTAGAAGATGGTTAGCTGTATAAAAGTTTCAAAACAAACAAACAAACAAATAAAAATAAAGAAATAGTAACAAAATTGTGTTGAAATTTTTTAATACCATGGAGAGAATAAGGGTATTTTGGGAAATGCATGGCTTTTCTTAACATGTGAGAACCTCTTTGGTTTCCAATATGTCAAGTAGCTTTATTGAAAATTTTATTTATCGGCCCAATTTTCCATCCCTGATTTTATCAATTTGAGGAGTCCCACCTGGCTCTTCTGTTGTGGAAAGAGGGTGATTTTTGTTCGTCTGGAGGTGGGATACCTATTGAAAAATATATATTAGGTTCCTATGTTAATATATATATTAATTAGCTTGTTACCTTATACATTATGTTATATATGAGATGAAAGCTGCTGAGATTTGCTTAAGAATAGTATTGAAAATGCAATGAATTAACTCCCAAACATGAGAGTTTTTCCATGAGCAGAAGATTTACATTCAGTGGCTCCACAGTATCTTTCCAAATAAATTTATCTATTTTGTACCATTACAATCCCAAATGCTGTTTTTTCTCTGCATTGTTCAGATCCTCCCAGAGCTTTACATAAGGGCCACTTTCTCTTCTTGAGACTGCTTTTACTAGCGGACAAATCTCAGTAAACAACATGAGAAAACCAACAAAGCACTCATAGGCCCAGACACTCCTAAAACAAGGGAATCATAATCTGAAGAGGAAAAAAATGTGGAAATTTTCTAGCAATTTACCTTGATGCATCTTTTCCTCTCTTGATATCCAAATACACTCCAAGCTGACTTTTCTGCTTTGTTTTTTTTTCCCCAGCAGAGATTGGCTGGAAAGAAGTCTGTGTTTTGCCCTGGCTATTTTATGATCCCATCTGTATTACTTTTATATAAAACTTCAAACATACTTAATACTCCTTCATATAATATTCCTTCATGTAATGTAGCATTCATATGTTTTACAGGAAAAAAAATGTCTGTGAGATGAGTTGGGTCAAGACTGAGAAACATGGAAATCTGAGAAATAGGACAGATGTGATCAACCACACTCTACACTGATTTTTTTGTGCATTACATCACACACTGAGAGAGAAATTAACAGAGTTGGAAGGGAGCTTGCAACCCGCTACCCAAGCAGGAAACCCTACATCTGCCTCTACCAAGGATCAAACTCACAACTTCCTGATTGTGACGCGAGAGCTCCACAAAATGATTAGCATTAGCCCAGAGCACAAATTCAAGGAAGGAAAAAAATCTTGAAAGTTCAAATGCTAAAGGGACCATAAAATACCTTTAATAGTAATTTTCTAGAATAGTAAATGCTCACCTCCAATATAGGTGTGCTTTTAAAATGACATTTTTGCAGACAAAAGCTTTAGTACAACTTTGGAATTAGAAGTTCCATACATCTGAAAGAGAAAATACCCTACATGTTGTCAGATAAAATTAGTATGAGTCTTCTTGAAAATGCTGTTCAAATGTTTGACCTTGTTTCTTTCTTTTTTTCTTTTTTGCAATTATTTTTTTTAATATCATTTGGTGTTAGTTTTTAACTTTAATGTTTAAAATCCCAATAAATGTTTTTTTTAAAGGCAATACACTTACAAAAGGGCAAAATGAACCTCTTACAATTTTTTTATTGCAAACCTAATTTAGGATTTCAAAGCATTCCCAACTCCAATCATGAAGAACAACCTACAGCAACTTTCAAGATAACACTTACAGATAAAGATGAAGAGAGTTGGAAGGGACCTTGTAGGTCATCTAATCGAATCTCTCACTCAAGCAGGAGGCCCTACACCATTTCTGACAAATGACAGTCCAATCTTGTCTTGAAAGCTTCCAGTGGTGAAGGTCCCACAATCCCTGAAAGCAACATGTGTTCCATGGGTGAATTGCTCTCACTGTCAGAAAATTTCTCCTTGTTTCCAGGTTGAATCGCTCTTTGATCTGCTTCCATCCATTCTTCCTTGTCTGGCCTTTATATCTCAGATTTTTTAAAATCACTCTACCCAGATTATAAATTTGAAGCTAAAACTGCTTATCGTGTGGGTTTCTCTTTCTTCTTGGGTTCACTGAAATATGAGGAGCCAAAAAGGAGAATATTTAAAATGATTCAACCCCCGAGCTTTGCATATTCTTTATTGATAGTGAAATATGATTTTGATGAAATTTTGGAGATTTCTTTTATAGGAATAGCAGATTGATAGATACTTGGAGGGATTATTTTAAGAGAGAGAAAAAAATATATAGGTAGTCCTTGATTTACAACTGTTGGTTTAATGACTATTCAAAGATACAACAGAACTGAAAAAAAAAACTAATTTATGACTGTTTTTAAAAGTTACGGCCTTTGCAACATTCCCATGATCATGTGATCAAAATCCAGAGGCTTGGCAATTGGTTCATATTTACGGCGGTTGCATTGTCCTAAGGTCATGGGATCACCTTTTGTGACATTCTGAAAACTGACAATCAGGGTTCCAAGTAAGACCCCCAAACGAAAGAAGACTCCGAGTCTTGAGTTCCCTCAAAGTTCCATTTTATTAGAGATGTCATATTGGCACATCTGGGAAAATCCAAATCTGAAAGTTTCGATGTTTCCCCCACCCAAAAGAAAGTTCAAATCCTTGCCCAGCACCCACATGTCCATCACATGGCCCAAAAAAGCACCGTCCCAACTGGAGATGCCTCCCGGTCACATCCCTCCAGGTGCAGGCCAAGATGTCCTTGACTCTCTGAGAAAGGAATGTCCTTTTGACTATATATCTCCCATACTCCATATAATCCCCCCTCCGAATTTCCCACAGCATTAAATGTGGAAGGCCTGAAGGCCCAATGCAAAAGATGCCTTCCATCCCTAACACTGACAACAAGTCCATGAACAAGCCAGTTTTACTTAACAACTGGGCTATTAACTTATCAACTGCAGTGATTCACTTAACGACTGAGGCAATAAAGGTTGCAAAATGGGGCAAACCTCATTGAGAAAATGTCTCAGAAATTTTGGGCTCAAATAAGGTCATAAATCGAGGATTGATTTATTTTGGCCTTTTATTTAAGGGAAGACAATGGACAATTACAGCTTTTCTCTGTATATTAAATTAATCACATTTTCAAGATCACATCTTTCTTTCAGCCCCTTGTACAGTGATTAAGCTTAGTGTGATCTAACAAGTTGGCATCCATGTGAAGGTTGATGTAGATCGACGTAGATGATGCAATTCTCAAAGGCCAAAGTTTCTGAAACTTTTCTGGATATGAGGTCAAGGTAAGAACCAAGAAGATTGCAAGGCAAGAGAAAGAAAATGGCACTTGCTTATGGAAACTAACTATAACTCTTATAATAACCGTGGAAAGATTTTACACAAACACAATTTGCCCAAATCCCCAGGGAATACAGTAGAAGGTGATAATTTGCAAATGTCTGTATTTCAGTTCTGTTTCTTGACAGCATCAAACCTGAACAAGGATGGCAAGGAGAATAAAACCCAGAAATTGCTGCTGCACTTTGAAAGATCCCTCAAAATTGATCTTCTGCCACTGAAATCCAGGAAACCACTCTTTTATATCTTTACTTTTTATTTATATATCTTCCACTTTTTCAGTGCACGTTTCCCATTAGGTCTAAACAAGGCTTTTTTTTTTTTTTTTTTTTTTTTTTTTGCAAACTTGATGGCTATATATTGTTGACCATGTATTTGAAAGGATGGAAGGATAGCTCAGGTCTTCTGGCACTTAACCTTATTCTGCTCTTCTTTCTCCCTGGAAGTGTCAATGAGAGTTTGAAATCAATCTGCCTGCAGCCCAATAATGTTCATAAGGAATTTTTCATCTCTGCAGATGAAACGATACTCTTGGGAATTTTTTCCTGTGACAATCCTGATGAACGTACCCAGAGTTTCAAAAAAGTGCCTGTAATTTCTGAATATGGAGTGTAAGTGCCTTGTTCTTCTTTGAGTAAAATGCAATATAACTTCAGACAAAGGTGATAGAATGTAGAGAAAAGGTAGATTATACTGGTTCTATTATGGCACTTATAGTTTGGCAGTCATATTTCGAGATGTTAGCCATGTTAATCAGGACTTCCATTGAGAAATGACCCTTAGAAAAAAATGTATGCCTCTCTGCTTTTGAGTATGCTGTCTAGATTTGCCATCGCTTTCTTCCCCAGGGGCAAGCATCTTTTAATTTCTTGGCTGCAGTCCCCATCTGCAATGATCTTGGAGACCAAAACAATAAAATCTGTCACTACCTCCATTTCTTCCCCATCTATTTGCAGGAATTGGGAGGGCTGGATGCCATATTCTTAGTTTTCTTACTAAGATTAGCATCTATCCCGCCAATGATGAGGTTGATTTGCTGGTGTTCCTAGATTTTCAAAGAAAATACATTCTCTGTCAGAAGATGACATTTCAAAACAAGAGAGATGTACAAAACCAAGAGGGGCACAAAATCAAGGATGAAAACCTGCTAGAATGCTTACGGGTGAACATAAAAGAAAGACATTGCCATAAGAATATACTCTAGCAATGAAAATGTATAATACAAACTAAGCTAAATTTAGTTTACTAGTAGTATGTATAAAATGAAGAGATAATATCTATAGTTAAATAACGATTAATAATGATAGCAATACATATAGATATATTAGTTTGATAATATGAAATTTTATATGAACAGCACATGGAGGTTAAGAGAGGAGGTTTAAAAGCTTTTTCTAGAATGTGTTATAAAGATGTATTGTGATTGGATGATTTTAGGATGATTTAATAGAATGTTATCATATAATCCATTTCTAGATTTTGAATATTATATATGAAATTATGTAAGAACAATTACAGTCAAATTAAGATTGAGATATAATAATCGTGATATACATAAAGATATGTGAATTTAAAATATGTGATTTGATATGAAAAGCAGGTGGTGACTATGGAAGAGATGCATGGAAATACTGTAACCAACTGACACACTTTCTACAATTTGCAATGGAAGATGGTTTTTTTACCTTTATGTTTGTTTCTCTCTGTTTAAAAATAAATAAAAATTCTTTTTTAAAAAAGAATATACTCTAGGCCACCCAACCAAGCATAAGAACGATGTTATGCTCCATTATAATATAATTTATCTGTACATGTATACATACACACACACACACAATACGTTTCCATCTACTAATAGGTTAATTCATACTTATATTTTTTCTATGCTTATCATTCTTTCAATGTGCTAGTTTCGATACAATGCATCTTATGTCTATCTGGGAACATATATTCCTCTTATAACTATATTCTGTACTCTTTCATATACAGTAAATCTTACTTTGCCCCTCTTATTTATTTATGTGGTTTCATGATTTTTCTCTGATTTCTTCATCTTTCTTCCCTGAAAGGTTTCTTATTCATTGCATCTTTCTTCTAGCCATTTGTACCATAAATTCCATACTAAGTAATCATAAGTAATCTCCTTTATCTTTTATTTCTTTTGTAATTCTGTCCATTTCAACACACTCTAATCCTTTTTTAAAATCACATTTCCTCTGTTGCAATAGTTTTATTCTTCCAATTTTGTGTGCATATGATTCTTGCTGCAGTTATTACATATCATATTAAGTATTTATTTTTTCCCTCATAGTTCCCTGTAATTATCCCTAAGAAAAATAATTCTGGTTTTAGCTCTATTGATAATGTAGTTATCTCTTCCAGCCAGTTGTTTATTCTTCTCCAATATTTTCTTGCTATTATACACGTCCACCACATATGATGCAACGTTCCGTTTGCAACAATTCTGGGAACAGTTTGGAAACATTGTGGCTATTCTGTGCTCTTCTCTATAGAGAACCATCACTTTCTCTGTTAGGGAAATGTCTTCCAGTCAACCTCTCCCAAATCCTTGCCTAGAGGCAATGGTGGGATTCAGCCTGTTCGCACCAGTTCTGGAGAAACGGGGGTTAACTTTCTGAGCAGTTTAGCAAACTGGTGGATAGAAGAAATCATTAGGGCAGTAACCGGTTGTTAAATTACTTGAATCCCACCACTGCCTAGAGGTATAGGACAGGTCCTGGTAATCAGTGACTGTGGGGACAGTCAGAATAATGTGCAAAGCCAAAAGTCTCTTTCAATGAAATTCAAAATTAATCACTACTTAATAAATTGCTGAAATTAGCTATGTAGTTGAAAACTAGATTTAGTTCTTTTTTGTGATTTGATTTTCTCCACTTCTACACTTTTATTTCAGCATAATACCAAAATATGTCCAGCATCCTCTTTCTATGTATTTTGCCATTGATGAGATTGACAAGAAGGCCACGCTTTTCCCCAACATTACACTAACACTGCAAATTGCTCAAACTAGTTTCAATGCCATGAAGGCCAGTAAGTTTGTTTTAGATTTTCTGTTTCTGAGTCGAGGGAGTCCTATCAACTTCAACTGTGTTCAAAGAAGGAATGTGAACTTCTTGACTGTCATTGGTGACCTCTCCTCGCTCAATTCCATCCAGGTAGCCCACATGTTGAACATCTACAAGTTTCCACAGGTATGAACATTTTCCACAGATCAGCTTGTTTCTTGTTTCTTCTTTGTTTCTTTTCTTTTCTTTTTATGAACCCTAGGTTCTTTTAATTTTAGCCAAGGTATCATTTACCTGTTCTGAGTTCCCAGAACCTGCTATCATTAATCTTATGAGCTGTTTCTTCATGTAAAACTTGACAGAAACCTTTGCTATTTCACAATAAAGTCATTATGTCACCGCAGAATCCAACATTCTATGGAGAATGGAAAAGCTCAATGTTCTTCATGATCACAAAAGGACTGTCAATTTAATTTTTTATGCATCCTTCTTTCCAACAGCTCAATTATGGTTCCTTTGATCCAGTCCTGAGTGACAAAAGGCAATTCCCTTCTTTCTTCAGTACGGTTCCCAATGAAAATTTGCAATACGAGGGGATTGTTCATTTGCTAAAACACTTTGGATGGAACTGGATTGGCCTCTTGGTCTCTGAGGACGAGAGTGGGGAAGTCTTTATTCAAAATCTCCAACCAAAGCTCTTCCAGAGTGATATTTGCGTTGCATGGACAGTGTTGATCCCAATGATAAACGATGCAATCTTGAATAAAGATTTCTTTCGGGAACGTGTACACAAAATAATAGACACTATCTTACAGAAAAATGTCACTGTATTCCTTGCTTCTGGGACTATCCAATCTATGGAGATTTTACAATGGGCGCTTAATTCTCGTGAAGTGTACGAAAAGAACCCAATAGATCACAGAGTATGGATCATGACCTACCAGTGGGATTTCACTGTATGTTTAGCAACAAAAGGGAGATTCACAGTTCAGACTTACAATGGTTCCTTATACTTTTCCCTCCACACAAGAACTGTGCCCGGATTTCAGGAGTTTCTTGGGAAAATAAAACCTTTGATGAATCCTTTTACTGCCATTGATTCATTGTGGGAATTGGTGTTTGATTGTTCACTGCCTCCATATCAGAAAGGAGCTAAACGCTGCACTGGGAGGGAAAAACTCAAGACCGTCTCTGACTCTCTGTTTGAAATGACCATGTCTGGAGAGAGCTACAATGTCTACAATGGGGTTTATCTTTCAGCACATGCATTGCAAGCAATGCATTCAAAAAGAGCAAAAAGAGCAAGGCCAGCTCCTCTGAGGAATCAGGACGGATCAAATCTTCAGCATTTTCAGCCGTGGGAGGTATGTCATTGCTCTCCTCAGATGCATTTATAGAAGCCCTGAAGGGGATGGGATGGGAAGACAGCAATATACAGCAGTGGTGGGTTCCTACCAGTCCACACCAGTACTCCCAGACCGGTAGCGGAAATCGGGCATCCGTTTCTGTACCGGTGGAGATGGAGGCCCCATACCGGTAGGGTCACTCTCCTGATTTCTCCCCATCCCATTGCAAGCAAGGCACCTGTCAAAGAAACCAAAGTGGGGGATTTCTTCCAACAGCTGAGGAAAGAACAGGAGCACAGAACAAAGCCCTGCACTTTGTTCTCTTTAACAGCTGTGTCCTCCACTCCTGTTCTTCTTCGGCTGTTGGAAGTATCAGCGGGAAGAGTGCGAGAGTGGAGCTGCTCTTTTTTTCTGCGGAGCAGAAGGAGGTGAGGTGGCCTCAGGTGGCATTCGGGGACAGCCCTTCAGAGGCCTCACTTCTCGGCCCGAAACAAAGCAGCAGAGAGGAAGGAGTTTCTGGTGGCTACAGCAGCAGCCGAAGTGGCGGCGGCTAAACCATTGTCCCGGACAATCAGTTCCAGCTCTCCCTTCCTCAAGCATGTCCTGTTGCTGCTGGCGTCACTTTTGGTGAATACAGCTTGGCGGTGGGCTCTTGCAATCACTGAGTGCATCGCTGGCAGCAGCTTATTGTCATCAATGCCAAGCCGGATTTGCCAAAAGTGGCAGCAGCAGCAATGGGCCATGCTCTGGGAAAGGGAGAGCTGGAACTGACTATCCGGGACTGTCTTTCAGCCATCGCTTCTGCTGCTTCTGCAGCCCCCAGAGATTCCTTCCTTGCCACCGAGAAGTGAAAAAAAAAGAGCAGCTCCCTTCTCCTCTCTCACTTTTCTCAGCCTACCCGCTACTCGAGGGGTGGGGGAGAGTGCCCCTCGGCTGCCACTCCAGGAGGATCACCGTGCATCCTCCACAGGTGGGATGTTGAAGGGGCGACTGCAGATGAAGAGCAGCAAGGGGTTTTGGCAGCACAAGAGAAAGACTTCACAGTCAGTGGAGGTGATGTGAGGCTGGTGTGGCATTCCGACTTTCCCCAGGGGCAAAATGCTTTAAAAAAATAAAGTTTTAGGCTTTTGTAGGGGAGGGGGTTGTAAAGGGTTAGGGATGCAAGGATCTTGTAACTTGACAGCTTTAAGACTTGTGCCTGGGAAAGTGAAAAAAAATGCCAAAATGGGGGGAGGGCTGGTCATTCATACATGCGCATTGGGATCGTGCGCAAAGCATTATGGGTGTGGCATCCCCACGCCCCCCCTGTGCTCCCCCTGCTTTTGACACCTGAGCCAAAAAAAGGTTTTGCCATCACTGATATAGACCCTCTGCATTTGTTTCCCTGCAGTAACCAATTATGTGTTACAAATATTTGTCTGCAGTAACTATTGCAGCTCAATCATACCTAAGAATCATCTCCCAAGTCAAACCAGCTTCATTAGGAGCTACGTTTGGGGAGCTGCAACGTAATGCTGTTTCAGGAAGTGAAAATCTATTAATTTTAAGAGCTTCTGTGCAAACTCTCACACCCAACATCTCCCAAAATTTGAATGAACAAAATTTAAAAGTTTTACATTGTCTCCATGCTCTTCATATTAGTATCTCTCCTGATTTCTCTGTAGTAACCAATATTTCTGTTCTTGCTATACTAACTATTGTGCTATGGAACTGTTGATGTACTGTGTAAATACTGTGAAAAAACTTTCACATATACGGTAACCGGGAAAGTTTGTGAATCCTTATGAAGTTTTAATATATCTACATAAAAATGACCTAAAATATAACTGGTTTTCTCCACAAATCCTAAAACTAGGTAAGGAGGACTGAAATAAACCTGCTGATTGATTTGTTGAATAAAATGATCCAACACTTCATATTTGTGCATGTCGGTGGACCTAAAATCACTAGAAGACAATAATAACTGGACTGAGTTTTTATCTTAATTAATAAAATTTCCCATTCCAATTAGTGGATCAATTTGCACCATAACCCTTTGGATATACCTATGACAGTCCAGACATACGGGAGAGGCAGGATTGGAAAGACTAAATTGAATTTCTAGAAGAATGTAAGTAAGATTAATTTAAGGAAGGTATTGATTCATGTGAAAGAAGCTTCCTCAAAGCTGTGAGTCAAGAATAAGAAGTTGAGGGTAATGCATTCCCCGTCCTTCCCTTTTCTTCCCATCACATGCAATGGATATCTTAACTTATTTATGTGGGATTGTCTCTTTCTTCCAATTGTTCATTTATGCAAGAACTGAAAAATAAGCTGTGGGAGAATCTGATGCCATTACTATTAATTTTATCTGTTACTGAATCAATACATATTAGGAAATTGTTGGATCTGATATTAGTGAAATTTAAAATGGGTTGTGGTCTATGGGTTGAAGGGATCTCTGAATCAAACCAGAAAACAATTCAGTGACAATTCTGATACGATTCACTAAAGAAAATCAGTTGGGATTCTGAGCAAAGCCAAAATTTGGGGAAGATTAGAATAACTGATCTGACTTCTCCTCTCTCTCAAATCCAGCTTCACTACTTTCTGAGAAACACCCGTTTTAATAACACTGTGGGAGAAGAAATCTTTTTTGATGAGAAAGGGGAGTTTGACCCGGGATATGACATCTTCAACTTTGTCTCCTTCCACAATCAATCCTTCCAGAGAGTCCGGATTGGAAAGATGGTCTCCAAATCTCTTGATGGGAAGAAATTCACTATTAATGAAAGTGCCATTGTATGGAATCACAAGTTTCAGCAGGTAGGATATTTGGTAAACTCTAATTTGATAGACTATTCTTTGGAGATAAAGATATTCTTCTCCAATGACCTGAAAGTAACTAAGCGAAGGACAGTGAGGGGACTCTGGAATCTCGTGGTTCTGCTAGATATTTGGGGTGGTCTTTATGAAGATCTCTACATTCCTAGAAGAGCAACAAACATTATTAATGGGCTGAAGGCTAAAACATATGAAGAATAGTTGCAGGAACTGGATATGCCTTAGTAAAAAGAAGGATGAAGGGTGATATGGTAGCAGGGTTCCAATATCTAAGGAGCCATGACAAAGAAGAGAGGGTCAACCTGTTATCCAAGGAAACTGAATACAGAAGAAGAAGAAGCAACAGATGGAAACTAAGCAAGGAGAGAGGCAGCCTAGAAGAAGAAGAAATTTCCTGACAATTGCAACAATGTCAGCGATGGCGAATCCTTTTGGCACCGAGTGCTGAAAAGGGAGCGTGCATGCATGTGCGCTTGTAGGTGCCACAACCCATAAAAGGAACTTCCCAGGGGGCATGCTCATGCCGGAAAATTAACTTCTGCTTTCCAGCATGTTCATGCACGACAGCAACCTACTCTTCTCGTTACTGGTGCAATGATCAGCTGGCCAGCACGCATGCTCGCGCTACAAAACAGAAAACCAGCTCTCCCAGTTTCCGCAACTGATGTATACATGAAGGCCATCTGATTGTCGGGCAATGCCATGCCTGCCAGGCAGCCTGGCACTGTTTGCTACTTCAGGTATGCGTGCCAGAAGTTCACCATCATGGCCCTATGTCTTTCTTGATTTTCATTCCTGGCAGACAAAAAGAAACATCAAAAATATTCTAATCCTAAAAACTGAAAATGGAGGACATTTCCTATATAATGAAATCGTTCATTGCATCCTAGACTTCAGGTTGCAAACGGCCATGATCTGATCTGTTTTCTAGTAGGATTGAAACATTTTAGATATCCTCCACAAGAAACTTCCATGCTCTCAACAATCTCATTTTGTTGTTTTAGAAGAACAAATGAGAATGGACGTGTTTCAGTAACAGGATTTTGAAAAAAATACTAGCGGTTCTGTGGGCAAGACTCGGTGGCAAGGGATGGATATTGCAAACTCCCCATTCCCTCCCCACCCCACCCTAATAACCTGCTTTCCAGATCCCTTTTCCTCTGCAGGGCAACAAAAGAAGACCCAGCTGATCAGCTGAGATTCAGGAGGCAGTGAATAGATCATGGGCATGCCAAGCCAGAGGTGGTATTTGCCGGTTCTCCTAACTGCTCAAAATGTCTGCTACTGGATCACCAGAACTGGTTAGAAGCAGCTGAATGCCATCTCTGATGTCTTTGCAGAAAACTCAGAACTAATCCTAGGAAGAGAATGATTTGATGTAAATATGGACACTCTTCAAAAACTTATGATTATGCATCTCCTTGAAAGTACCAAGTTCTTCTAATAAAATGGACAACTTGTACAACAGTTTAACAAATCCCATTCCTAAAGATTCTTGGTTTTTTTTTTCAGGTACGTCCCCGTGCCAGGTGTGTAGAGAGCTGCCCTCAGGGGTATAGCAGGGTTGTTCAGGAGGGGAAACATATTTGTTGCTACAATTGTAGACAATGTCCTGAAGGAAGAATTTCAATTGAAATGGGTAAGTAAAGAGATAGCTGATAGTTGAGAGCTTCCAATTCAACTTTCCTTCATTCTTTTCATCTCTGGTATGCTATTTAGGATTGTTGTGTATGTGTCATGGGGACTGAATGGAATCCCCAGCCATGATCTCTTTCAGTTAGCTGCAAATATATTGTCCTTTATACTTGGAGTCACAAATACCTTCTTCATGTATTTCAGATGCAGACCAATGTGAGAGATGCCCAAAAGATCAGTATTCGAATGCAGAAAAAGTCCAGTGCCTTCCCAAACGTTTCAGCTATTTATCCTATGGGGAACCCTTGGGAATCACTCTTACTGCCTTGGTCCTTTTCTTCTCCTCAATTCTTATCTTGGTAGCCGTGACTTTCATCCTGCACTGGGACACCCCCATTGTCAAAGCCAACAACAGGAACATCACATGCATCCTCCTTTCCTCCCTCCTGCTGTGTTTTCTGTGCTCTCTGCTCTTCATAGGTCGGCCTGGGAAGGTGACTTGCTTTCTCAGGCAAACTATGTTTGGCACCATTTTCTCTCTCTCGGTATCTTGTGTCTTGGCCAAGACCATCACGGTTGTTATGGCTTTCCTGGCCACTAAGCCAGGAAACAAGTTTAGGAAATGGCTAGGAAACAGACTGGCGGGATCCATCATTATCTTCTGCTCCTGTATTCAAGCTGTCATCTGTATGGCATGGTTGATTATGTCTCCTCCCTTCCCTGAGTGGGACATGCATTCACACGTTCAAGAGATCATTGTTCAATGTAATGAAGGCTCAGATGCCATGTTTTACATTGTCCTGGGCTACTTGTGGCTCCTAGCCATCATCAGTTTCACTGTGGCTTTCTTGGCCAGAAAACTGCCCGATACTTTTAACGAAGCCAAGCTGATCACCTTCAGCATGCTGGTGTTTTGTAGCATTTGGGTGTCCTTCATCCCTGCTTATCTGAGCACCAAGGGGAAATACATGGTGGCTGTGGAGGTCTTCTCCATCTTGGGCTCTACTGCAGGCCTCCTGGGCTGCATCTTCCTGCCCAAGTGCTACATCATTCTCCTAAACCCACATCTGAACACAAAACAGCATCTAACCAAGAGGACAGATTAATAATGAGTAATTAATAGTTCTATAATTCTGCCTTTATCTGGTGACCAAAATCATCCACGCGAACAGTCCAAATATTCAAACTCTCAGCCTTAATCATGCAATTCAATGCTATTTATTTTATTTTATTCATGTCTGTAACATAAATAACCAATCCCTATGGCTTTATCTGAGATGTCAAACAGCTAAATAGTTAGAAGATGGTTAGCTGTATAAAAGTTTCAAAACAAACAAACAAATAAAAATAAATAAATAGTACCAAAATTGCATTCAATATTTTTAATACTATGGAGAGAATAAGGGTATTTTGGGAAATGCATGGCTTTTCTTAACATGTGAGAACCTCTTTGGTTTCCAATATGTCAAGTAGCTTTATTGAAAATTTTATTTATTTGCCCCATTTTCCATCCCTGATTTTATCAATTTGAGAAGTCCCACCTAGCTATTCTGTTGTGGAAACAGGGTGATTTTTATTCGTCTGGAGATGGGATACCTATTGAAAAATATATATTAGGTTCCTATGTTAATATATATATTAATTAGCTTGTTACCTTATATGTTATATATGAGATGAAAGCTGCTGAGATTTACTTAAGAATAGTATTGAAAATGCAATGAATTAACTTGCAAACATGAGAGTTTTTCCATGAGCAGAAGATTTACATTCAGTGGCTCCACAGTAACTTTCCAAATAAATTTATCTATTTTGTACCATTACAATCCCAAATGCTGTTTTTTCTCTGCATTGTTCAGATCCTCCCAGAGCTTTACATAAGGGCCACTTTCTCTTCTTGAGACTGCTTTTACTAGCGGACAAATCTTAGTAAACAACATGATAAAACCAACAAAGCACTCATAGGAGCAGACACTCCTACAGCAAGGGAACCATAATCTGAAGAGGAAAAAAATGTGGAAATTTTTAAGCAATTTACCTTGATGCATCTTCTCCTCTCCTGATATCCAAATATACTCCAAGCTGACTTTTTTTTCCCATCAGAGATTGGCTGGAAAGAAGTCTTTGCCCTGGCTATTTTATGATCTCATTACTTTTATATAAAACTTCAAACATACTTAATGCTCCTTCATATAATACACCTTCATGTAATTTAGCATTCATGTGTTTTACAGAAAAAAATGTCTGTGAGATGAGTTGGGTGAAGACTGAGAAACATGGAAATCTGAGAAATAGGACAGATGTGATCAACCACACTCTACACTGATTTTTTTGTGCATTACATCACACAGAGAGAGAGAGAGATTAACAGAGTTGGAAGGTACCTTGCAACCCCCTGCCCAAGCAGGAGACCCTACATCTGCCTCTACCTAGGATCAAACTCACAACTTCCTGATTGTTGCGCGAGAGCTCCACAAAATGATTAGCATTAGCCAGAGCACAAATTCAAGGAAGGAACAAAATCTTGAAAGTTCAAATGCTAAAGGGACCATAAAATACCTTTAATAGTAATTTTCTGGTATTGTCAAAGTTCATCTCCAATATAGGTATGCTTTTAAAATGACATTTTTGGAGACAAAAGCTTTAGTACATCTTTGGAATTATAATTTCCATACATATGAAAGAAAAAATACCCTTCATGTTGTCAGATAAAATTAATATGAATCTTCTTGAAAATGCTGGTCAAATGTTTGACCTTGTTTCTTTCTTCTTTTTTTCTTTTTTGCAATTATTTTTTTAATATCATTTGGTGTTAGTTTTTAACTTTAATGTTTAAAATCCCAATAAATGTTTTTTTAAAGGCAATATACTTACATAAGGGCAAAATGAACATCTTACAATTTTTTTATTGCAAATCTAATTTAGGATTTCTAAGCATTCCCAACTCCAATCATGAAGAACAGCCTACAGCAACGTTCAAGATAACACTTACAGATACGGATGAACAGAGTTGGAAGGGACCTTGTAGGTCATCTAATCCAACCTCTCACCCAAGCAGGGGGTCCTACACCATTTTTGACAAATGGCAGTCCAATCTCGTCTTGAAAGCTTCCAATGATGAAGGTCCCACAACCCTCGAAAGCAACTTGTGTTCCATGGGTGAATTCTTCTCAATGTCAGAAAATTTATCCTTATTTCCAGTTTGAATCTCTCTTTGATCTGCTTCCATCCATTCTTCCTTGTCTGGCCTTTATATCTCAGATTTTTTAAAATCATTCTACCCAGATTATAAATTTGAAGCTAAAGCTGCTTATCGTGTGGGTTTCTCTTTCTTCTTGGTTTCACAGAAATATGAGGAGCCAAAAAGGAGAATATTTTAAAAGATTCAACCCCCGAGCTTCACATATTCTCCTTTATTGGTAGTGAAATATGATTTTGGTGAAAAGTGGGAGATTTCTTTTATAGGAATAGCAGATTGATAGATACTTGGATGGATTATTTGAAGAGAGAGAAAAAAATTATAGATAGTCCTTGACTTACAACAGTTTGTTTCGTCACTATTTAAAGATAAAACGGCACTGAAAAAAAAACTAATTTATGACCGTTTTTAAAAGTTAGGGCCTTTGCAACATTCCCATGATCATGTGATCAAAATTCAGAGGCTTGGCAATTGGTTCATATTTATGGTGGTTGCATTGGCCTAAGGTCATGGAATCACCTTTTGTGACATTCTCACAACTTACAATCGGGGTTACAAGTAAGACCCCCAACGAAAGAAGACTCCGAGTCTTGAGTTCCCTGAAAGTTCCATTTTATTAGAGATGTCATATTGGCACATCTGGGAAAATCCAAATCTGAAAGTTTCCAGGTTTCCTCCACCCAAAAGAAAGTTCAAGTCCCTTCCCAGCACCCACATGTCCATCACATGGCCCAATCAAGCACCATCCCAACTGGAGATGCCTCCCGGTCACAACCCTCCAGGTGCAGGCCAAAATGTCCTTGATTCTCTGAGAAAGGAATGTTATTTTGACTATATATCTCCCATACTCCATATAATCCCCCCTCCGAATTTCCCACAGCATTAAATGTGGCAGGCCTGAAGGCCCAATGCAAAAAATGGCTTCCAGCCTGAACACTGACAACAAGTCCACGAACAGGGTCAGTTTTAGTTAACAACTGGGTTATTAACATATCAACTGCAGTGATTCACTTAACAACTGAGGCAATAAAGGTTGCAAAATGGGGCAAACCTCATTGAGAAAATGTCTCAGAAATTTTGGGCTCAAATAAGGTCATAAATCGAGGATTGATTTATTTTGTTTTTTTCATTTTAGGGAAGACAATGGACTATTAAAGCTTTTCTCTCTATATTAAATTAATCACATTTTCAAGATCTCATCTTTCTTTCAGTCCCTTGTACAGGAATTAAGCTTATTGTGATCTAACAAGTTGACATCCATATGAAGGTTGATGTAGATCGACGTAGATGATGCAATTCTCAAAAGCCAAAAGTTTCTGAAACTTTTCTGAATATAAGGTCAAGGTAAGAACAAAGAAGATTGCAAGGCAAGAGAAAGAAAATGGCACTTGCTTATGGAAACTAACTGTAACTCTTACAATAACCACGGACAGATTTTACACAAACACAATTTGCCCAAATCCCCAGGGAATACAGTAGAAGGTGATAATTTGCAAATGTCTGTATTTCAGTTCTGTTTCTTGACAGCATCACACCTGAACAAGGATGGCAAAGACAAAGCAATCCAGAAATTGCTGCTGCTCTTTGAAAGATCCCTCAAAATTGATCTTCTGCCACTGAAATCCAGGAAACCACTCTTTTATACCTTTTTTATTTATATATCTTCCGCTCTTTCAGTGGATGTTTCCCATTAGGTCTAACCAAGGCATTTTTTTTTTTTTTGCAAACTTGACTGCTATATTTTGTTGACCATGTATTTGAAAGGGTGGAAGGATAGCTCAGGTCTTCTGGCATTTAACCTTATTCTGCTCTTCTTTCTACCTGGAAGTGTCAATGAGAGTTTGAAATCAATCTGCCTGCAGCCCAATAATGTTATCAGGAAATTGTCCACCTCTGCAGATGAAACGATACTCGGGGGACTTTTTTCCTTTGTCCTTCCTGATGAACGTACCCAGAGTTTCAAAAAAGTGCCTATAATTTCTGAATATGGATTGTAAGTGCCTCGTTCTTCTTTGAGTAAAATGCAATATAACTTCAGACAAAGGTGATAGAATGTAGAAAAAAGGTAGATTATACTGGTTCAGTTATGGCACTGCTAGTTTGGCTGTCATATTTCGAGGTGTTAGCCATGTTGTTCCACTCAGAGATGACTCTTAGAAAAAATGCATGTGTCTCTGCTTTTTAGTATGCTGTCTAGAATTGCCATTGCTTTCTTCCCCAGGAGCAAGCATCTTTTAATTTCTTGCTGCAGTCCCCATCTGCAATGATGTTGGAGCCCAGGAAAATAAAATCTCTCTCCACCTTCATTTCTTCCCCATCTATTTGCAGGAATTGGGAGGGCTGGATGCCATATTCTTTGTTTTCTTACTAAGATTAGCATCTATCCCCCCAATGATAAGGTTGATTTGCTGGTGTTCCCAGGCTTTCAAAGAAAATACATTCTCTGTCAGAAGATGACATTGCAAAACAAGAGAGATTAATAATGATAACAATACATATAGATATATTAGTTTGATAATATTAAATTTTATATGAACCGCACATGGAGATTATGAGAGGAGATTCAAAAGCTTTTTCTAGAATATGTTATAAAGATGTATTGTGATTGGATGATTTTAGGATGATTTAATAGAATGTTATCATCTAATCCTATTCTAGATTTTGAATATTATATATATATATATATATATATATATATATATATATATATATATATATATATATATATATATATTTGTTAATTTTAGTTTTTAAACTATTAATGTTATTGAGGTTTTAACCTTTTTCAGTATTGTAATTATTTATTTATTTTTTACCTCCTCTGTATGACACTGTGTTGACTGTTGCTTATGTACGTCGCCCCGAGTCCCTGTGGGGAGAGGGGGCGACTAATAAGTTTAATTAAATAAATAAATAAATATATAAAAGGATGTAAAAACAATGACAGTCAAATTAAGATTGAGATATAATAATCGTGATATACGTAAATATATGTGAATTTAAAATATGTGATTTAATATGAAAAGCAGGTGATGACTATGGAAGAGATGCATGGAAATACTGTAACCAAGCGACGCACTTTCTACAATTTGTAATGGAAGATGGTTTTTTTTACCTTTATGTTTGTTTGTCTTTGTTCAAAAATAAATAAAAATTGCTTTTTTAAAAAAGAATATACTCTAGGCCACCCAACCAAGCATAAGAAATACATGATGTTTTGCTATAAACTTAACCAATGTATGTCAAAATACATCAAAGGTTTAACGGGGGATTTTATTTACCCAGACATTAACTGGGGGATAAACTCAGAAATAAAGGGGGGGATCGGACAGGTTGAGTTGTCACTCAAAAGGTAAAGGAGGCAGCAAGAGAGGCAGCTCTACTAGAATTTATCCTATGTTTTGTTCTTTTTTTTCTCTTTTTATTTAAAGTAAACTTTTTACTATTTTTAAAAATATTTTATTAAAGTTTTTTTCCAACATTTCCACATCGTTATGCTCCACTATAATATTTTTCTCTGTACATGTTTGTATAGATACACACACACACACACACACACACAAATATGTTTCCATCTACTAATATGTTAATTCATACTGATATTTCTTCTATGCTTATTATTCTTTCAATGTCCTAATTTCTATACAATGCATCTTATGTCTATCTTTGTACATATATTCCTCTTTTAACTATTATTCTGTACTATTTTTTTGAATGTATTTTTTTATTGTTTTAATTAAACAAAAACACACACAAAAAAGAATCATCCTTCATTACATCTTGTAGAAAATGTGTCGATTGGTTACAAATAGATTTTGTGCATTACTACCACAATAATTATTTATACTTCCTTCATATTGAATTGTACATTTTAAATCAAAAATATTTATGTATTTTACTATCAATATACAATACAATACAATACAATAGTAGAGTTGGAAGGTACCTTGGAGGTCTTTTAGTCCAACCCCCTGCCTAGGCAGGAAACCCTATACCGTTTCAGACAAATGGCTATCCAATATCTTCTTAAAGACTTCCAGTGTTGGGGCATTCACAACTTCTGGAGGCAAGCTGTTCCACTGATTAATTGTTCTAACTGTCAGGAAATGTCTCCTCAGTTCTAAGTTGCTTCTCTCCTTGATTAGTTTCCACTCATTGCTTCTTGTTCTACCCTCAGGTGCCTTGGAGAATAGCTTGACTCCCTCTTCTTTGTGGCAACCCCTGAGATATTGGAACAATGCTATCATGTTTTCCCTAGTCCTTCTTTCTCTTAAGCTAGACATATCCAGTTCCTGCAACTGTTCTTCATATGTTTTAGTCTCCAGTCCCCTAATCATCTTTGTTGCTCTTCTCTGCACTCTTTCTAGAGTCTCCACATCTTTTCTACACCGTGGCGACCAGAACTGAATGCATACCATCATTCTCATTTGACTAGAATTATTTAAACATGCTGTTATCTGGAATCATTTTTATTTAAAGACACAGCCACCTACTGGCATTCATTAGCTATTTCAATAAACCTCCAATAATTATCCTTTTATAACATATCCCCCCCCCCCAACAACAACTCAACATTTAAGGCTTATATCTGATTGCTTTTACCAATGCCAACACATGTAGAAATCATTAAACGTTATCCATTAACATTTCTTTATTATTATTGTAGTTATCTAAAGAAAAAAGAAAAAAAATGTTTGCCATTTATATCACATCTCCTCCCCTCCGACCGAAGAAAAATTACATCTTTATAATAAAATCTAAACAAAAGTTTGTTAGTAGAGTTTATAAGTACCCGAGAAAGATTACATTTTTATAGCAAAATCTAAACAAAAATTTATTAATAAAATTGATAAATCTTTTTCCCAGGTCCCGATTTGTAGTTTATATCCAAATTGCTTTTACTAGTTGAAATTATTATTTCCTTATTATCATAATGAATTGTTTGTTAATGAATAAACATATAAAGAAAAATTCTAAAAGCATCTACAAAATCCTACTTATTAATCACCAAAAATTAACTAAGCTTTTAATTATCAACATTCATTATCAGCTTGTATCTTTCCAGTAACACAACAATCTTATCTCTTTTGCCAGTTGTTGCGTCAATTCTTTTATTAACTTCTTTGTAAGGTTTTTAAAAACTTCTCTCCACACATTTTTGCTTAAAAGATCTCTCATATAGTCTTGTTGCCCTTGAGCTGGTGTTGAAATTAACATGTCTTTGATTATCAGATGTATTTCTGAAGCTGTTTCTCTTCTTAATTCCATCATCAAGTCCATATCTTGACAAGAGGGATAGAGCTCCAGATAATCAAATTCACTTTTCCATATTCCCTTCTTTCCACTTTCACTCATGAATGCTCCATTAGTAAGTTCATTTGTTATCTTATCTTTATCTTCTATATCTTCATTCTCTTCTTTAATTTTTGGGGCTCCAACCCCTTCATCTTTTGCTATGCCAGACAATAGTCCATCCAACTTCTTCTCAAATCTCTCAAATCCTTCAAATATATTTTGAATTCCATCCAAAAAATCTTGAAAACTTAGGGTTTTCTCATCTGCATATTGATAAATATTTCCAAGAAGAAGAAGAAAAGAAGAGAGATGAGAAAGAAGAGAAAAAAAGTCTAAAATCCACTGCCACTCTCGCCTTCAATGTCTCTTTTATGTATAAAAGTACTTTTATTTTGAATTTACTTAAGCACAAGATTCTTTTAATTTTTTCAAAAAGGAAGGGTTCTATCTTTTTCTTTTCCTTTCCTTCCCTTGCCCAAAATATTTCACAAAGGCACCTGCAAAAGAACAATCTGTGCCCTTGAGTCCTTATCAGTCTCCAGAAGTAAACTGCAAACCCTCCAGTTACAGTGTCAGTAGAATCAAAGGAAATAGAACAAAGGATACATTGTTTCAAAAAAAGGGGGGGGAACCAAGTTCTGGCTTCCGAAAGGCAGATTCAACTTTCTCTTATTTGTTTCAGGCTTAAGGAAAGCAAAAGTCTCTAAATGTCTTTAATAAAATTTAATAAACAGTAGAAGGGAGAATTATTAAAATAAAAAAAGGTTTTACTACAGCCAAAAAATAAGGTAGCAGGGAAAAGAAGAAAAAATCAATTCATTCACTTAATACGAGAAATGGGAAGCATTACAATAACTTCAATCCAGAAAACATTGTTGACAAAGGAAAAAAAAACTTTCTAAGACAGTCCAATAGAGATAAATTTCACCACTTTATTCTTTTGCTTAAAGGACTAATTTATCTTTTTAAAAAGGTTTTGTTTCGGCTATCATTCTTAAAGAAAAAATCTCACCAGATGGACTCACTTTCACTGCCTTCTTTCCAGAGCCATCTCCGACTTTGTCAGCCTGGGGGATGTCTGTTTACCGCCAGCTTGGAGAGCTTCCCTTTGGTCAATCGGGGATGTAAGCTGTCCCTGAGACCAGCAAGGATTTGTCTCCCTGTTCTCGGACAATCGAGACTGCACATTGTCTCGTCGCGATGTTGGCTCCTCCTTTTCTATTCTGTACTATTTTACATCCAGTAAATCTTACTTTTTTCCCTCTTATTTATTTATGTGGTTTCATGATTTTTCTCTGATTTCTTAATCTTTCTTCCCTAAATGCTTTTGTCAGGCCTGTAGTTATGTTCTTTTTAGGATCTTTGGCCTGCCACACTTTCTATTATTTTCCTATGTTGTTTCATTAGTGTAGTAGTTGGGAGGGGGGAATAGAAAGGAGTAGAATTGTGGAATGTGTTGTTGTGATTCTTTTCTAGAAGCCAAGGTCATCTTTTGTCTCCGCACCTCGACACCTGACCGGAAGTAGAGGGGTCTAGATGCCAGCGTGGAAGATGAAGATTGGACCATGTGATGGATTATGGGTGTGGGGATAAGATCATGAACTTTCAACTGGGTGGAATCCCAGGAAGCAAATCAGATTTGGGATTCCATAGCACAATGCCAACATGTCTGTCTTATTAAACTGGAACTTTAAGGAAAGTTTTGCCTTTGATTCTGATTTAATTCTGCATGATATTTGGAATGCTGACATTATCCCAAATCTCCCTTTAAAATAAATAACTAGCACCCCCCCTCGCATGGGGGGGGGCTGGTGAGGGAGTGCTGAATTCCCAACGCTGACCAGAACAGCATAAAATATCAGCGAACAATTATGAGTAAGCTTTTGGAGATAAGAAGCTGAGATGAGACGCTTCTCTGCAAATCTTCAAAGACAAAGGAATTTCTGCTTCAAGATTAATTGCATCTGGCAAGACAAGGCAGCCTGAGGTGGATGGAATGGAGGGGGCTGGAAAGACTTTTTCTACACCCGACTAGAAAATGGCCAGAAGATGAAAGGAATGGAGATCCCAGCCATCCCCACACAGTCATCTCTGATGGGCTTCCCGGAACATTTCGGACAACTAACCGTGAGTGCATGCTCCCCCTCTTTCCCCCCAGCGTGGTAGCAAGGCTTGGAAAAAAACCTGGAGTGGAGATTTTGACTCCTTCCAGACAGCAATAAATGAAAGGACTTATTACCCAGCAACTGAGTTGGAGACAGATTCCCTATCAAAATGGGAATTTCAACCCAGCCAGCAAGAAGGGATTTGGCCAGCATCATTCACCTGCCAGCCACCACGAATTGGGCTGCATCTTGTGAATGAAGCACCACCAGATTGGGGTTTCTTCCCAGAGTATGGATGGATGAGATGCCACTGGGCACCTCCTGTGCCACCAACATGGGAAAATGCTCCAAGCCAGCAGAGGGCACCTACTTGGGCCATAACTCTTCCAAGCCAGCAGGAGGGTCCTTGGCACATAAACCCCCCCTAGCAAGCCATCGTTAGTTAAACTGCAACCTGTGAATCAGGCAACCCCGGGATGGGTCTTAACCATAGGTCATGGATGGGAGGGATGCCAGTGGGCACCTACCCTCCCTCAGCAGATGGCACCATGGCAGAAAACTGGGCAGTGGCCAACCGAGGGATTGACCTCCCCACCGGTTCCAGTCTCCCCTGCAATGCCCCAACAGGTTCTTACCCCACCTTCCTACAGAGAAGCAATCTCCACAATGGAAGAAGGGTTTACCAAGGGGGAAGCTGCAAGATGGATGACAGTCCAATGTGATGAGGAGGTTCAGAAGTTTAGAGATGTAACTAGGTTCCTTTCCTCGGGTGGGGGGGGCAATAAAATGCCACCGTTGCTGTCAACTTGGCCACAGAGTATCAGAGTGCTTGGCTCCAGCCCCAATGCCACAAACGTGCACACCAACCACCACAGCGGTAAGAAGAATGTCCCAGATGCCACCAGAAAAGAGTCATCTGGGCCACCAACCTCTGGAAGAGGATACCCAACTTAAGGTAATGAAGTGTCCTATCAAGGGGGAGGCCTCGGAGGAGGAAAAGGGCAAACAGTCTCCGGAGGAGGATCCCCAACTTAAGGTGACAAAGAGTCCTACCAAGGGGGAGGCCTCGGAGGGGAAAAAGCCCAAATGACCTCTAGAAGAGGATTCCCAACTTAAGGTGACGAAAAGTCCTATCAAGGGGGAGGTCTCGGAGGAGGAAAAGGGCCAGCCGTGGATGATTGAATCCAAGAGCCTAGAACCTACAGCACCTGCAGCAGAGAGCCCTAACCGACCATGGGAAGAGGTCACAATGGACTTCATTGTGGAACTCCCAGACAGCAATGGGAATAAAGTAATCTGGACAGTTATTGATTTGGTTTCTAAGCAGGCACACTTCATTGCTTGCTCAGGATTGCCATCCGCAAAGGAATTAGCGAAAATGTTCGTGAAACACATTTATGGGCTGCACGAATTGCCCAAGAGGATCATTTCAGACCGCGGAGTCCTGTTCACAGCCAAGTTCTGGAGAGAGGTCCTGAGATCCATTGGGTCCACACAAGAACTGAGCTCAGAGATTCATCCCAGCATGAACTGCGCAGCAGAGAGAGCCAATGCGGTGGTGGAACAATACATCCGGTGTTTTGTGGACTATCAGCAAGACAACTGGTCGGACTTGCTACCCTTCGTCGAAGTGGCGTACAACGAGGCGGTCCACAGCAGCACAGGATTAACGGGGTTCCAGATTATCAGTGGCATGGAAATATTTGTCATGTCTGAGTTGCCTAGAGAACCTCCTTCCTCCATGTCTTTGAATGAATGGATGGACACGCTAAAGAAAGGATGGGAGAATATGAAGAAGGCTCTAGCAGTTGCGGCAGAAGCCTACCAGAAGCAAGATGATCAACATCGCTCGCTCCAAACCCACTTCCATGTGGGGGACAAAGTTTTTGTATCTACCAAATACATGAGATTAGGAATGCCTAGTAAGGAATTGGGTTCAAAATTTCTAGGTCCATTCCCAATAATGAAGATAATTAACCCAGGTACAGTTCAACTCAGTCTACCCAGAAGTCTAGGGAAATTTGACCCAGAATTTCATTGTAGCTTGTTGAAGCCAGTAATTGGGTCTAACAGAAGAGCATCGACCCAAGCTCACTCTCCTCCTGTAGTGATAGAAGGGGAAACACAATCTGAGGTGGAAAAAATTGTAGACTCCAGGCTGAATAGGGGTCGCTTACAGTACTTAGTGCATTGGAAGGGTTACCCTTTGTCTGAAGCTACTTGGGCGAAAAGGTGGAACCTAAAAGTGAAGGAGTTAGTAAAACGATTCCATGAGAAGTTTCCCAATAGGCCTGGGGGAGGAAGAGGTGGTTAAATTTTATTATGTTAACTTTTATGTTATTCACTTTTCAGAAAACATTTTTCTTCTGAGGAGAGGCCGCCTGTCAGGCCTGTAGTTATGTTCTTTTTAGGATCTTTGGCCTGCTACTCTTTCTATTATTTTCCTATGCTGTTTCATTAGTTTAGTAGTTGGGAGGGGGGAAATAGAAAGGAGTAGAATTGTGGAATGTGTTGTTGTGATTCTTTTCTAGAAGCCAAGGTCATCTTTTGTCTCCGCACCTCGACACCTAACCGGAAGCGGAGGGGTGTAAATGTCAGCGTGGAAGATGAAGATTGGACCATGTGATGGATTACGGGCGTGGGGATAAGATCATGAACTTTCAACTGGGTGGAATCCCAGGAAGCAAATCAGATTTGGGATTCCATAGCACAATGCCAACATGTCTGTCTTATTAAATTGGAACTTTAAGGAAAGTTTTGCCTTTGATTCTGATTTAATTCTGCATGATATTTGGAATGCTGACAGCTTTCTTATTCATTGCATCTTTCCTCTAGCCATTTGTACCATAAATTCCATATTAAGTAATCATGAGATGCTCCTTTATCGTTTATTTCTTTTGTAATTTTGTCCATTTCAGAACACTCTAATCCTTTTTAAAAAAATCACATTTCCTCTGTTGGTATAGTTTTGTTCTTCCAATATTGTGTGTATATGATTCTTGCTGTAATTATACCTAAGAAAAATAATTCTGGTTTTAGCTCTATTGATAATGAAGTTATCTCTTCCAGCCAGTTGTTTATTCTTGTCCAATATTTTCTTGCTACTATACACATCCACGACATATGATATAATGTTCCATGGGCCTGACTACATTTCCAACAATTCTGTGAACAGTTTGGAAACATTGTCACTATTCTATGTTCTCTTCTAAAGAGAACCATCCCTTTCTCTGTTAGGGAAATGTCTTCCAGTCAACCTCTCCCAAATCCTTGCCTAGAGGCAATGATGGGATTCAGCCAGCTCGCACCAGTTTGGGAGAACCGGGGGTTAACTTTATGAGCAGTTTGGCAAACTGGTGCTTGGAATAAATCATTAGGGCAGAGAACCGGTTGTTAAATTACTTGAATCCCACCACTGCCTAGAGGTATAGGACAGGTCTTGCTAATCAGTGACTGTGGAGACAGTCAGAATAATGTGCAAAGCCAAAAGTCTCTTTCAATGAAATTAAAAATTAATCTCTACTGAATAAATTGCTGAAATTATTCATGTGCGGTAGTTGAGAACTAGATTTAGTTCTTTTTTGTGATTTGATTTTCTCCACTTCTGCACTTTTATTTCAGCATAATACCAAAATATGTCCAGCATCCTCTTTCTATGTATTTTGCCATTGATGAGATCGACAAGAAAGCCACGCTTTTCCCCAACATCACGCTAAGACTTCAAATTGCTCAAACTAGTTTCAATGCCATGAAGGCCAGTAAGTATGTTTTAGATTTTCTGTTTCTGACTCAAGGGAGTCCTATCAACTTCAACTGTGTTGGAAGAAGGAATGTGAACTTCTTGACTATCATTGGTGACCTCCCCTCGCTCAATTCCATCCAGGTAGCCCACATGTTGAACATCTACAAGTTTCCACAGGTATGACCATTTCCCACTAAACAGCTTTCTTGATTCTTCTTTGTTTCTTTTATTTTATTTTTATGAACCCTAGCATCTTTCAATTTTAGCCTTGCTATCATTTACCTGAGTTTCCAGAATCTGCTATTGTTGCTCTTATGAGCTCTTTCTTCATGTGAAACTTGACAGAAACCTTTGCGATTTCAGAATACAGTCATAATGTCACCCCAGAATCCAACATTCCATGGAGAATGGAAAAGCTCAATGTTCTTCATGACCACAAAAGGACTCTCAATTTAATTTTCTATGTGTCTTTCTTTCCAACAGCTCAATTATGGTTCCTTTGATCCGGTGCTGAGTGATAAAAGGCAATTCCCTTCCTTCTTCAGCACCGTTCCCAATGAAAATTTGCAATATGAGGGAATAATTCATTTAGTAAATCACTTTGGATGGAATTGGATTGGCCTCTTGGTCTCTGAGGACGAGAGTGGGGAAATCTTTACTCAAAATCTCCAACCAAAGCTCTTACAAAGTGATATTTGCATTGCTTGGGTGAAGTTGATCCCAATGATAAACGATGCAATCAAAAATAAGTATGTCCTTTTTGATCGTATAAGGAACATAATAGACACCATCATACAGAGGAATGTTGCTGTATTCCTTGCTTCTGGGACTGTCCAATCTATGGAGACTTTACAATGGGGGCTTTATTCTCGTGAAGTGTATGAAAACAACCCAATAGATCACAGAGTATGGATCATGACCTACCAGTGGGATTTCACTGTGAGTTTACAAACAAAAGGGAGATTCCCAGTTCAGACCTATAATGGTTCCTTATACTTCTCCCTCCATACAAGGACTGTGCCAGGATTTCAGGAGTTTCTTGAGAGAATAAAACCTGATAAACATCCCTTTCTTCACATTCATTGGTTCTGGGAAGATGTGTTTGGTTGTTCACTGCCTCCATATCAGAAAGGAGTTAAACGCTGCACTGGGAGGGAAAACCTCAAGACCGTCTCTGGTTCTCTGTTTGAAATGACCATGTCGGGAGAGAGCTACAATGTCTACAATGGGGTTTATCTTTCAGCACATGTGTTGCAAGCAATGCATTCAAAAAGAGCAAGACCAGCTCCTCTGAGGAATCAGGACAAATCAAATCTTCAGCATTTTCAGCCATGGGAGGTATGCCATTGGTCTTCTCAGATACATTTACAGAAACCCTGAAGGGGATGGGATGGGAAGAGAGCAATATACAGCAGTGGTGGGTTCCTACCAGTCCACACCAGTACGCCCCGACCAGTAGTGTGAAATTGAGTATCCATTTCTGCACTTGTGGAGCAGGAGGCCCCGTACTGGTACAGTCACTCCCCTGATTTCTCCCCACCCCATTGCAAATGAGGCAGATGTCAAAGAGAACGAAGTGCAGGGCTTCTTCCATCAGCTGAGTCCTCCACTCCTGTTCCTTCCTCCCTGTTGGAAGCATCAGAGGGAAGAGTGTGAGAGTGGAGCTTCTCTTTTTTTCCATGGAGCAGAAGAAGGCGAGGAGCTCTCAGGTGCCGTCCAGGGACAGCCTTTCAGAGGCCTCACTTTTTGTCCCGAAACAAAATGGCAGTGAGGAAGGAATCTCTGGGGGCTGCTGCAGCAGCAGAAGCGGTGGTGGCGGCTGAAGCACTGTCCCGGGCAGTAAATTCCAGGCTTTGGGCAGGAAGTCCAGTTGCGGACTTCAACTCTCAGAATTCCTACTTCTCTTTCTCAGCTGCTATCGCCAGGATGCCGCCAGGACAAGCGATGACTTGGGAGGGATTTTCCCTTCTCCCCCATGGCGAATGAGAGGAGGCAGGCTGATTTGTTTGTGGGGGAGCAGCCAGTTTAGTAGCCCACCATCTTTGATTGTTCAGGCAGACAGAGAAAGAAAGGAGGCGTCTGATAGCCGAGGGCGAAGGAGCTCTCCTTCACTCATGGTGGTGGGGCTGCTTTCTCATGCACAATCCCGGGCAGTCAATTCTGGTTCTCCCTTCCCCAAGCATGTCCTGTTGCTGCTGGTACTGCTTTTGGTGAATCCGGCTCCGTGGCAGGGCTCCTGGGGCATTCATTAGCCAATTCTTAGGAATAGGGACAGCTAGAGACCAATAGAACAAATGGTAGAATTATTACTACAAAGTTTATTAGATGATATTTCTTATTATGTCACCTTGTCCCACCTTCTCCTTTAGTGAAAATGTATAAATCTTTCTTAATCCGTAGTTTTTGGTTCTTGGCTTTGAGCCAGGAGCCCTTTTCCTTAGGGTAATCCAATAAAAAGCAATCAGAAAACCTGTGCCTCGTGTCCGGTGTCTATTGTTGGTTTTGGCACCAGGCTCTGACCTGAATTGGGGACAACAGTATAGACACTCTAGATTTGTGTCTCTGCGGTAACCAATTATCTGTTACAAATATTTGTCTGCAGTAACTGTTGCAGCTCAATCATACCTAAGAATCATCTCCAAAGCCAAACTCGCTTCATTGGGAGCTTCATTTGGGGATCTGCAACTTAATGGTGTTTCAGGAAGTGAAAAATCTATTAATTTTTAGCAGCTTCTGTGCAAACTCTCACCCCCAACATCACCCAAAATTTTAATGCACAAAATTAAAAAAAGTTTTAGTTTGTCTCCATACTCTTCATCATAGTATCTCTCCTAACCTCTCTGTAGTAAACAGTATTTCTGTTCTTGCTATACTAACTATTGTGCTGTTGATGCACTGTGATGTACTGTGTAAATATTGTGAAAGAGCATTTACGTATATGGTAACCGAGAAACTTTGTGAATCCTTAGGTAGTTTTAATATTGCTACATAAAAATGACCTAAAATATAACTGGTTTTCCCCACATATCCTAAAACTAGATAAGGAGGGCTGAAATAAACCTGCTGATTGATTTGTTGAGTAAAATCCACACTTCATATTTGTGCATGTCTGTGGACCTAAAATCACTAGAAGACAATAATAACTGGACTGTGTTTTTATCTTAATTAATAAAATTTCCCATTTCAATTAGTGGATAAATTTGCACCGTAACCCTTTGGATGTATTATACACACATGACAGTCCAGACATATGGGGCAGACAAGATTGGAAAGACTAAAATACATTTCTAGAAGAATCTAAGTAATTTAAGGAAGGTATTGATTCATGTAAAAGAAACTTCTACAAAGCTGTGAGTCAAGAATAAGAGGTGGAGAGTAATGCATTCCCTGTCCTTCCCTTTTCTTCCCATCACATGCAATGGATATTTAAACTTATTTACGTGGGATTGTCTCTTTCCTCCAATTGTTCATTTATGCAAGAACTGAAAAATAAGCTGCGGGAGAATCTGATGCCATTACTCTTAATTTTATCTGTTACTGAATCAATACATATTAGGAAATTGTTGGATCTGATATTAGTGAAATTTAAAATGGGTTGTGGTCTATGGGTTGAAGAGATCTCTGAATCAAACCAGAAAACAATTCAGTTACAATTCTGATACGATTCACTAAAGAAAATCAGTTGGGATTCTGAGCAAAGCCAAAATTTGGGGAAGATTAGAATAACTGATCTGACTTCTCATCCCTCTCAAATCCAGCTTCACTACTTTCTGAGAAACACCCGTTTTAATAACAGTGTGGGAGAAGAAATCTTTTTTGATGAGAAAGGGGAATTTGACCCGGGATACGACATCTTCAACTTTGTCTCCTTCCACAATCAATCCTTCCAGAGAGTCCGGATTGGAAAGATGGTCTCCAAATCTCTTGATGGGAAGAAATTCACTATTAATGAAAGTGCCATTTTATGGAATCACAAGTTTGAGCAGGTGAGAAATTTGGTAAACTCTAACTTGGTGGACTATTATTTGGAGGTGAAGATATTCTTCTCCAATGATCTGAAAGTCCATAAATGAAGGACAGTGATAGTACTCAGGAATCTTGTGGTTTTGCTAGATATTTGGGGTGGTCTTTATGAAGACCTCTACATACCAAGAAGAGCAACAAAATGATTATGGGCTGAAGGCTAAAACATATGAAGAATGGTGCAGGAACTGGATATGTCTTAGTAAAAAGAAGGATGATGTGGTAGCAGTGTTCCAACATCTAAGGAGCTATGACAAAGAAGAGAGGGTCAACCTGTTCTCCAAAGAAACTGAAGGCAGAACAGGAAGCAACAGATGGAAACTAAGCAAGGAGAGAGGCAGCCTGGACTAAGAAGAAATTTCCTGACAATTACAACAATTAATCATTGAATCAACTTGCCTCCAGAAGTTGTGTGTGCTCCAACACTGGATGTTTTAAGAAGAGATTGCACCAAAAATTCTCTAAAATGGGATAGATTTTCCTGCTTGAGCAGGAGGTTGGAGTAGAAGACCTCCACATTAACTTCCGTCTCCACTATGCTGGAGATTAATTTAAAAAGTTGTCTTTTGAAATTAAAATGATGTGAGAATATTTATGTATGTGCCCTTTGCTCGACAGGCTACTAATTTCCTAAAAAACAATATATAGGCATTTTTCGTAATGGACAGAATACATTTTGAATTTTCTCAATGGGATACTCAGTCTTGGTTATTGCTGTTATGAATGGAGTAAAAAGAGGATACTTTCCGGATGGAGAAAATATTTATTATACAAGGCTGCACTCTAATGGAGCGAATAGATGAGGGTCAGGACCAGCCAAAAGTGGTATTTGCCAGGTCTCCCAATTGCTCAAAATGTCTGCTACTGGTTCACCAGAACTGGTTAGAACCAGCTGAATGCCATCTCTGATGTGTTTGCAGAAAACTCGGAACTCATCCTAGAAATAGGTTTATTTGATGTAAATATGGACCTTCTCCAAAAGCATCTTGGGACATGTATACATCAGAAGAATATGCATCTTCCTGAAAGTACCAAGTTCTAATAAAATGGAGAACTTGTACAACATCTTGATGAATCCCATTCCTAAGTTTCTTGTTTGTTGTTTTTTCAGGTACGTCCTCGTGCCAGGTGTGTAGAGAGCTGCCATCAGGGGTACAGCAGGGTTGTTCAGGAGGGGAAACATATTTGTTGCTACAATTGTAGACAATGTCCTGAAGGAAGAATTTCAATTGAAAAGGGTAAGTAAAGGAAGAGACAGCTGAGAGTTGAGAGCTTCCAAATTCAACTTTCCTTCATTCTTTTCATCTCTGGTATGCTATTTAGTGGGATGGGATTGGAGTGAACTGGCGTAGATTTTGTTTTTCAAAAATGGGTCTAATTTAAGTACTTGTAGATTTTGTTTTTCAAAAATGGGTCTAATTTAAGTACTTGTATGAATCCATTCTATTTTGGTTGAAGGTTGCCATTCTCTCCATAGCACTCAACTACTAACACTGCAGTTCAAAGAAATACATATGCATAAATAACAAGCCAGAATCCATACACTTGTTGAGAAAGAATTATTGTGTATGTGTCATGGGGACTGTGAATGGCATCCCCAGCCATGATCTCTTTCAGTTAGCTGTATATATATTGTCCTCTATAGTTGGAGTCACAAGACCTTCTTCATGTATTTCAGATGCAGACCAATGTGAGAGATGCCCAGAAGATCAATATTCAAATGCAGAAAAAGTCCAGTGCCTTCCCAAACGTTTCAGCTATTTATCTTATGGGGAACCCTTGGGAATCACTCTGACTGCCTTGATCCTTTTCTTTTCATCAACCCTCATTCTGGTGGCCGTGACTTTCATTCTGCACTGGGACACCCCCATTGTCAAAGCCAACAACAGGAACATCACAGGCATCCTCCTTTCCTCCCTCCTGCTGTGTTTTCTGTGCCCTCTGCTCTTCATAGGTCAGCCTGGGAAGGTGACTTGCTTTCTCAGGCAAACTATGTTTGGCACCATTTTCTCTCTCTCGGTATCTTGTGTCTTGGCCAAGACCATCATGGTTGTTATGGCTTTCCTGGCCACTAAGCCAGGAAACAAGTTTAGGAAATGGTTAGGAAACAGACTGGCGGGATCCATCATTATCTTCTGCTCCTGTATTCAAGCTGTCATCTGTATGGCATGGCTGATTATGTCTCCTCCCTTCCCTGAGTGGGACATGCATTCACAGGTTCAAGAGATCATTGTTCAATGTAACGAGGGCTCAGATGCCATGTTTTACATTGTCCTGGGCTACTTGTGGCTCCTAGCCATCATCAGTTTCACTGTGGCTTTTTTGGCCAGAAAACTGCCCGATACTTTTAACGAAGCCAAGCTGATCACCTTCAGCATGCTGGTGTTTTGTAGCATTTGGGTGTCCTTCATCCCTGCTTATCTGAGCACCAAGGGGAAATACATGGTGGCTGTGGAGGTCTTCTCCATCTTGGGCTCTACTGCAGGCCTCCTGGGCTGCATCTTCCTCCCCAAGTGCTACATCATTCTCCTAAACCCACACCTGAACACAAAACAGCATCTGACTAGGAAGACAGATTAATGGTTAAGTCTAACATTCTATAATTCAGCCTTTAACTGTGACCAAAAGTATCACTAGAGAAAGTCCAAATATTCAAGGCGGCACCTTAACCATGCAATTCAATGCTATCTTTTTTTCTGTACTTTGTCTGCACAACATATATATATATCATATATCATAAATTTATCTAAACTAGAGGATAAACAGTGAAATCCTACATTTTTTTGACACTTCCCATTTGCTCATGAGGAACCATAGGAGAGGCATAAGGTAATGAAGAAGACAGCCAGAAACATGTTGCCCTGTTCCAGCCCCAATACATCCATGCATTGGGAGTTTAAGAGCTTTATTGAGGCAAGCCCGTGTGGCATTACCCACTTCCCACTCACACTAACCATAAGTTTCATTGAGTCCGATTCTGTTCAGTCTAGGTGTAGAACCACAAAGTCCAATGGCAAAGAAAGAAGTCTGCAAGTTCACACAGATGAAGTCCGAAGTTCAGACACATCCCAAAGTCCACACACAGTAGTCAAGGCAAGTTTCCCGGCCAATATACAAAAAGCAGTGTGAAGTACAATTACGTGGTCAAACAAACCACAGGTATCTTTCAATACAGCAGTGCACATTCTGGGCTCTGGTAGAGAAGGAAGTTCATCCCCATCCACCCTGACTGGCTACATCTGTAATCCTTCTCCACCCCATACTTCTGACAGGGTATCTGAGCTCTCCAGCTACACCTGCATCTCTCTCCGTTCCTTTCCAGCTGGGTGTTAATTTGGTAGCTCCCCTGATTCTCCCACTAAGGTTCTCGGTCTCTCTTCTTTCTTTGGCTCATTTACTCCCAACTCGGAGATCTTGGCATCTTCCTGATGCTCCTCCACAACCCCTCTGAATTTCCCAGCGTTGATTCTTCCTTGTGGTCCAAGCTGGAGTCCAGCAAAGCCATTAAACCTATAATTAAAGCTTTCCCCCTTTTTCATTGGTTATGCATCTAAAAAAAAAAATGAGTTTCTTTGCTGAATCAGAACTGATATCTTCACTATTTCTCGTGCCCCACCCTATTTCTTATTGAAAGGACTACAGTCAATCTGTGATTTGGTTAATCTTAAAGTAGATAATCATAACTGGTGTGCAACATTGGTATTAACACTTAATGTTGACTCAAAAAAGACGCCAGTGATGATTTCATTTGAAACATCTAAATTTTATAAACATTGATACTATCACAGTTTAAGATTCTGAGAGCATGGAATAGCCATGGTGGTGCAGTGGTTAGAGTACTGCAGGCTACTTCTGTTGACTGCAAGGATGACTTCAATTTGTCAGTTAAAATCTCACCAGGCTCAAGGTTAATTCAGCCTTCCACCCTTCCGAGGTGTGTAAAATGAGGACCCAAATTGTTGGGGGCAATATGCTGACTCTGTAAACCACCTAGAGAGAACTGTAAAGTACTGTAAAGTAGTATATAAGTCTAAGTGCTATTGGTATGTGTTTCCAGAGCAGGCTTTCCATATGGAATACTCTTCCCCATGCAGTTTGAAGGCCTCAACCTTCCAAGTCTTCCATAAAGCTTTAAAGATCTGAGTTTTCTGCCAAGTGCTGAGTCATAATAAATGATTGGGTCATATTAGATACTTTGGAAGTGTAATTTTGTGCCCTTTTTTTAAAATATTGATATATTTAATTTTGTAGTTTGAATATTGTTTTATATGTTGTTTTAGCTTTTGATTAGGTTTCCAAGCAGAGTTCGTTGGAAAACGATGGGCTGTATAAATATTTAAATAAAATAAAATAAACTTATAATGGAGTACCACAATTGCATTGGAATGTTTAATACTTTGGGGAGATAGAGAGAACAAGGCTAATATGGCAATGCATGGCTCTCGTAGGTCGAAGACATTTTCCTTGGCCATGTGGTCAGTATGAGTATATACCAGTGAGGGCTAACCTTTTTGGTGTTGAGTGCCCAAAGCATGTGCACAACCCCCAAAATGCAAAGCAAGCACATAAACACCCCGCACAGGCACCCCTCCCTCATTTTTGGCTTCATGGTTGGTGCAAGAGGCCTTCCAGGCCCAAAACAGGGCATGGATGGCATGCATGCATGCGAACCCTTTAAATTCAATGTGAGCACCTCCCCATACATGCAGCACAATTAGCTTCATCAGTAGCGTGGGTTGCACATTTTGTTACTTGTTTCCCCCCCCCCATGCATGCCCGCTTCACACACATGTGGTGCATGAAGCGAATGCACATGTGCCTTCCGTGAATGTGCCCCACCCTCAAAAACATGCCTAAATAAAATAGCATAGGGTGTGTGGGTGTGCGGGTGGGTCGAAGATGTCACCCGCGATTTCCGCTACCAGTTCAGATGAACCGGTCTGAACCAGCTGAATGCCATTTTTGTTCATCAGTCAAAATGAAAACATAAATTGATACAGAGAGTCACAGGGTCATTGGAATGTTCCAACTGGTGTCGCACCAACTGTAGGGATTCCTTTCCAAAACGTATTGCAATATGTCAATGAAGACTCAATCAGCCACGCCATAAGTATCTAAAAAGGTTAAATCATAGCCATTAAATTAGTTAAAAGATTAATAAACTTTGATCCAGTTGCCTGGGTTGCCACAGGACCAGGGGTGGGTTCCTACCAGTTCTAACCTCTTCTATAGAAGAGGTTCCACAAGTCTACAGTGCCCTTTAGAAATGGTTCCAGCTCCCTCACTCTGCCCATCCGCACATCATCAAGATGAAGAGCGAGAGGAGGAATTCTGGGAGTTGAAGTCTACAAGTCTTAAAGCTGTTAACTTTGAACACCCCTGGGGTTTTTTCTAAAGGGTTAGGGGTGCAAGGGTCTTGTAACTTGACAGCTTTAAGACTTGCACACTTCAATGCCAGAGTTCCTGAGCCAACATGACTAGAGGAGGAATTCTGGGAGTTGAAGTCCACAAGTCTTAAAGCTGTCAACTTTGAACACCCCTGGGGTTTTTTTCTAAGTGGTTAGGGTGCAAGGGTCTTGTAACTTGACAGCTTTAAGACCTGCATGCTTCAAATGCCAGAGTTTCTGAGCCAACATTTTGGTTGCTGAGCAAGAGCGTTGTTAAGTGAGTTTCACCACATTTTAAAAGGTGGCCATGCCCACCCGGTTACATGGCTGGCAAGCCACTCCCACAAAGCAGGCCACACCTACAGAAGAGTTTCTAAAACATTTTGAAACCCACCACTGCACAGGACTCTCTACTTTTGCCATTCCATTTTAAAATCTACCTGAAGCAATTGTGTGACAAATGGCATCAAAACAACATTTATGCAAATAAAAGCTTTAGTAAATTTTTGGAACTAGAACTTCAATACTTTGGCAAGAAAAGAAAAAAAACACAACTGGTAATTTATTCAAATATAACATGTTTCCCTGAAAATATGACTTGTTCTGATAATAAGGCCATGCCATATTTTTGGATGGGCAAAAGTATAAGCCCTCCACTGAAAATAAGACCCCTGAATACCCCCCCTCCAGCCAGGCAGAGCACCACTCAGTAACCTAGCGATATCCTGAAGGCGCCCAGCCGCAGGAGCCGGGGAGGGGAGGGGGGGACAAAGGCGCTCATGTTGCTTGCTGCCTTCAGGATACTCCTAGGTTGGTGAGTGGCGCAGTGCCCAGCTGGAGCGGCAGATTGCCGGGCGGCTGCTCTCTTGCGAGCGGGTACCTGAAGAGCCGGGTACAGTCTCAGGGGCAAATGGCTGTGTTGCACTGTTCCAGAAGCACAACATAGCAGCCATGAGGTGACCATGCTCACGAGCATCTGCCTGGCAACCCCCCTTTCCAGCCAGGCAGAGCACCACTCACCAACCCAGTGATATCCCAAAGGCACTAAGCGGCATGGCGTTCTTCCTGCCCCGCCCATCTCCCATGGCTTGGCGCATTCAGGATACTCTTAGGTCAGTGTATGGTGCTCTGCCTGGCAGGAAAGGGAGGTTGCCCAAGCTCCTGTTCCACACTTAGCTTGCGTGCCTCACAGCAGCAACCTGCCTTGGCCCAGCTTTCCCTGCAGGACCAAGGCGCCGCCATGGCGCTCCGAACATAAGCTATTCTCCGGCTTCCAAACTCTGGAGATCCGCTGCTGAGTCTTCCAGCAGCGGCCGCTATGGGGGTACGCTCTATGGTTGTGGGCCGGCTGCTGGAAGATTCTCTGTCCCACTTTGGGATATCACTGGGTCAGTGAGTGGCTCTCTGCCCAGCTGGAAAAGGGGGCTGCTCACAGCATGATCATTTCATGGCTGATGTGATGTGCTGCTGCCCACAGTGCAACACAGCCATTTGCCCCTGAGACTGTGCCCGGCTCTTGGGGCACCCGCTCGCAAGAGAGCAGCCACCTGGCACCCCCAAATAATAACACCCCCCAATAATAAGGCCCAAGCAATATTTTGGGGGTCAAAAGAAAATAAGATCCTGTCTTATTTTCCGGGAAAGACGGTCGTCAGTGAGAATGAGTTGGCACAAAAACGCAGGTAGAATGTTTGGCATTGTTTCTTTTTCATTTTGTACTTATTTTGTACTTTCTTCTAAATATTACTTTGTCTTCATTTTTTATCTTTCTTATTTAAAATCCCAATAAAGTTATTTTTTTTAAAAAGGCAAAGAGCAAAGCGAGCCCTTTCCCAATTCTTTATTGCCAACCTAATTTAGGTGATCTAAGAAACGCCAATCCTCAAGAACAGCCTATAGCATTGGTCAAGATAACATTTTTATCTGAGATTTTACAACTCCAATTTGAAGGGAAAGATGCTTATTGTATTCCATTTTTTCTTGGCTTAAACACTGGTGAAAAATGTGAGATTTTTAGTGTAGGAATAGTTGATTGAGAGATAGATTGTTTGAAGAGTTAGAAAGAATTACATTGATTTGTTTTGGCTTTTCCATTTGAAGGAACGCCAAAGTACTGTGATAGATTTTCTCTGTATATTGGAGTAATCACATTCTCAAAATCGCATCTTCAGTCCCTTGTAATTAAGGTCTCTGTGACCTCACAAGTGGGCAATAATGTGAGAAGTAATGTTGGTGGACGTAGGTAATGGAATTCTCAAAAGCTTAAGTTTCTGATGTTTTTTCTTTCTTTCTATATGTAAGGTCAAGGTAAGACTAAAGAAGATTGCAAAGCAAGAGAAAGCAAATGGCACTTGCTATGGGACATTAACTGCAACTCTCACAATAACCATGTACAGACCTTAGACAAACAAAATTGCCTAAAATCACAAGGGAATAGAGGAAAAGGTTATGATTTGCAAAATGACTATATCCCACTTCTGTTTCTTTGGCAGTCTCACACTTGAATAAGGACGTCTGCGGGGAAAAAGAGTAAAAAAAAACCTGTACTTTGAAAGATTACTCATAATTCACCACAATCTCATTGAGCCAAGTCAAGGAAACAATTCCTTTTTTATCATTTACTCTTGCAAAACCTCCTTCTCAGCCAACATTTCCCATTAGGTGTAATCAAAGTCACTTTTTGGGGAGACCTGATAGCTATATTTCCTCACCATGTACTTGAAAAGATGGGGCGATGGCTCAGGTCTCCTGGCATTGAAATGTATTCTCTTCTTCTTCTTCTTCTTTCTTCCTAGCAGTGAGAATTTGAAATCAATCTGCCTCCAGCCCTTTAAAGTTTCAAGGACCAATTCCACCTCAAGAGCTAAAATGATACTTGGCGGATTTACTTCATTTTTACTCAGTGTTAACAGCGTACAGGATTTCAAAAACGTGCCAGATGTTAAAATTAGAAAGTAAGTGCCTCTTTCCTCTTTGAAGAAAGTACAATGCAACTTGAGAGAAAGGTGATAGAATGCAGGGTACATTATTCTGCTCCCTTTGCTGTCACATTTAGAGATAGATACAAATACAGATTTACAGAGTTGGAAGGGAACTTGTAATCCAACCCCCCCCCCCAAACAAGCATACCCTACACCATTTTTTACAACTTTTATTTGTTTTATTTATATTCCATTTCCACCTAACAGTTTGAGATCTGGGTTTTAAACAATCAAAATCCACATACTTATTATAATATTCATCACAATGCCATTAATAATATATCAGTACAATTACAATTGCATCTTCATCATCAAATTCTCTCCACATTAACATTTCCTATATATATGATAAGGAGGAGAGCCTGTGGCTTAGTGGCTAATACATCTGCCTAATATGTAATACAGCCCAGGTTCAAATCCCAGTAAGGGTATGGCTAGCTGATGAGAGCTAAATAGCTTGAAATAGATCTATACTAGTCTCCCTTTATTTATTTATCAGCACAAATACAACACACACACACACACACACACACATACATACATACCTCCTCCTTTCTAACTTCTGTTTCTATTGTCTAACCATTGGTAAAATACCTCCCACGTCAAAACATATTCAGTTTCTTCTATATCTTTAACAATGAGCATTCCTCTGTCCATTTCTGCCCATTCTAATTTTTTTAAAAAAATTACACTCTCATCTGACGGTACTTCATCTTTTTTTTCCCATTCTTGTGCAAGTACAATTCTAGATGCAGTTAATATATGTAATACCAGATACATAGTCTGTTTGTCATATTTTTCTGGTAGAATGCCCAACAAAAATATTTCAGGTTTGAAGTCAATATGCTGCTTTATCATCTTTTCCCACCAAGTTTGCATGTTTATCCAATTTATTTTGGCTTTTGGACAAGTCCACCACATATGATAGTATGAGCCTGGTGACTGATTACATTCCCAACATTTAGCAAATCTGTTTTTATACATTTTAGCCAATCTGGCCGGTGCAAGGTGCCATCTATAAAAAAATTTATACAGATTTTCTTTATATGCAGGTGACATAGTCAGTTTAAAATTTCTGTCCCATGGTTTCTGAACTTATCTATTGCTATTGCATATCCAAAGTTTTTGGTCAGGCAATCATAGTCCCTAATCTGACACTATTTCTGACAGATGGCAGTCCAGTCTCTTCTCAGAAACCTCCAGTGATGAAGCTCCCACAACTTCTGAAGGCAACTTCTGTTTCATTTGGTTGATTGTTTTCACTGTCAGAAAGGTTCTCCTTATTTCCAGATTGAATCTCTCCTTGATCCATTTCCATCCCTTATTCCTTGTTTGGCCTTCAGGTGCCTTGGAAAATAGCTTGAGCCCCCTCCTCTCTGGGGCAGCCCCTCAAATATTGGAACACTGCTATCATGTCTCCCCTGGACCTATTCTTCACTACGCTAAATTTAGGCATCTTAACATATATTCATTGAAGTCTGTAGTTGCATGTAAACTTTAATAGCAGTTCTAAGAAGAATTAGATAGTGTACACATTTTATACGATCTTCAATGTACTTTTCCTATGAAAGAAGGAAGCACCACCATATCAGCAAAGTATGAACTAAAAGTTTGTTTTATAGACCCGATCATATAATTTTCTGCCTAAATTAATATATAGTCTAACCATCCAATGTTGATTGATGAAGTTGATAGGCTGGTGTTCCTAGACTTTCAAAGACAAATGCAGACTCTGTCCGGGGATGATTTTCCAAAACTGGCTGAGCATCACTACATCCATTAGAAAAAAGGACTTTCAACCAGCCTCTCCAAAATGCTTGCCTAGATGTCTGAGCCTGAAAGTCTCCTCCTAAATGATTTGAATAGTTGCTACATTGTTAATAGGATTAGTAGTAATCAAAATGTTAAGAGATAGTTTCACTATGACTTACAACAAAGAATACAAATGAATGGATGGATGAATGAATGGATGGATGGTGGATAAATGAATGAAAAAATGATATAGGAATAATCAGGAATGTATAAAAATTATTCGAATGACAAATGCATATGTTAGTACTTTCAAATAGGATCGTGATTTATACAAAACTATTCTTAAAGGCATTTGTATTGTAGCTTTTTAAATTTTCAATAAAGATCAAATCAAAAATATTTTAAAAAGAAAGAATGAAAGATATACTGACAAGTATGCTAAGTATATTGATAGCATTAATACTAATTAAATGACTGAGATATATTTACACAACAGATGGTAGAAAATGAATCTGCTTTTCATTTTATGCCTCAAGAATGGGAAGAGGTGGAGTTGTATAACTCGGTAAAGTTCAACTGCAGTCTTGAAATGATAATGGCAAATGTTGAAATCAGTTCTCATTTGGACAGAAGGACTCTAGGTGTTATATTACAAAGGATTCAAATATCTGGGTTCTATTCTGTTTGCTCAACCATCAGTGGTTGTTGAGGTATTTAGTAATGTTCAAAGCAAAAAGTATCTCTGATTGAAATCCAAAATGAATCTCTCAGAAGTTGCCGAAACGATCTACATATGGTAGTTTGCAACGAGATTTAGGTTTTTTTTTTGGGGGGGGGGTGATATAATTTTCATTGCTTCTGCACTTTTATTTCAGCTTAATACCAAAATATGTCCAGCATCCACTTTCTATGTACTTTGCCCTTGATGAGATCAGCAAGAACATCAAGCTGTTTCCCAACATCACAATAGGACTGGAGACTTATGAAACCAGTTTCAATGCCTGGAATACCAATGAGAATGTTTTTGATTTTCTTTTCCTAAATCAAAGGAGTCCTGTGAACTTCAACTGTGGCAGAAGGAGGGAGGTGGACTTCTTACCTATCATTGGTGACCTCACCTCCCTCAATTCCATCCAGATGGCCCACATTTTGAACATCTATAAGTTTCCACAGGTAGGACCATTTTTCACTGATCCTGAGCCTGTCTGGCAAAAGCAGACAAAAAAACAACAACTTTGTTGTCATTGTTGTTTTTTAAAAAATCCTAGCTTTTATCAGTTTTAGCCAGGCTATCAGGTGATGAGAAAAATGAACAATGAAATGTTGCACTCTTTCTAGAGTCTCAACATCTTTCTTATATCCAGGTTTGATTGCCATGATGTAAAAAAGATGTTGAACATTTTTGTTTAGATTTTGTTATAAAGATGTGCATTCAGTTCTGGTCGCCACGATGTAAAAAAGATGTGGAGACTCTAGAAAGAGTGCAGAGAAGAGCAACAAAGATTATTAGGGGACTGGAGACTAAAACATATGAAGAACGGTTGCAGGAACTGGGTATGTTTAGCTTAAGAGAAAGAAGGACTAGGGGAGACATGATAGCAGTCTTCCAATATCTCAGGGGTTGCCACAAAGAAGAGGGAGTCAAACTATTCTCCAAGGCACCTGAGGGTAGAACAAGAAGCAATGGGTGGAAACTGATCAAAGAGAGAAGCAACTTAGAACTGAGGAGAAACTTCCTGACAGTTAGAACAATTAATCAGTGGAACAGCTTGCCTCCAGAAGTTGTGAATGCCCCAACACTGGAAGTCTTTATGAAGATGTTGGATAGCCATCTGTCTGAAACGGTATAGGGTTTCCTGCCTAGGCAGGGGGTTGGACTAGAAGACCTCCAAGGTCCCTTCCAACTCTACTATTGTATTGTATTGTATGTAATTTCTCTTGAGCATTTATAAACTTTACTAACAAACTTTTGTTTAGATTTTATTATAAAGATGTAATTTTTCTTCGGTCGGAGGGGAGGAGATGTGATATAAATGGCAAATATTTTTTTCTTTTTTCTTTAGATAACTACAATAATAATAAAGAAATGTTAATGGATAATGTTTAATGATTTTTACATGTCTTGGCATTGGTAAAAGCAATCAGATATAAGCCTTAAATAGTAAGTTGGGAAAAAAAAGGAATATGCTATAAAAGGGTAATTATTGGAGGTTTATAGGAATAGCTAACGAATGCCAGTAGGTGGTTGTATCTTTAAATGCAAATGATTCTAGATAAAAGCATGTTTAAATAATTATAGATAAATGAGAATGATGGAACATTGATGGCAAAATACATAAAGATTTTCGATTTTAAAATGTAAATTAAAAATATGAAGGATGTATAGTAATGCACGAAATTTATTTGTAACCAATCAACATGCTTTCTACAAGATGTAATGAAGGATGTTTTTTTTTTGTGTGTGTGTTTTTGTTTAATTAAAACAATAAAAAATGTTCCCCAAAAAAAGAGATGTTGAGACTCTAAAAAGAGTGCAGAGAGCAAGAAAGAAAGATGATTAGGGGACCGGAGGCTAAAACATCTGAAGAACGATTGCAGGAACTGGATATATAAACTTTAATGAAAAGAAAAACTAGGGGTGAGATGATAGCAGTATTCCAATATCTCAGGGGCTGCCCCAAAGAAGAGGGAGTCAAACTATTCTCCAAAGCAGGGCAGGGCAAGAAGCAATGGGTGGAAACTAATCAAGAAGTGAAGTAACTAAGAACTAAGGAGAAATTTCCTGAAAGAATAATTCATCAGTGGAACGACTTGCCTGCAGAAGTTGTGGATGCTCCAACACTGGATGTTTTTAAGAAGATGTTGGATATCCATATGTCTGAAGTGGTGTAGGGTCTCCTGCCTAAGCAGGGGGTTGGACTAGAAGACCTTCAAGGTCCCTTCCAACTCTGTCATTCTAAAGTTCTAAAGTTCTAAATCTATCACGTTTCCCAATTTTGGCTTCTCAAAGTTTTCTCTTTTGAAGCTTATGATCACCTTCTTGCATGGAAATCTTGGTGGAAATTTTTGAGGTGTTGAAATTAGCCAACAGAGTTGGAAGGGACTTTGGAGGTCTTCTAGTCCAACCTCCTGCTCAGGCAGGAAATGCTATACCATTTCAGACAAATGATTGTCCACGGATGAATTATTCTGTCAGGATATTTCATCTTAGCTCTAAGTTGCTTCTCTCCTTGATTAGTTTCAATCCATTGCTTCTTGTTCTACCCTCAGGTGCTTTGGAGAATAGTTTGATTCCCTCTTCTTTGTGGCAACCCCTGAGATATTGGAATACTGCTATCATGTCACCCCTAGTTTTTCTTTTCATTAAAGTTTATATATCCAGTTCCTGCAATCGTTCTTCAGATGTTTTAGCCTCCGGTCCCCTAATCATCTTTCTTTCTTGCTCTTCTCTGCACTCTTTTTAGAGTCTCAACATCTCTTTTTTTGGGGAACATTTTTTATTGTTTTAATTAAACAAACACACACACACAAAAAAACATCCTTCATTACATCTTGTAGAAAGCATTGGAACATTGCTATGATTTGATGAGCGCAGTTGGATTCTCAATTGAATTGTATGTGCATTTGTCTACCTCCTCCATGTACACGTATACGTCTATATTTTTGTGTATGTATTGTCCATTTTTGTATTTTATGTGTTTTTATTGTACGCCGCCCCGAGTCCTTCGGGAGAGGGTGCGGCTAACAAATAAAATTTTATTATTATTATTATTATTATTATTATTATTATTATTATTATTATTATTATTATTGTTGTTGTTGTTGTTGTTGTTGTTGTTGTTGTTGTTGTTGTTGTTGTTCCAAATAGATTGGTTATGGCTCCTTTGATCCAGTCCTGAGTGATAAAAGTAAGTTCCCTTCCTTCTTCAACATGGTTCCCAATGAAAACTTGCAATACGAGGGGATTGTTCGTTTGCTAAAGCACTTTCAGTGGAACTGGATTGGCCTCTTAGTATCAGCGGATGAAAGTGGGGAGATATTTCTCCAGAACCTCCAACCGAAGCTTTTCGAGAACGATATTTGCATTGCTTGGATGGAGTGGATCCCTGTTTTAAAGGATGCAGTTGTAAATGAAGAAGTCCTTCTTTTTGGTGTAATCAAGATCATAAACACCATAGTCATGAAGAATAACAGTGTATTCCTTGCCTACGGGACTGCCCGGTCTATGGAGACTCTACAATGGGGGCTACATGCCTATGAATTTTACTATAAAAAACCAATTGATCACAAAGTGTGGATCATGACCTACCAATGGGATTTCACCGTTATGGTATCAAGAAATGACATCATCGTCGAGACTTTCAACGGCTCCCTTTACTTCTCGCTCCACACAAGGATTGTGCCAGGATTCCGGGACTTTCTTGAGAATAATAAACCTTCTTTAAATCCCTTTCCTTATTTCAATTAGTTCTGGGCGGCTGCATTTAATTGCAAAATACCTCCATATCGCTCCGAAGCTAAACCCTGCACTGGGAAGGAAGAGCTTGGGAAAGTCCCGGCCGCCGTGTTTGAAATGGCCATGTCTGGAGAGAGCTACAATATCTACAATGCAGTTTACCTTGCAGCACATGTGGTGCAAGCCATAGAATCAAGAAGAGTGAGCCCAGCTCCTCTGAGGAATCGGGATGGACCAAATCATGTTGCAAGTCTTTTTCAGCCATGGGAGGTATGCCATTGAATGGAATGGAATGGAATGGAATGGAATGGAATGGAATAGAATAGAATAGAATAGAATAGAATAGAATAGAATAGAATATTCTTTATTGGTCAAGTGTGATTGGACACACAAGGAATTTGTCTTTGGTGCACATGCTCTCATTGTACCTAAAAAGACAAGATACATTCGTCATGAATCATAAGGTACAACACTTAATGATAGTCATCGGGTGTAATTAAGCAATCAGGAAACAACCAATATCAATATATATCACAAGGATACAAGCCACAAAGTTACAGTCATACAGTCATAAGTGGGAGGAGATGGGTGATAGGAACGATGAGAAGACTAATTGTAATAGTAGTGAAGCCTTAGTGAATAGCACCATACGGTCTTTGCACATGCGCGGAAGCACCAAAGAACTCAGATACAGGTAGGGAGCTCAGGCCCTCCAGAGCACCATACCAGAACGATGCCCAGTGCTCCCAGCAGGCACTGGTACGCCCGTATCGGGGCATACCACCTGCAACCCACCACTGTCACCCACCCACCCACCCATCCATCCATCCATCCATCCATCCATCCATCTATCATCTATCATCTATCTATTGAGAGAGTCCTTTGCACATATGGTAATCCGTAAAAGTTTGTGAATCCTTATGAAGTTTTAATATTTCTTTGACAACATGAGCTGAAACACAATTGGTTTTACACACAAATCCAAAAACTAGATAAGGAGGAACCAATGAAACCTGCTGATTGAGCTATTGAAACAAAAGACCCGAAGCTTCCTATTCGTGCATGCAGAAAGAAACATATGGGGTTGTGAAATTACAAGAAGATAATATTAACTGCACTGTGTCTCTTACCTCAATTGATAAAATTCCCACTTCCAATTGGTGGATCCATTTGTACTGTAATCCTTTGGATCAGTGACATGCGGTGAGGTTTATGACTGGTGAGGCACTGACACAGTGCTGGGTTTCAAATATTTTTAGACTTGTGGACTTCAACTCCCAGAATTTAACAGCCAGGCATGCTCAGTTCCAATTTAAAGCGACAGCATTTGTTTTTCTCCTTTGCTCCTTCTTTCTTTTTCTTTTTCTTCTCCTTCCCCTCCTTCCTCCCTCTCTCCCTTCCTCCCCCTCTCTCAAACACACACACACACACACACACACACACACACACACACACAGAAGTTGGATTGGACTATCTCTCCTACCCCTTCCCTCTCTCACTCACTCTCAAACAAACCCCCACATACACAAAAGTTGGATTGGATATCTTTTCCAGTGGCTTGAAAGCAGCTCCTCTGACACCCCCCCCCCCATTCCCCTGCTGCCTTTCCCAAACACCTCCACCATTGCAAATGCAGCCTGCTGTCTGGGTGGAAAATGCCTGGAACACAATAAAGCCCACCCACCACCTCCTGCTGGCAGGCTGGCGTGAGAGGAGAGGCAGAGAAGCCAGAGGGGGGCCGAGCCGAGCCTTCCAAAAGAAAGAGGCTGGGGGGAAGTGTGTGTACTACAGCATGGCTCTTTGCCTGGCTTCCTGCCTCCTCCTGTGGTCTCCTCAGTGCTCGCTTTTGCTCTCCCTCCCCAAGTGTAGTTTGATTGCAGGTGGAGCCACGTTGCCTTTTCAAACTTGTAATCAGTGAAGCTGGGCTAGATTTTTATATAGTTTTATCCAGCTGTGTGTGTGAGAGAGAGAAATGAATGGGGGCCTGGGGAGGAAGTCACTACACTTGGGGAGGGAGAGCACCAGTGAGGTTAAGCAGAGTCATCCACGGTGAGGCAGCAACTAGCTCAGCTTTTTCCTTTTACTTTTTTTTTTCATGATGAGAGTGGTGAGGCTGTGCCTCACTTGCCTCACCTGACTGCACGTCACTGCTTTGGATGTATTATATCAAGAGCCATGGTGGTGCAGTGGTGAAATGCAATATTGCAGTCTAATTTTGATGATTGCCAGCAGTTCGGCAGTTCGAATCTCACTGGTTCAAGGTTGACTCAGCCTTCCAAGGTCAGTAAAGTTAGGACCCAGATTGGAGGGGATAATATGCTGACCCTTAGAAAGGGCAGTAAAGCACTGTGAAGCAGTATATAAGTCTGCTGTTGCTACATGCATATAACAATCCAAACATACGGGATAGGTAGGATCAGAAAAACTAAGTTAAATTTCTAAGTAATATTAATTTAAGGAAATTATTGATTCAGATGAAAGAAATTTATGTAAAGATACGCTTCCTTTTTCTTCCCATCACATGTAATGGATATCCTACTTTATTTATATGGGGTGGTCAGTTCCCATCAATTCTTTATTTATGCAAGAATTGGAAAATAGGCTGTGTGAGAATCTTATGCCAAGGATCTGTTAACATATTCTACTTAAAAAATCCATTTTAAGAATATTGTAGGATCTCATATTGCTCAAATCAGAAAAGCTCTGTGCAATCAAACCATAATGCAATTCCGTTACAATTCTGATACGATTCACTAAAGAAAATCAGTTGGGATTCTGAACAAAGCCAAACTTTGGGGAAGATTAGAATAACTGCTCTGACTTCTCATCTCTCTCAAATCCAGCTTCACTACTTCCTGAGAAACACCCGTTTTAATAACAGTGTGGGAGAAGAAATATTTTTTGATGAGAAGGGGGAGTTTGACCCGGGATACGACATCTTCAACTTCATCGCCTTCCACAATCAATCCTTCCAGAGATCCCTGATTGGAAAGATGGTCTCCAAAGGTCCTGATGGGAAGCAGTTCACTATTGACGAAAGTGCCATTGTGTGGAATCACAAGTTTCAGCAGGTGGGAAATTTTGGCATACTCTAACTCAGTAGAATATTATTTAGAGGGGAAGAGATTCTTCTCCAATGATCTGAAAGCCCAGAAGTCAAGAAAAGTGTTGGTATCCTAGAGGCCTTGTGGTTTTGCTAAATATTTGGGATGGTTTTGATGAACACCATCTACATGGAGCCAAGTAGCAGATAGATGGATGGATGGATGGATGGATGGATGGATGGATGGATAGATAGATACATACATAGATACATAGATACATGGATGGATGGATGGATATCTATCTATCTATCTATCTATCTATCTATCTATCTATCTATCTATCATCTATCTAGCCATCTATGTTAAAAACAAGAAAAGAGTTAAGGAAACAATTGGTCCATTGCTGGGAGAAAGTGGCAAGAAGGTGACAAGCAACAGGGAGAAAGAAGAACTATTTAACTCATGTTTTGCATCTGTCTTTACACAAAGGGATAAAACTGTCCAACCTATCAAAAACAGCACCACAAAAATCAGATTAGGAACACAAGTTGAAATAGGGAATACAATGGTAAGTGAGCACCTGTCTACCCTAGACGAGTTCAAATCACCAGGACCGGATGGATTACACCCCAGGGTTCTGAAGGAACTGGCAGATGAGATTTCAGAACCACTGAATTATATCTTTCAGAGATCCTGGAGCACCGGGGAACTACCAGAGGACTGGAAAAAAGCTGATGTGGTTCCCATCTTCAAAAAAGAGGAAAAAACAGACCCGGGAAACTATAGATCTAACAGCCTGACCTCAATACCAGGAAAGATGGTATATCTGTAGTGCATTACTTTGACTTCACACTATAGATATAATTCATTCCTTTTCCTCTCTAATACAGGATTAGGAAAAATAAATACCTGGGCAATGGTGGGCTACCAGCTAGTATGACATAACAATATTTATGTACAATATGTGTCCTTGTATTCTTGTGTATTATCTAGTTTGAGCGACATGCTACCTTTTTGTAAAAAAAATACAATATATCTCATTTTTTTTTTAAATGAACAATGATTTTTAATGATAGCAGGATATTGGTTTAAACTTGTAATGCATCATTGTCATAAATACCATTTATTTACAAAATAAAGAAGAGGAGGTGGTTATTTGTCTATCCAACTGTCATTTCGTGCATAATGAAATCCTTCATTTTGGCCCAGACCACAGATTGCAAGATTCTCCACATTGCTCTGAGTTCCAGTAAAATTGAAACATTTTAGATATCTCCTGCCGTAGACGCTTATGTTCTTTACTAACTATTTTTGTTATTGTACAAAAAACAAATAAGAATGGACGTATTTGCAGAAAACTCAGAATTCATCCTACAAATAGGAAGATTTTCTGTAAACGTGGACACACTCCAAAAGCATCTTGGCATAGCTTGTCATCAGAGGATTATCAATCCCCCGAATGGTACTAATTTATCCCAATAAAATGGAGAACTTGCACAACATTTCAATAATTCCTGTTCCTAAACCTTCTGGATGTTTTTTTTTCCAGGTGCCTCCTCATTCCAGATGTGTAGAGAGCTGCCGTCAGGGGTACAGCAGGGTTGTTCAGGAGGGGAAACATACTTGTTGCTACCATTGTAGACAATGTCCCGAAGGAAGAATTTCAGTTGAAATGGGTAAGTAAAGGGACAGATGAGAATTGAGAGTGTGCAAACTTAACTTTTCTTCACTCTTTCCACCTTTCGTGTGATATTTGGCAGAATATGATTGGGGTAAAGTGTAGTAGTTTTTTTTAAAGATGGTTGCAATTTAAATCTCTCTCTCTCTCTCTCTCTCTCTCTCTCTCTCTCTCTCTCTCTGTATGTGTATGTCTGTGTGTGTGTGTGTGTGTGTCTGTGTCTCTGTGTGTGTGTCTGTGTGTGTGTGTGTCTGTGTCTGTGTGTGTGTGCGTGTGTGTGTGCACGCATTCCAACATAACTCTGGAATGTCTCCAGCAATTTCATCCAAGCTTGGTACACAGATGACTTACTCTCTGGAAAAAATATTGTGGGGGTAAGACACCAAAAAAAAAAAAAAAAAAACCCATCGGGGTGTGTTCTGTTAAGATATAGCCTTTTGTGCCTTAAAAGGGATTCTACTTACTGCCGTAAAATGGTTTCTACTGTACATTGCAGTGGAGTTTCCATAGTAACAGCTTCACAGTACTCCACAAGAGGGCTCCCTCTGGTGAGGGGGAAAAATCCAATATTAGAAATTACATTTGGTCTGGATATTTTCCCCCTGATAAATAATTACCGGTTGAGAGTTGTAGTTCTTTTCAAAGTACTCTCCTACTAATATTGAAATTCAAAGAAATACTTTGGATAAATAATACCCCAGAACCAGTACTTATCCAGTTGGTAAGAAAACATTATGGTGTACATGTCAAGCCGGACTGTTAATCATATCATCAGGAAGGATTTCTCTCAGTTAGCTCTATATATGGTCCTATATCGTTTTAAATGACTAGCCCTCATCATGTATTTCAGATGCAGACCAATGTGAGAGATGCCCAGGAGATCAGTATTCGAATGCAGAAAAGGTCCAGTGCCTTCCCAAACGTTTCAGCTATTTATCCTATAGGGAACCCTTGGGAATCATTCTGACTTCCTTGATCCTTTTCTTTTCATCAACATTCATTTTGGTGGCCGTGACTTTCATTCTGCACTGGGACACCCCCATTGTCAAAGCCAACAACAGGAACATCACATGCATCCTCCTTTCCTCCCTCCTGCTGTGTTTTCTGTGCTCTCTGCTCTTCATAGGTCGGCCTGGGAAGGTGACTTGCTTTCTCAGGCAAACTATGTTTGGCACCATTTTCTCTCTCTCGGTATCTTGTGTCTTGGCCAAGACCATCACGGTTGTTATGGCCTTCCTGGCCACTAAGCCAGGAAACCAGATGAGGAAATGGCTAGGAAACAGACTGGCGGGATCCATCATTGTCTTCTGCTCCTGTATTCAAGCAATTATCTGTATGGCATGGTTGATTATGTCTCCTCCCTTCCCTGAGTGGGACATGCATTCACAGGTTCAAGAGATCATTGTTCAATGTAATGAAGGCTCAAATGTCATGTTTTACATTGTCCTGGGCTACTTGTGGCTCCTAGCCATCATCAGTTTCACTGTGGCTTTCTTGGCCAGAAAACTGCCTGATACTTTTAACGAAGCCAAGCTGATCACCTTCAGCATGCTGGTGTTTTGTAGCATTTGGGTGTCCTTCATCCCTGCCTATCTGAGCACCAAGGGGAAATACATGGTGGCTGTGGAGGTCTTCTCCATCTTGGGCTCTACTGCAGGCCTCCTGGGCTGCATCTTCCTGCCCAAGTGCTACATCATTCTCCTGAACCCACATCTGAACACAAACCAACACCTGACTAGGAGAATAGATTAATAGCTCAATTTGACCTTATATTATTCAGCCTTTATGTGGAGATGAAAAGTATCCATGTGGAAAGTCCAAATATTCAGGAAGGCAATTGCAACCATGCTATTCAATTCCATCCTTTTTCTGTTCTTTATTTACGCCCTATATATGATAAATCCTTAAGGCTTTATCTGAGCTGAAGAATAATAGTGAAATCCTCCTTTGTATTTTTTGACATTTCCCTGGTGATCATCAGGAACCATGGGGGAGACCCCAAAACACTGGAGAAGACAGCCAGAAACAAATAATAGAAACTTTCTCCTTTCATATATGCCTTGCATCTATGTTGCATGTAAGAAAGTGGCAGGACATTGTTTTCTCAGTCAAAACTCTTTATCTTCTCTGTTTGGTATCCCTTACATTGAACTTCATTGAAAGGACTATACTCCATTGCTGCTTTGAAATAAATCTTCTATTATTCCATTAACTTCTCCTGTAGTTTGACTGGTATGCAATTTTGGTATTTACTCTTCATGTTTGTTCCAAAAGGATCCCTGTGATGATTTCTTTACAACACGAAAAATGTATAAGGAAATATATAAAAAAGGATAAAAATGTATAAATAAAAATGTACAATAATAGTTTAATAACATGAGAGCAAAGAGGCATGTCTTTTGCTTGGCAGGCCTGCCCTAAGGAAAGCTTTGCCTCTTGAATTTTGGCAGGATTTTACTTTTCTAGTAGAGGTGGAATTCAGCTGGTTCGAACCAGTTTGGGTGAACTGGTAGTGGAAATTGTGAGTAGTTCAGAGAACCAGGAATTACCACTTATGGTTTGGCCCTCCCTCCCGCGCCCATCATTCCCTGTCCTATATTCCCTGGTTTTTTAGCTCAGCTGATGCATTTGGCAGAGAGTATTGCCGTGCCTCAGCTGAGGTAAAAAACAGCTCAGCTCACCAGTGATGACACCGAGGGTGGTCTTTGAGGGCTGCATGCATATGTGCAAAAAGCGCGAGCACACAAACGAAGCACTCTCTCATACAACCAGTAGGAAAAGATTTGGAATCCCACAACTGCTTCCTAGCCTTTAGAAAAGCTCTGTAGACCTGGGTTTTTCTGCCAAGATGGGATACGATTGGATGACTATACATCAGAAGTGTGACTAGGTGACAGAATTTCTTGTTTTTAATATTTTAATTTAATGCTGTAGTTTAAACATTGGTTTCTATGTTGTTTTAACTTAACCATCACACAAGGTTGGTTAGAAGACGGTTGGCTATATAAATATTTGGAGGGGAGCAGATAACCCATCATGACAATAGTAATGAAATAATAACTCTAACTGGTAAAAACAATTTGGATATAAACTATAATATGGGACCTGGGGAAAAGAGTTACTAATTTTATTAATATTTTTTTGTTTAGATTTTGTTATAAAGAAGTAATCTCTCCTGGGTACTTATAAATTCTAGTAATAATTTTTTGTCTAGATTTATTATAATATAAATATAAATGATTCTAGACAAAAGCACGCTTAAATAAATATAGTTAAATGAGAATGATGGTATATTGATGGTATAAATGTTTTTGATTTAAAATGTACAATTCAATATGAATGAAATATAAAGAATGATTGTAGTAACGCACGAAATTTATTTGTAACCAATCGACATGCTTTCTGGAAGATGTAATGAAGAATGTTTTCGTGTGTGTTTTTTGTTAATTAAAACAATAAAATAAAAATAAAAAAATATTTGGAGGGGATAAAATAAGAAAAGTATGATGATTGCATTGGAATTTTTAATACTTTGGGGAGATGTAGCATGCTTAAGGTAGTCTGGATAATGTAGGGATCAACTCTGAATCAAACCTGGCCGAAGCCATCTTTTGCTGCTTCATAGTGGCCACGTACTATGGGGTGAGGATGAGGGGGAAACAGCTAGACCAGGAGTGTCAATTTCAATCTCAGTGTCATTGAGGGCTACATCAAGGTTGTGTTTGACCTCGGGGGGCTGGAGTAAGCATGGCCAGCTTTAGGTCACTGATGTCGGAGGAACCTGTGGTGGCCTGAGCACTCTGTCACCCTCCCAGGATCTGTTTTTTGCTGGTAGAGGCATAATGGGCCATTCATTCACTGATTCCAGGACAGCCCAACAGACCAGATCTGAGACTCCTATGTGCCTTGAGTGTCAGGGTTCCAAGTACCCCCACCAGCTAAAGTAGACTGACATTGAGTTTGACTCCCCTGAGCTAGACCATCTCATGGACATAATAAAGGGCTCTTATGTGGGAACCAAGGTCATCCCAACAGGTGGCAATTGGAGGAGGAGCAGATATGACCAAGGAGTCCGCCAATTGTTTTGATTGGAGAATGTGACTGGTGACATTTGGAGAGGGAAACTTTTACTCTTTTAATTATACTGTAAATGGGGGAATTTAGCGTTGGTTTATTGGATGTATCTAATAAATATATTCTCTGAGTTTTCCTGCCTTTCTTCTGATTTCTTCAGATGCGTTACTCGGAACATTGACAGCAGGGTTCTTATACAGATGAGAGAACCACTTTACTAGAAAATAAGTTGTTCAATGAGCTTCACTGAAAATTGTAGTTATTGGCCTCAGGTTCTAACTTTGTTTTTTTATTAATTTGAGAAGACATACCTAGTGTCAGGCCTGTAGTTATGTTCTTTTTAGGATCTTTGGCCTGCCACACTTTCTATTAATTTCTTATGCTGTTTCATTAGTGTAGTAGTTCGGAGGGGGGAATAGAAAGGAGTAGATTTGTGGAATGTATTGTTGTCATTCTTTTATAGAAGCTTAAGGTCATCTTTTGTCTCTGCACCTCGACACCTGACCGGAAGCAGAGGGGTGTAGATGCCAGCGTGGAAGATGATGATTGGAACATGTGATGGATTAATGGGTGTGGGGATAGATCATGAACTTTCAACTGGGTGGAATTCCAGGAAGAACATTAGAGTTGGAATTCCATAGACGTGGTAACTTGCCTGTATGATTAAATTGGAACTTTAAGGATGAGTCTGCCTTGATCTCTGATTGATTTCATACATGGTATTTAGAACGCTGACACCTAGCTTTACTGCTGTGGAAATGGGGTGATTTTGTTCTTCTCGAGTTGAGGTACCTATAGAAAAATGCATAAAGGTAGTCCTTGATATACAAAAGTTTGTTTGGTGACCATTCAAAGTTACAACAGCCCTGACTCGGGGGTGGGATTCAGCCAGTTCGGACAGGTTTGGGCGAACCAGATGTTAATTTTATATCTGGTTGGCTAAACCAGTAGTTCCAAGGACTGACTGGCCCCGCCCACCCTGCTCCACCCCTCCCAGGAGTCTCCATGTGACCCATTTTAGATGCCAGGTAAGTGCACGACCCACACGGAAGGCATGGGAAGGCAAAACACAGGCCTCCAGAAGTTCTGGAACTCTGGAAATGGGCTCATTTCCGGCCTTCGGAGGGCCTCCGGAGCCGGAAGGAGATCATTTTCGCTCTCCCAGAGGCTCGAAGGATGCCATAAAGTTATATTTCTGTGTCACCCCTGCAATCTACTCAAATCAGACCCACATATGCCAATTGTGGCGAGAAAAATTTGTAAAATGTGGCAAAATTCAATTAACAATTATCTCACTTAGCAACATAAATTTTAGGGTCAATGTATGGTTTCAAGTTGAGAATTACCTGTACATTTTCTTGGTTTAAGCACTGAAATATTAATTCTGGTGGCATTTGTGAGAGTTCTAGTGTAGGAATAGTTGATTGACAGATGCTCGGATGGATTATTTGAAGAGAGAGGAAAACAAATTACATTAATTTATTTGGGCATTTTCATTTTAGGAAACACTAATGGACTGTTATAGCTTTTCTCTCTCTATTAAAGTAATGAATTCTCGAGATCGTATCTTTCTTTCAGCCCCTTGCAATTAAGCTTTCTGTGATCTAACAAGTTGGCATCCATGTGACAGTTAATGTAGATGGATGTAAGTAATTCTCAAAAGCAAACGTTTTTGAAACTTTTCTGTATATAAGATCAAGGAAGATAGCAATAGCACTTAGCCTTATATACTGCTTCATAGTGTTTTACAGCCCTCTCTAAGCGGTTTACAGAGTCAGCATATTGCTCCCAAACAATCTGGGTCTTCGTTTTAACAACCTTGGAAGGATGGAAGGCTGAGTCAACCTTGAGCCTGGTGAGATTCGATCTGCCAAAGTGCTGGCAGCTGGTGATCAGCAGAAGTAGCCTGCAGTACTGCATTCTAACCACTGCACCACGGTGGCTCATTGAAGGCAAGAGAAAGAAAATGCTTGCTATGAGACACTAATTGTAACTCTTACAATAGCCATGTACAGATTTTAGTTTGCCCAAATCACAAGGGAATAGAGGATTTGATGCCAAGCTATGATTTGTCCTCTAATTTGCAAAATGACTGCGTTCCACTTCTGTTTCTTTGGCAGCATCACACCTGAATAAGTATAGGTGAGAGATTTAAAAAAAGAGATCTGCTGCACTTTGAAAGATCTCTTTATATTTCTCTTATGCCACTGGAATCTGAGTCAAGGAGAGTGTTTTGTTTTAGCTTTCCTTTTTAATTTGCACATACAACAATATCTTCCTCCTTGTCAAGGGATGTTTCTCATTCACTTAGACTGATATGCCATTTCACAGTGCTTTACAGCTCTCTCTAAATGGTTTACGGAGTCAGCCTATTGCCCCCATCAATATGGGTCCTCATTTTACTGACCTTGGAAGGATGGAAGGCTGAGTCAACCTTGAGGCACTCGGAATCGAACTCCTGGCAGTTGGCAGAATTAGTCTGCAATAGTGCATCCCAACCATTATGTCACCGTGACTCTTTAGATCTAAACAAGGCATTTTTTTGTTTCACACCTGTATTTTTTTTTGACCATGTATTTGAAAGGATGGAATGATGGCTCAAGTCTGCTAGTACTTAAATTTATTCCACTCTTCTTTTTTCCTGGCAGTGTCAATGAGAGTTTGACATCAATCTGCCTGCAGCCCTCTAATGTTGCGAAGAAATGTCCCACCTCCAGAGCTAAAATGATACTTGGGGGATTTTTTTCCTTCATAAAAGCTGATGAACGTACACAAAGTTTCAAAAAAGTTCCACGTATTTCTGAATATGGCATGTAAGTGCCTCATTCCTCTTTGAGTAAAATGTATTTATTTATTTATTAGTTTGTCAAACATGTACAAGATAGCAGATATAAATTTGAAGCTGGACATGAATGAAGCAAATGAATACAAATAAGTAGGGACGGTAGGACAGGGATGGTAGGCAGACTGGTGTGCTTATGCATGCCCCCTTTACAGACCTCTTAGGAATGGGGTGAGGTCCTCGGTAGACAGTTTAAGGTTGAAGCTGTGAGGGTTTGAGGATGTAACAATGGATTTGGATAGAGCATTCCAGGCGTTGACCACTCCTGTTGCTGAAGTCGTATTTTCTGCAATCGACTTTGGAGCTGTTTACCTTGAGTTTGTATCGATCGTTTTCCCATGTATTATTGACATTGAAGCTGAAGAAGTTATTGACAGGTAAGATATTGTAGCAGACAATTTTGTGTACTATGCTTAGATCAGAGCGCAGACGGCGCAGTTCCAGATTGTCCAAGCGCAAATTTTCAAGCCTGGTGGCATAAGGGATTTTATTGTGATCAGAGGAGTGGAGGACTCTTCTCGTGAAATACCTCTTGACCCACTTGATCGTTTTAATGTCTGATATACAGTGTGCATTCCAGCCAGATGAGCTGTATTTGAGAATTGGTCTGGCAAAGGTTTTGTATGCCCTAGTTAGAAAATACAATGTTACCGGAGAAGAAGCTTTGCAAAATTAGGTTAACAATTCTTAATGCTTTTTTGGCAATGCTGTTACAATGAGCTCTGGGGCTTAGATTGTTTGAGATGAGTACTCCTAAGTCATTGACAGAGTGAGGGTTATCTACGAGGTCGTTTCCACCCAACTTGTATTTGGTGCTCTGATTTTTATTGCCGATGTGTAGGACGGAGCATTTATTATTTGAGATTTGGAGTTGTCAAATGTGCTATTCTGACACATAAGTAATAATAAAAAGTAATAAAAAGTAGTAGTAATAGTAGTAGTAGTAGTAGTAGTAGTAGTAGTAGTAGTAGTAGTAATAATAATAATAATAATAATAATAATAATAATAATAATAATAATAATAATAATAATAATAATGTAATACAACTCCAATAAAAATGTGATCGAATGTAGAGAAGAGATATATTTATTCTGCTTCAAAGATGACACTGATTAACTTGGCTATCCCATTTTGAGATGTTAGATATTTTGAGCATGACTTCTACTGAGAAAAGAGATGTGCGGTTTTCTCATCTTATAATGAAACTTCTTTTAGATCTAGAAATATAAAGATGCGTTTTGAGATAAACATGGACTTTTGGGGGGAAAAAACCTCTCCAAACTTTTTTTCAAGATCTTCAAAATCTTTTTTTTTATTATTACTCATAAACATTTTGAATATGGTGTATTGTCAGGGTATATCATTTACAAAAGGGTTTTTATAAAGAACCAACAATATTTGATAAGATCTTTCTAGGGACAGATGAAAAACTGATTTTACACACACACACACACACACATGTGTGTGTGTGTCTGTGTCTGTGTCTGTGTGTACATATATTTATTAAGATAGAATGGAATGGAATGGAATGGAATGGAATGGAATGGAATGGAATGGAATGGAATGGAATGGAATGGAATGGAATGGAATAGAATAGAATAGAATAGAATAGAATAGAATATTCTTTATTGATCAAGTGCGATTGGACACACGAGGAATTTGTTTTTGGTGCAGATGCTCTCGGTGTACATAAAAAGACAACATACATTTGTCAAGAATCATAAGGTACAGCCCTTAATGATAGCCATAGGATACAAATAAGCAATCAGGAAACAATCAACATTAATATAAATCGTAAGGATACAAGCAACAAAGTTACAGTCCTGCAGTCATAAATGGGAGGAGATGGGTGATAGGAATGATGAGAAGATGAATAGTAACAGTAATGCAAACTTAGTAAATAGTTTGACAGTGGTGACGGAATTATTTGTTTAGCAGAGTGATGGCGTTCAGGGAAAAAACTGTTCTTGTGTCTAGTTGTCTTGTTGTGCAGTGCTCTATAGCATCGTTTTGAGGGTAGGAGTTGAAACAATTGATGTCCAGGATGCGAGGGGTCTGTAGATATTTTCACAGCCCTCTTTTGACTCGTGGGGAGCACAGGTTCTCAATGCAAGGCAGGTTGGTAGTAATTGTTTTTTCTGCAATTCTAATTATCCTCTGAAGTCTGTGTCTGTCGTGTTGGGTTGCAGAACTAAACCAGATAGTTATAGAAGTGCAGATGACAGACTCAATAATTCCTCTGTAGAACTGTATCAGCAGCTCCTTGGGCATAAAATGGAAGAGGAACAAGTCAAAGAAACAATGATTGTATGGGCAAAAAAATATTGGTTATACGATAGAATTAGATAAATGAAAAAAAAATGGGACAGGAACTATAAACTGACAATGGCTACTTTATATAAGGAAAATCTTTACAAAATATTTTATAGGTGGCATTTGCCACTGGCAAGATTGGCAAAAATGTTTAATAATATCTCTGCCAAATATTGGAAATGTAATCAGACCCCAGGCACTTATTATCTTATGTGGTAGATTTGTATGAAAGCAAGAAAATATTGGAAGAAAATACATACTTGGTTGGAAATGATTATTAAGCAACATATAGATCTGAAACCAGAAATATTTTTTTTGGGGGGGTGTAATGCTGGAGGGTTTTGATAAAGGGACTATATATTTAGGTTTGCATATACTGACAGTAGCAAGGATTGTATTTGCAAAATATTGGAAAAATGAGAACACTCCATCAGATGAGGATGTAATTCGGAAAATATCAGAATGTGCAGAGATGGATAGATTGACTTTAAAAATAAAAGGCAAAGAAGACACAGAATATTACCAGTACTTGACATGGAATAAATTTTATGAGTGGTTAGAGATAAGAATTAGAAATTAAATGAAGGAAGATTATTGCTATGTATGAATTTATGAAGATGGTTTATAATTATAAATATGCCAATATAATTAATAGAATTATGAGTAAGCTAACATAAAGAGAAATTGAGCCCAAACTATTCTGTTATATTACTACTATTGTTATCAGTATGTGTGTTAATATTTTGTTTTTTATCTCTTTGTTTTTCTTTTGTAAATGATATGCCCTGACAATACACTGTATTCAAAATGTTTATGAATAAAAATTTAAAAATCTTGAAACCTAAGGGACTGGTTTGGACAAATCTCAGCAGCAGTTTTTTGTGCAGCTGTTGATAAAAATGTGACCACCAACATGATCACCAAAATCTGATGATGGATATGGAAGAAGAAGAAGAAGGAGGAGGAGGAGGAGGAGGAGGAGGAGGAGGAGGAGGAGGAGGAGGAGGAGGAGGAGGAGGAGGAGGAGAAGAAGAAGAAGAAGAAGAAGAAGAAGAAGAAGAAGAAGAAGAAGAAGAAGAAGAAGAAGAAGAAGAAGAAGAGGAAGAAGAAGAAGAAGATGATTATTTGTCCCTCTATTTCAAAAATGGAAATACTGCAGAGTTTATGGAAAATAGGGCCATTTCCTCTTAATATTTTTCCATTCAGCAAATCCTGGTGGCTTTCATATCATTTATCTCAATGAGATCAGAATTCACAAGCTGAAATTCAGGAAAGGACAATTCTTTATAGCAAACTATTAAAAGCACAATCTTACTGGAATGCAATTCCATTCTGAGAAACCTCCATTCAAACCATCACCCCCAAATTCTGTATAACTTTAGATGAAGGGAAACACTGAAAAAACTTTCCAAGATTCAGACAAACAGGGTGAACATTTATTTCCACCTTAAGTGTTAACATATATTCAACCACACATATGTTTGCATGCAAACTTTAATAACAGTTCTAGGGAGAACTAGATAGCGAACAGGTTTTCTACAATCTTCAAGGTACCTTTCCTATGAAAGAAGAAAGCTCCATCATATCAGCAAAGTATGAACTAAAAGTTTCTTTTATAGATCTGATCATATAATTTGCTGGTCAAGATTAATATACAGTCTAATCATCTGCACTCATTACTGCATCCATTAGGAAAAGGAATTTCAACCAGCCTCTTCAAAATGCTTGCCGACACGTCTAAGCCTCGTGGAAAGTCTCCTCCTAAATAGTTGCTACATTATTAATAGAATTAACAGTAATCAAAATGTTAAGAGATAGTTTCACTATGTCTTGTAAGAAAGAATACAAATGGATGGATGGATGGATGGATGGATGAATAAATAGATGGATGGATGGATGACTGGATAGATGAATGAATGAATAAATAGATGGATGGCTGACTGGATAGGTGAATGTATAGATGGATAGATGACTGGATATATGAATGGATGGATGGATAGATGACTTGATAAATGATTGGGTATATGAATGGATGAATAAATAGATGGATGACTGGATATATGAATGGATGGATGGATGACTGGATATATGAATGGATGGATGGATGGATGGATGACTGGATAGGTGAATGTATGGATGGATAGATGACTGGATATATGAATGGATGGATGGATAGATGACTGGATAAATGATTGGGTATATGAATGAATGAATAAATAGATGGATGACTGGATATATGAATGGATGGATGAATGGATGGATGGATGGATGGATGGATGGATGACTGGATATATGAATGGATGGATGGATAGATGACTTGATAAATGATTGGGTATATAAATGGATGAATAAATAGATGGATGACTGGATATATGAATGGATGGATGAATGGATGGATGGATGGATGGATGGATGGATGGATGGATGACTGGATAGGTGAATGTATAGATGGATATATGACTGGATATATGAATGGATGGATGGATAGATGACTGGATAAATGATTGGGTATATGAATGGATTAATAAATAGATGGATGACTGGATATATGAATGGATGGATGGATGGATGGATGGATGAATGAATGAATGAAAAGTATTCTGCTTTTCATATGTGTCAACAATGCAAGAAGTGAAGTTTTATAACTGGTAGAGTTCAAGTACAATCTTTCAATAGTAATGGCAAATGTTTAAATCACTCCTGATTCAGATAGAAGGAATCAATGCTATATTGCAAAGGTCTCGGGTGCATAGCTCCTATTCTGTTGCTCAACAATCACCAGCTCTTGAGGAGGTCAGAATAATGTTCAAAGCAAAAAGTATCCTTCGTTGAAATTCAGATTTAATTTCCTCCATAAAAATTGCCGAAATTGCCTACATTGCGTACAATTTGATATAGTAGTTCTTTTTTGCGATATACTTACCTGTAGTTTGGCACTGTTATTTCAGCATGATACCGAAATATGCCCAGCATCCTCTTTCCATGTATTTTGCCCTTGATGAGATCAACAAGAACATCAAGATGTTCCCCAATGTCACACCAGCAGTGGAGATTTATGAAACTAGTTTCAATGCCTGGATGGCCAGTCAGCATGTTTTGAATTTTCTATTTCTGAATCAAAGGAGTCCTGTGAACTTCAACTGTGGTAGAAGGAAGGAGATGAACTTCTTGCCTATCATTGGTGACCTCACCTCCCTCAATTCCATCCAGATGGCCCACATGTTGAACATCTATAAGTTTCCACAGGTAGGACCATTTTCCACAGATCAGCTTGTTTCTTGTTTCTTCTTTCTTTCTTTTCTTTTCTTTTTATGAACCCTAGCTTCTTTCAGTTTTAGCCAAGCTATCATTTACGTGTTCTGAGTTCCCAGAATCTGCTATCGTTCATCTTATGAGCTCTTTCTTCATGTAACACTTGATGGAAACCCTTGCGATTTCGCAATAAAGTCATGATGTCACAGTGGAATCCAATATTCTCCTTCTTCCATGGAATCACCTTTGGGATTTTGTAATGCAGTCGCAGTAAGGCGTAATGTAACAACAGAATCCAATATTCTATGGAGAATGGAAAAGCTCTATGCTCTTCTCCAAAGCACCGGAGGACAGGACAAGAAACAATGGGTGGAAACTAATCAAGAGAAGCAACTTAGAGCAAAGGAGAAATTTCCTGACAGTTAGAACAATTAATCAATGGAACAACCTGTCTCCGGAAGTTGTGAATGCTCCAACACTGGACGTTTTTAGGAATATGTTGGATATCCATTTGTCTGAAGTGGTGTAGGGTTTTCTGCCTAAGCAGGGGGTTGGACTAGAAGACCTTCAAGATCCCTTCCAACTCTGTTATTCTGCTATTCTGTTAATTGGTACAATTCAGAATAGAGCTGGAAGGGGCCTCAGAGGTCTTCTAGTCTAATCTCAAGCAGGAGACCCAATATCATTTCAGACAAGTGGCTGTCTGAAACACCCACAACCTCTGAAAGCAAGCTATTCCACTGGTTAATTATTCCACTGGTTAATTATTCTCACTGTTAGGAAGTTTCTTCTTAATTCCAGGTCATTTCTGTCATTGAGAAGTATCCATCCATTGTATCTTGTCTTGCCTTCTGGTGCTTTGGGAAATAAGTTGATCCTCTCTTCTTCGTGGGGGCCTCTCAAATACTGGAATACTGCTAACATATCACTTCTAGTCCTTTTTCTTCCCTACAAACTGGCCATACCCAAATCCTGCAACCATTCTTCATATGTTTTAGTCTCCAGGCTTTTAAGCATCTTAGTTGCTCTTTTCTGCACTTTTTCTAAGTCTCAACAACTTTTTTGTAACCTGGTGACCAAAACTGGATGCTGGATTCCAGGTGTGGTCTTACTAAGGTGTTATAATTTGGTACTAATACTTCACATCATTTTGAATGTATGTCTCTATTTATACAACCAAGGATTGAATTTTGGCTGCTGCTGCATACTGCTGGCTCCTGTTTAGGTGATTGTCCACTAGGACTGCAAAGTCCCTCTCACCGTTATAGTTTTTGAGCAAGGTTCCACTTAATCTGTACCTTTGGTTTTTTTCTACCCAATCGTAAAACCTTGCTTTTCTCCACATTAAATTTCATTTTGTTGGATAGGACCATTGTTCAAATCTGTCAAATCGTTTGGATCCTGAGCTTGTTTTCTTTGGTGTTGGACAGTCATACCAATTTAGTGCCATCTGCAAATTTGATGAGTTCCTCTTGTAGTCCTTTATCTAAGTCATTTATGAAAATATTGAAGAGTACTTGGCCCAGGGCAGAACCTTGTGATACCCAATTGCTTACTTACCTCCATGTAGATGTAGTACTATTAAGGACTACTCATTGAGTATGGTTTGTCAGCCAGTTATAAATCCATCTGGTGGTGATGCTATCTAACCCACATTTTTTAAGCTTACCAAGAAGTAGCTTATGGTCTACTTTGTCGAATGCCTTACTGTCAACAGCATTTTTTTCAGAGGAGGAGCCAACGTTGCGACATTACAACATGCAGTCTCGACACTCCGAGACTGCCGTTGACACTTTTGCTGCTGGACAGTCCATTTGGACCTAAACTGTCCCGCAGAGACGATGATCAGGAAGACGAAGCCTTGCTGGTCTCAGGGACACCGCAAAGTCCCTGATTGACCCAAGGGAAGCTCTTCAAGCTGGCAGTAAATGGGGAGCCCCAGGCTGATGAAGTCGGGACGGCTCTGGAAGGAAGGAAGTGAAAAGAGAAAGTGAGTCCATCTGGTGACATATTTTTTTCTATTTTGGGGAAGACTGCCCAAAGAAACTTTTTTAAAATGCCAAATTAAATCCTTAAGGAAAAGAATTAAGCGGCGAAATTAACTTATATTGGATTGCTTTGGAAAGCAAAGGGATATAAATAGTAAATGATTTTTAGCCAATTATAATAACGATATATACTTCTTTTTGCTAGATATCTCAGTCTGTTTTCCTGGAGATGCTTTGCTTGTGATCCTCTACTTTCTGCTTGTAAAGTTTATCACTTTCCTCCTGTGTTTTATACTTAACCTTTTCTTCCTTACTTTCTTGTCCTTCAGTTCCCTGGCCACTGCCAAAGTTTTCAGGTACGATGTGCTGATGTGGGTGCTCTGCTCTTCACGATCAAAAAAGTACTCTGAATTTAATTTTCTATGCATCCTTCTTCCCAAACAGCTCAATTATGGTTCCTTTGATCCAGTCCTGAGTGACAAAAGGCAGTTCCCTTCCTTCTTCAGCATGGTTCCCAATGAAAATTTGCAATATGAGGGGATTGTCCATTTACTGAACCATTTTGGATGGAACTGGATTGGCCTCTTGGTCTCAGAGGATGAAAGCGGGGAAGCCTTTATTCAAAATCTCCAACCAAAGCTCTTCCAGAGTGATATTTGCATTGCTTGGACAGGGTTGATCCCAATTATAATTGATGCAGTCATAAATAAGTATGTCCTTTTTGAGCGTATAACAAAGATAATAGACACTATCTTAGTGAAGAATATCAGTATATTCCTTGCCTCCGGGACTGCCCAATCTATGGAGACTTTACAATGGGGGCTTTATTCTACTGAAATTAACCATAAGAATCCAATAGATCAGAGAGTATGGATCATGACTTATCAATGGGATTTCACCGTGATTTCATCAGCACGAGGGAGATTCCTAGTTCAAACTTTCAATGGTTCCTTATACTTCTCCCTCCATACTAGGATTGTGCCAGGATTTCAGCAGTTTCTTGAGAGAATAAGACCTTTGGAACATCCCTTTCTTCACATTAATTGGTTCTGGGAGTCTGTATTTTATTGTTCACTGCCTCCATATCAGAAAGGAGCTAAACGATGCACTGGGAGGGAAAAACTCAAGACAGTCTCTGGCTCTGTGTTTGAAATGACCATGTCTGGAGAGAGCTATAATGTCTACAATGGGGTTTATCTTACAGCACATGCGGTGCAAGCAATGCATTCAGAAAGAGCAAAGCATGCTCCCCTGAGAAATCAGGATGGATCAAATCGTTGGCATTTTCAGCCATGGGAGGTACGTCATTGTTCATCTCAGATATATTTGGAGAAGCTCAGAAGTGGATAGGAAGAGAAGTAGCAGTATATACATTCTGAATTTTTTCCCCCTCTGCAGCAACCACTTAACTGTTAGCAAGCATTTGTCTGCAATTCAGTACCTAGTGCAGCTCAAACATATCAAAGCATTGTCTCAAAAGTCAGAGCAGCTCCAGAAGGAGCTATGTTTTGGAGATCTGCCATTTAGTGCTGTTCCCGGATATGAAATTCCATTAAGATCAACTACTTCTGCGCTCATACCGGACATAATCAAAAAAATTTGAATGCACAAAACTAAAATGATCTTAAGTGGTCTCCATACTCTTCATTGCAATCTCTCTCCTATTCTCTTCAAGTAAACAACTGTTTCGGTTACACTAGCTGCTATATTATAAAAGTTTTCAATGTCTGTCTGTCTCTCTATCTCTCTATCTCTCTATCTCTATCTATCTATCTATCTATCTATCTATCTATCTATCTATCTATCTATCTATCATCATCTATATTTATTTATATATCTATATCTATCTATTTATCTATCTATTTGTCTGTCTGTCTGTCTCTCTCTCTTTCTATCTTCTATCTATCATCTATATCTTTATCTATTTATCTCTCTATCTCTCAATCAATCTATATCTATCTATCTATCATCTATCTATCTATCTATCTATCTATCTATCTATCTATCTATCATCATCTATCTATCTATCTATCTATCTATCTATCTATCTATCTATCCATCTATCATCTGTCTATCTTCTATCATCTATATCTATTTATATATCTATATCTATATCTATCTATATCTATCTATCTATCTATCTATCTATCTATCTATCTATCTATCTATCTATCTATCTATCTATCCTATCTATCTTTTACCTATCATCTATATCTGTATCTATTTATCTCTCTCTCTCTCTCTCTCTCAATCAATCAATCTATATTTATCTATCTATCATCTATCTATCATCTATCATCTATCTATCTATCTATCTATCTATCTATCTATCAATCATCTATCCATATATCATCTGTCTATCTTCTATCGATCACCTATATCTATTTATATATCTATATCTATCTATTTATCTGTCTCTATCTATCTATCATCTATCTATCTATCTATCTATCTATCTATCTCTCTCTCTCTCTCTCTCTCTCTCTCTCTATCTATCTATCTATCTATCTATCTACCTATCTTCTACCTATCATCTATATCTATATCTATTTATCTCTCTCTCTCAATCAATCAATCAATCTATATTTATCTATAATCTATCTATCATCTATCTTCTATCTATCTATCTATCTATCTATCTATCTATCTATCTATCTATCTATCTATCTATCTATCATCTATCTATCTATCATCTATCTATCTATCTATCTATCTATCTATCTATCTATCTATCTATCTATCTATCATCTATCTATCTATCATCTATCATCTATCTATATCTATCTATCCATCTATCTATCCATCTATCTATCCATCTATCTATCACCTATCTATCTATCTATCATCTATCTATCTATCATCTATCATCCATCATCCATCTATCTATCCTTTTGCATATATGGTAATCCTCAAAAAAGTTTTGAATCCTTATACATTTTTAATAGCTGTACATAACTATGACTAAAAGCATGATTTGTTTTCCAAGCAAAATCGACTATAATTACTACAACTAGAAAATCTGCTACAAATACAACTAGATAAGCAGGATCGATTAACCTTGTTCATTAATTTATTGAGGAAAAAATGATCCAAAGCTACATATTTGTGCGTGTGGAGAAAAACCTAGCAGTTTCTGTAGTGAGCACACAAACATCTTAACTCAGTTGTAGTTTTACTTATTTATAAATTTTTCAAGTCCAATTTTAATATATTAAAATTATAACATTATAATATAGCCAGAGATATAGGATACGCAGGATTGGAAATGCTAATGTAAATGTCCAAGTTATCAAATGATGTAAGTAATATTAACTTCAGAAGTTTATCGATTCAGATTGAAAGAAGCTTCTGCAAGGCTCTTATACCAAAAATCTTAATTTAATCTCTTAACATATTCCAGTTTAAGGAATAAATAAGGGCAGAGTTGGCTCAGTGGTTAGAGTGCAGTATTGCAAGCTATTTCAGCTGACTGTTAGCTGCAGTTTGGCAGTTCAAATTTCCCCGAGTCAAGGTTGACTCAGCCTTCCATTCTTCCAAGGTGGGTAAAATGAAGACCCAGATTGTTGGGGTCATATGCTGACTCTGTAAACTGCTTAAAGAGATTTGCAAAAAGCACTATAAAGCGACATATAAGTCTAAGTGCTATTGCTATAAATGTACGGAAATCTTTGGATCTGATATTGCTGAAATTGCAAATGGGATGTGGTGATAGATTGAAGAGATTTCTGAATCAAACCAGAAAATAATTCAGTTACAATTCTGATAAGATTCACTAAAGATTCTGAACACAGCCAAACTTTGGGGAAGATTAGGATAACTGATCTGACTTCTCTCTATCAAATCCAGCTTCACTACTTTCTGAAGAACACTCGTTTTAATAACAGTGTGGGAGAAGAAATCTTTTTTGATGAGAAAGGGGAGCTTGACCCGGGATACGACATCTTCAACTTTGTCACATTCCACAATCAATCCTTCCAGAGAGTCCAGATAGGAAAGATGGTCTCCAACGCTCCTAATGGGGAAAAATTCAGCATTAACGAAAGTGCCATTGTGTGGAATCACAAGTTTCAGCAGGTGGGATATTTGGTATATTTGAATTAGGTAGACTATTATTTGGAGGGGAAGAGATTCTTCTCCAATGACTTGAAAGCCCAGAAGTGAAGGACAGTGATAGTATCCTGGAGCCTTGTGGTTTTGCTAAATATTTAGGATGGTCTTTATGAAGATCATCTACATGGAACTTAGTTGCATTTTGAAATTAATACAATATGTGAATATTTGGGTATGTGTCCTTGTTGTTTTATTTAATTTGTTTGACATGCTACCATGTTCCCCCGAAAATTTGATCTACCTGACAACTAGCCCTCATCCAATTTTCTTTTTTATAAAAGTTTTTTTTTCAAAACAAACACAAAATCTTCCTTCTTTACATACTGTAGAAAGTGTATCAGTTGGATACCAAAGACTTTCGTGTATCTCTTCCACAGTCATCAAGCATAATTCAAATTAACTCAAGTATTTTAACTCAGATATTTATACCTGTTACCGTCATCATACCTCCATTTTCATTTTATTATAATTGTTTAAACGTCCTTCATCATAACATATACCAAGATTTAATACATAACCACATACTGGCATTTCATTTACTATTTCTAAAATCCTCCAATGACACTAAATCCTTATGTCCTATTCTAGCCCTAGTCCAATTTTCATGCCTGTGCCTAATATAAGCCCTATCCCAAAATAAGCTCTAGATAAGCCCTGGCCACCATCTGGAGAAATTTTGACTTGGGGTCTGCTTCAGCCTCCTGGTGTGAGGCTTTGGTGAAGGCTGGAGGGAAGCATCACTGGTGGCGAAGAGTCGGAGGGCCTTATTCCAGTGGGACTGCATCATGGCCTGGAACTGGCTGACCATCTCAGCCCGTTGAGCCTCCAGCCGCCGGCACCTGGCCTTGAATTCCTGAAGGTCTTCCCTTTGCTTGGAAAGCCTATGCCCATAGTTCTCAGTGAGGTGCTTCTGCTGAGCCTCCTTCTCAGTCAGATCCAATTTGAACCGAGCTGTTTTGCCAACTCTTTCTCATAGTGGCTGCTTAGCTCCAACAACTGCTTCCTGTTGAGGTCCAAAGGAGCCCAGGTGGGCAGTCGAGGAGTGGGTGGGAGGAGAGGGGTGAGTAGAAGCTGGCAAGATGCCCCTTGACATGAGTGACATTGAGTTGGCCATGCCCACCCAGTCACATGGTCACCTAACCACGCCCACCCAGCTCACTAGGCTTTGGATGCTTCTGGATTGAAATGGTTAGCCAGTTATAAGCAAAAGGCTTAACTCTGCAAATTCTTCAGGGAAGCTCCTTTCATGTCCCACAATAAATACCAATAGCACTTCAACTTACCATATAAGACACACCTTTTTCCCTCAAAAAAGAGGCTGAAAAACTGGGTGCGTCTTATACACTGAATACAGCATTTTTTACCTCCCGAAACCCCGCCCCTTTCACCAAAATGGCCATGCAGAGCCTGTAGAAGGCTTTCAGCGAGCTCTTGGGGGCTGGGGAGGGCAGAAATGAGTGAAAAATGGGCCATTTGTTGTTCAATTTTGCCTCCCCCTGAGCCTCCAGGAGTACTCTCTAAGCCTCCTAAAGGCCATGCATGCAATTTCTTTGACAAAAATGGGTCCGTTTTTGCAAAACATTGGGTGTTTTTTGCTCATTTTCTGGGGGGTCCCACCCCCCCAGGAGCACTCTGCAAGCCCCCTAAAGAGTATTCATGCATTTTTTTGGAAAAAAACGGGCCTGCTTTCACAAAAAAAACCAACAACAACAACAACAAAAAACGGACATTTTTTTTTTAAAAAATTGCCTCTTCAAAACCTTGGTGTGTCTTATACTCTGGTGCATCTTATACTCGAAAAATGTTCCGAGTATATGTTGGCTTTTTTGCCAGCAGTGTGCAGCAGCTGCCAAAAAAGCCAACACAGTTCTAGGCTGCATCAACAGAGGGATAGAATCAAGATCACGTGAAGTGTTAATACCACTTTATAATGCCTTGGTAAGGCCACACTTGGAATACTGCATTCAGTTCTGGTCACCACAATGTAAAAAAGATGTGGAGACTCTAGAAAGAGTGCAGAGAAGAGCAACAAACATGATTAGGGGACTGGAGACTAAAACATATGAAGAACGGTTGCAGGAACTGGGTATTTCTAGCTTAAGAGAAAGAAGGACTAGGGGAGACATGATAGCAGTCTTCCAATATCTCAGGGGTTGCCACAAAGAAGAGGGAGTCAAACTATTCTCCAAGGCACCTGAGGGTAGAACAAGAAGCAATGGGTGGAAACTAATCAAGGAGAGAAGCAACTTAGAACTGAGGAGAAATTTCCTGACAGTTAGAACAATTAATCAGTGGAACAGCTTGCCTCCAGAAGTTGTAAATGCCCCAACACTGGAAGTCTTTAAGAAGATGTTGGATAGCCATCTGTCTGAAATGGTGTAGGGTTTCCTGCCTAGGCAGGGGGTTGGACTAGAAGGCCTCCAAGGTCCCTTCCAACTCTACTATTGTATTATTGTATTATAAATATGGTATATACCGCTTTAGAGTGATGTAAGCCCTCTCTAAGCAGTTTTACAGAGTCAGCCTCTTGCGCCCAACAATCTGAGTCCTCATTTTACCCACCTCAGAAGGATGGAAGGCTGAGTCACCCTTGATCCTGGTAAGATTCGATCTGACAAACTGCTGGCAGTTTGCCTGCAGTACTGCACTCTAACCACTGCACCACTGTGGCTCACAGAGAGAAAACTCGCACAACATCTGGATGAATCAGGCTCATAAACATTCTTGGTGTTTTTTTCCAGGTGCCTCCTCATTCCAGATGTGTAGAGAGCTGCCTTCAGGGGTACAGCAGGGTTGTTCAGGAGGGGAAACATTCTTGTTGCTACCATTGTAGGCAATGTCCCGAAGGAAGAATTTCAGCTGAAATGGGTAAGTAAATGAGACAAATGAGAATTGAGAGTTTGCCAAACTCAACTATTCTTCATTCTTTATTATCTTCATTATTTCATGAAATAGAGATTGGGGGTAAGCTGCAATAGATGGGGTTTTTGTTAAAAAAAATAGATGGAATTTAAATTCTTGCATAAATCCATTCTATTCTGATCTCCATTGCTATGTTGAGAGTTGCTATTCTTTTCAGTGCACATGCCAAGTAAAATTGAACTTCAAAGGTATACATTGGCATCTGTGGTAGGATTCAATTTTTTTAAATACCAGTTCTGTGGGCATGGCTTGGTGGGCCTGGATTGATGAGCATGGGAAGGTAAGGATACTGCATTCCCTCCCCACTTCTGGGGGAAGGATACTGTAAAATCTCCATTTCTATCACCCTCCTGGGAAGGATACTGTAAAATGTCCATTCCCTCCCAACTACACTAACCTGCTTTCCAGCTCCTTTCTCCTGTGCAGGGCAACAAAAGAAGACCCAGCCAATCAGCTGGGACTCTGATCAGCTGGACTCGGGAGGCAGCAAATATATCGGGGCTGGGGCCAGTCAGAGGTGGTATTTGACAGTACTCTGAACTACTCAAAATTTCCGCTACTGGTTCACCAGAACTGGTCATAACTGACTGGATACAACCTCTGCTTTTCATAAATAATAGCTCGGAATCTATACAATAGTTAAGAAAGCATTATAATATGTCATAGGACCGTGAATGGCATCTCCAGCAATGATCTCTTTCAATTAAGTCTCTATATATGGCCTACATTGTTGGAAATGACAAGGCCTTCTTCATGTATTTCAGATGCAGACCAATGTGAGAGATGCCCAGAAGATCAGTATTCGAATGCAGAAAAAGTCCAGTGCCTTCCCAAACGTTTCAGCTATTTATCCTATGTTGAACCTTTGGGAATCGTTCTGACTTCCTTGATCCTTTTCTTTTCATCAACCCTCATTCTGGTAGCCGTGACTTTCATTCTGCACTGGGACACCCCCATTGTCAAAGCCAACAACAGGAACATCACATGCATCCTCCTTTCCTCCCTCCTGCTGTGTTTTCTCTGCTCTCTGCTTTTCATAGGTTGGCCTGGGGAGGTGACTTGCTTTCTCAGGCAAACTATGTTTGGCACCATTTTCTCTCTCTCGGTATCTTGTGTCTTGGCCAAGACCATCACGGTTGTTATGGCTTTCCTGGCCACTAAGCCAGGAAACCAGATGAGGAAATGGCTAGGAAACAGAATGGCGGGATCCATCATTGTCTTTTGCTCCTGTATTCAAGCTGTCATCTGTATGGCATGGTTGATTATGTCTCCTCCCTTCCCTGAGTGGGATATGCATTCACAGGTTCAAGAGATCATTGTTCAATGTAATGAAGGCTCAGATGCCATGTTTTACATTGTCCTGGGCTACTTGTGGCTCCTGGCCATCATCAGTTTCACTGTGGCTTTCTTGGCCAGAAAACTGCCTGATACTTTTAACGAAGCCAAGCTGATCACCTTCAGCATGCTGGTGTTTTGTAGCATTTGGGTGTCCTTCATCCCAGCCTATCTGAGCACCAAGGGGAAATACATGGTGGCTGTGGAGGTCTTCTCCATCTTGGGCTCTACTGCAGGCCTCCTGGGCTGCATCTTCCTGCCCAAGTGCTACATCATTCTGCTGAACCCACATCTGAACACCAAACATCATCTGACTAGGAAGACAGATGAATAGTTAAATCTAATAATCTCTTATTCAGCCTTTAACTGGTAATTAAAAGTGTTGGTCAGAAAATGTTCAGCTTTATAAATATAAATAAATAAATGAATGAACAAATGAATGAATGAATGAGTACCATGACTTCATTGGAACTTTTAATAGTTTGGTGAGATAGATAAAGCAAAGATAGTTTGAGAAATTCATGGTTTTTGTAGACATGCCAGAGCCTCTGGAAAATAAGCTTTCCCAGATGTCATATAGGTTCATTCAAAGTTGTTATCATTGGTCCCATATTCTACCTTTGTTTTTCATCTATTTGAGAGGCCACACCTTGGCCTTCTGCTTTGGAAATTGTATAATTTTAATTCTTATGAAATATGGCCTCTGCACAGGGCTCCTAGGATGATTTTTCTCCCCAAGTGCAACATCATACTCTTCCACCCACTTCTAAACACAAAATATCTAACCACAAGAATAGTTTAATTGTAAAATCAAACATTCTATTATTTGGCATATATCTGGTGACTTAATTATCCACATGGACAGTCTAAATATTCAAGGTGGCAATTGTATGAATGCAAGTCCTGTCCTGCTGGGTTTGAAATCTTTATTGAAGCTTTGCCAGCCTTGAATAGTATTTCCCTCATGTTCACACTATGCAGGAGCCAGGTCCAAACTCAATGAGTCCAATCTAGGAACACAACAAGTCTGTAAAGTCATCCATCTGGTTTAGAGTCAAAAAACAAGTCCATGGTCGAAACACAAAGTACCAAGACCAAAGGTCCAAGTTTAAAGAGGCAAAGTCCAAAGTCTGATGATCAAAGTCTAATAGCAGAGTCAATGTTTCAATTCACAGAAAAAATTACACTTGGCCAATAAAGACTATTCTGTTCTGTTCTGTTCTGTTCTGTTCTGTTCTGTTCTATTCTATTCTATTCCATTCCATTCCATTCTTCTATATTCTATTCTACATTCTATATTCTACTTTCTACTTTCTACATTCTACATTCTACATTCTACATTCTACATTCTACATTCTATTCCATTCCATTCCATTCCATTCCATTCCATTCCATTCTATTCCATTCCATTCCATTCCATTCCATTCTTCTATATTCTATTCTACATTCTACATTCTACATTCTACATTCTACATTCTACATTTTACATTCTACATTCTATTCCATTCCATTCCATTCCATTCCATTCTATTCCATTCCATTCCATTCCATTCTTCTATATTCTATTCTACGTTCTATATCTATTCTACATTCTATTCTACATTCTATTCCACAATACTCTACTCTACTCTATTCCTATTCTATTCTATTCTATTCTATTCTATTCTATTCTATTCTATTCTATTCTATTCTATTCTATTCTATTCTATTCCATTCTTCTACATTCTACATTCTACATTCTACATTCTACATTCTACATTCTATTCTATTCTATTCTATTCTATTCTATTCCATTCCATTCCATTCTGTTGAAAATAATTAATTCATACCCAAATTTATTTTGTTTTAGTGTTGAGTGAAAAAGTTGTTTAATAAGCATGTTGTATTCATTATAATCCCCAGTTTATTATAATATATTTTCTTGAACCTATGGGATGTCATATTTTGATAGGCCTATGTCATTCAGGGTCAAGGTAACCTTCAGGTTGATATCTTGCAAATTGAAGGGCATTCAGTAACTGCCTCATGGACAAACAATGGGATAGATGCATTCTGAAAGCAGGCACTGGGTGTCAATCCACTCAAATTAATTGCACTGCATGGACTACAAATCCATCCTAGATAGATGTGGATCAGATTCTGATTTTTGAAGAAAACAAAGACCATTTTAGAAGAAGCCATGAAGAGAAAATCCTGAGGTAGGGGCCCAAGGAGCAGAGAGAGAAAAGCAACAGACAGGATGTCTGCAGAGACCAGAAGAGACCGGATTACAGCCCAGCAAAGAATTTCTAAGAAGAAAAAATGGGAACAATGAAGCCGTTTCATCTGTGGTGATAAGACTCCTTTAAAAAAAGACTGTTTACAATGAAGAAAAACAACAGATGGACAAGTTGCTGTTGCAAAAGTTAGCTATTGTAATAGCAGAGACAAATGGTGAATAGATAGCGGGGCTAATCAAACCATTGTTAATAATTCAAAACTGTTTTTCGGAATGTATATCCAGCTGGAGGAGGTGCAGTAGCTTTGGCAAATGGCCAGAAGGCTAAAGTCATAGGAAAAGGCAATGTGCTGATTCCATGTCTGGAGGAAAAGTTTAGTAACATATTATGCGTGCCTGAAATGGAGCATAATTTATTGAATGTCTCCAGTCTAGACAAACAAGGGTTTGAGACCACATTTGTAAATGGGAGATGTCTCATAAAAAGAAATGGGAATGCAAGTGCACAGGGCATAAAACAGGATAATCCTTATGTGTTACAGGGGCAAAAGGTTCAGTGTGCACAAACAATGAAGAACTACCTGCTGGAGGATTCTGGTCTGAGCAGGTTATATTGGAGTGAAGCCATGTTGACTGCCAATTATTTAATCAATAGGCTGTCAGGCCTGTAGTTATGTTCCTTTTAGGATCTTTGGCCTGCCACACTTTTTATTAATTTCCTATGCTGTTTCATTAGTGTAGTAGTTGGGAGGGGGGAATAGAAAGGAGTAGGATTGTGGAATGTATTGTTATGGTTCATTTTAGAAGCTCAAGGTCGTCTTTTCTCTCCGTACCTCGACACCTGACTGGAAGCAGAGGGGTGCACATGCCAGCGTGGAAGATGAAGATTGGACCATGTGATGAATTATGGGGTGTGGGGATAGATAATGAACTTTCAACTGGGTGAACCATTAGAGTTGAAATTTCACAGCATAATGCCAACATGTCTGTCTTATTAAATTGGAGTTTTAAGGATAACTTTGCTGAGGACAATGATTTAATTCTGCATGATATTTGGAACGCTGACATTATTTCAACTCTAATGTACATCCTGTGGGTTCACCCAGTTGAAAGTTCATTATCTATCCCCACACCCCATAATTCATCACATAGGCTGTGGAATTGATCTATTAATGATGTGCTGTGCTATATGGGAGAAAGCCATCTCTGGCACATTTAAGGGTGTTTGGAAGCAATGCATGGATGCATATTCCAAAAGCAATCAGAAGAAAAGGTCAACCAGAGAAAGCTCAGGTTTATGGGCTATGAGCCAGGCTCAAAAAGCTATCGCTTTAGTGATGGGAGCAAAAGAATAGTGATTTCCAGGTCTAGAAAGCTTCATAGAGCAAAATTGGAACAGAATTGCTGACAATTTTTGGAACGATCCAATTAGTGATGGTGATCCACTTAGCGACGGTAACTCACTTACGGTGTCAGTGTTCAGGGAGGAGAAGCTGAAAGGAGACACAAAAAGGTGTCACGAGAAGATGATGATTCCGATATGAAGCAAGAGAGGTTTGAAACAGAGGAGCAGGCAATGCCACGCAGGTCAGAGCGATGGAACAAAGGATTCCATCTGACAGGTATTCTGCTAGTAAAGTAAAAGTGTGTATTACCCAAGGAAATATAAGGAAGTATTGGCACTACCTAAAGTTGAGCAAGTACAGTGGAAAAAAGTCATGGACAAAGAAATGGAATCCATGGATGAACATAACTTGTTCACCTCTATGACTTTGCCGCAGGGTTGCAAAGCAGTAGGATGTAAATGGGTGTACAAAAAGAAAGTACTACCCAACAATGAGGTCCGGCATGGTTCACACAACAAATCCTGTGCCTCAGTCACCAAACAGTTCCAATTGGCTGACTTGTTGCTATGGCTATTTTGTCCTCACCTAAATTGTGAAAGTATGTTTTAATTCAAACCACTTCTCTAACTGATTAGCAAAGGCAAGATTAGTGGCACAAGGGTTTTCACAAAAGAAAAATGTGCACTATGATAAGGTATTCACACCTATGGTAAAGAGTGATAGCATAAGGTTGTCACTAGTGTTAGCAGCAGCACTTTACCATAATACAATAATACAATAGCAGAGTTGGAAGGGACCTTGGAGGTCTTCAAGTCTAACCCCCTGCCTAGGCAGAAAACCCTATACTGTTTCAGACAAATGGCTATCCAACATCTTCTTAAAGACTTCCAGTGTTGGGGCATTCACAACTTCTGGAGGCAACTTCTGTTCCACTGATTCATTGTTCTAACTGTCAGGAAGTTTCTCCTCAGTTCTAAGTTGCTTCTCTCCTTGATTAGTTTCCACCCATTGCTTCTTGTTCTACCCTCAGGTGCCTTGGAGAATAGTTTGACTCCTTCTTCTTTGTGGCAACCCCTGAGATATTGGAACAATGCTATCATGTCTCCCCGAGTTCTTCTTTCTCTTAAGCTAAACATACCCAGTTCCTGCAACCATAAAAATTTGGCATTTTGATATAACCCCAGCATTACTCAATGCAGAATTAGAGCAATACATTTACATGGTTCAAAAACACCAGGGTATGAAAGCAAAAGGCCTAACACTGTGTATAAATCGAACAAGGCCATTTATGGGCTGTAGAAGTCAGCCAGGGATTGGAATATCTGTTTAGATACGGCATTGAAGGGTCTTGGGTTCAAGAGTTGCAAAGCTGATGGTTGCATATATACTGGAAAGTTACAAGGTGGGGATTGTCAGTTATTAGCATTAGATGATCTTCGTCTCATTGCAAAGAATCTGTCACAGGTAAAAGAATTTGCTAATCAGTTAGAGAAGAGGTTTGAATTGAAACATACTTTCACAACAATTTGGGTGAGGACAAAATAGCCATAGGAACAAGTCAGCCAATTGGAACTGTTTGTTGACTGAGGCACAGGATTTGTTGTGTGAACCATGCAAGACATCTTGGTGGCTGGGTGTGGCTTAGCTCAACTGTTCTGTGCTGTGAGAGTAAGTTTGTCTTTGCTTGAGAGTACTTGCTTGAGAGAACTTCTTCTCTCTACCACGTTGCAAGAGCTGCATGGGTATGGTATACATGCATCATGTTTTATATTCTTGTATATAAAGAAGTTTCATCTATATAATGAATCCTGCTGAATTATTTGCTTGTGTGCTGGCTGGATCACTGCAAATTCCGATAGTGTTCAGCGTCTGTTATGGTGAATCTTGTATGAACATAAAAATACTTTTTAGCTGAAAAGTGGAAAATGACCAGTTTTAATGCTCAAAGTGTACCAATCAGATGAATTGAAGTTCCCCTCTGAACTTATTTCTATGTCACAAAGAGATACTAAATTCAACATATATATTTGTGTTTGTTTGTGTATGTATAAATTTGTACTCTGTGTGTGTGTATATGCACACATACACACACAAGCAAACACACACACACACCATATTTTTTGGAATACAAAATGCACCGGAGTATAAGACGCACTAAGGTTTTGAAGAGGCAAGTAAAAAAAAAAGTTTTTGCACTCTGCAAACCTCTCAAAAATGTCCCATTTTTTTCACAAAAACGGGCCCATTTTTTTCACAAAAACGGGCCCATTTTTTTCACAAAAACGGGCCCATTTTTTTCACAAAAACGGGCCCATTTTTTTCCAAAAAGGGCATGAATAGTCCTTAGGAGGCTTATAGAGTGCTTCTGGGTGGAGGGGGCGATAACGAGCAAAAACAATCCATTTTTTGTGAAAACAGGGCAGTTTTTTGCCAAAAAAAGGGCCATGGATAACCTTTAGGAAGCTTATAGAGTGCTCCTGGGGGCTGGGGGGACAAAATTGAGCAAAGGTCAGAGCATTTTTTGCTCATTTCTGCCCTCTCCAGGCCCCAGAAGCTCTCTGAAAGCCTCCTACAAGCTATGCATGGCTATTTTGGTGAAAGGGACGGGGTTTCGGGAGGCAAAAATACTGTATTCAGTGTATAAGATGCACCCAGATTTTCAGCCTCTTTTTTGAGGGAAAAAGGTGCGTCTTATACTCTGAAAAATATGGTTTATTGTTCTGACTCCCCTCTCCACGCCTGTGAATAAACCAAAACACAAGCTTGGATGTTTGCCACTGTTTAATTACTGAGATAACAAATCCTTTGGCTGATGGCCTAGACAACTCATGTTCAATAGAGCAACCCAGATAATTCGAATGAAGCAAGGCAGATAGTCCCAATGAGCAGACACAACTAGAATACATAGATTTTCTTAACTACTAATTCAAATGGTTGTTTCCTGCAAATGTCCCCTCCCAACGCCTCACCTATAATCTCTCTTGGGAGGGGCCAATACACCACCACCTGTGCTTAACCTTCTTCTGTGAGTCTGCCTACGGAGTTGCTGCTTCCGTTTCTCAGCCCTTCTCAATCTAGCATCAGGGACAAACTGCCTTTGATCCTCCCCACTGCTCCATGCCTCAGGTGCCTCCTCGTGGCCAACCAGCCTCTCTTGTCCCTGCTCTGAGTCTGAACCTTGCACAGGGTCCTCCACATTGTCCAGGGCAAACTCATATGGTTCCTCGCTATCCGAGTCCATCAGCAGCTCAACCGGATCCTGCTGGATCACAACAGTATATATTCATACACACACTCACACAAAGAGAGAGAGAGAAACATAATGAACTCCCCACTGAAATTATTCAAATCGTGATAATATTCTCGGCTGGGTGGTGGGTGGGACTCGTTTGTTGACTAGGGCTGGTTTCCAGAAGCCTGGTAGGCGGGAGGTATCATCACGTTTATTCATGTTGTGGGGGTGTTTCTCTATTTCGATAGCTTCCATAATTATTCTCTTGTTGAAGTGTTCATTTTTGGAGATTTGGAGATTTTTGAGATTTTTTGGAGATTTGGAGATTAACACACATTCCCTTTTGCCTTTCATTTCCACCCTAGGAACCTTCCAGGCAGAAAACAAAGGGAAGCAGTATGCTCCCTCCCATATTTGGGCATAACAAGCGCTTTGACATAACAATTAATCATTACCTTGGCTCAGCTGATAAGGGAGGAGAGCTTGTGGCTTAGAGGCTAATACAACTGCCTAATATGTAAACATATATATGTATATGTACATATATGTGTGTCGATATCTGCATATGCGTAGGTACTGTATATGTGCATATGTGTGTGCATGCATATGCATATGTACTGTATATGTACAAACACATATGTATACAGTATATGTACATACATGTGTATATACATGTGTCAGGTCTGTAGAGGTTCCTTTAAGAATCTTTGGCCTGCCACACTTTCTTATAATTTCCTATGCATTTCATTAGTGTAGTTATTAGGAGGGGGATAGAAAGGAGTAGGATTGTTGTATGTATTGTTGTCATTCTTTCTTAGAAGCCAAGGTCATCTTTTGTCTCCGCACCTCGACACCTGACCGGAAGCAGAGGGGTGTAGATGCCAGCGTGGAAGATGATGATTGGAACATATGATGAATTATGGGGTGTGGGGATAGATATGAACTTTCAACAGGTTGAACCCACAGGATGTAAAATAGAGTTGAAATTTCATAGCATAATGCCAACATGTCTGTCTTATTAAATTGTAGCTTTAAGGATAACTTTGCCTTGGACAATGATTTAATTCTGCATGATATTTGGAATGCTGACAACATGTGTGTGTGTGTGTGTGTGTGTATTATCTCCCCTATGAAATTATTCCAATGGTGATAATATTCTCCAGTCATCAGAACTGTAAACAAATGAAGAAGACATCAGAGAAAAGAAAAGATAGGAAAAGAGGTCTGTCCCATGGGCACTGGGGAGTAGAAGGCAAGAACACACAAGTCTTGTGATTTCAACTTGCCCCGAATTAAATTGCGTTGCTGGAACTCTACATTGCCATTCAGACCCTTTTCAGTATTATCACTACATGCAATAAGAATCAGGGATAAGAGTCAGGCTTCAGCCTTGCTCTTGACAGGAATATTTAGGCTGGTGTATGCAGAGTAACATGGGAAGCTGCTGCTGGAGGAAAGTCCATACTTAGAGAGCATTTAATGCCCAGAATGCTCTTCATTCTCCTATTTCCACTCTTCAGAGCGGAGTCTCTGCCGTGTCACCCAGGAGAAGCCATACCTGTTCCAAATGAATGGTACCAACAAGGGGACTTTGTCATCGGTGGGATGGTATCCATGGCTAACTACCAATTTAATGAAGTTTCATTTCAGCAGCATCCTTCTCAGGAGTATTTTGATCATCCAGAGTAAGCAATTCAACCTTCATGCCATCTCTAATGCAGTTAGAAGAATTGTAATGTATAAAAAGAAAAGTAGATGATTTTATTTCACAATGAGAACATTTTGTTGTGAGGGACAAAGTGTTTTCAGGGATATTGGCTACACTCTGATTCAATCTGCAACAATAGAAATCCAAGTTCAGTGCAGGAGATTTAAAAATAGAGTTGGATTGGTCATTCTCCCATTGTGCATGCATATGGGGTAAAGCATCTCTCTGAGGTTCCAGGAAAAATAATCAGGAAATATTTAATGATATCTGTAAATTCATCCTGTTTTCAGCGTGCTAACAAAATTTTACCAACATGTCCTTTCCTTGGTCTTTGCTGTGAAGGAGATCAATGAGAATCCAGAAATCTTGTCCAATGTCACTCTTGGCTTCTACATTCACGATAGCTACTACAATTCCATCATGACCTATCGGACCACGATGGATCTACTCTTCAGATCAGAGAGATTAGTCCCCAACTATAAATGTGACACCAGGATAAATCTCATCTCTATCATAGGAGGGCTCAGCTTTGGAACATCCTCCTATATCACAGATCTCGTGAAGTTTTACAAGATTCCACAGGTAGGATTTTTGGAAACACAGCCATTAAAATTCCTTCCTCCTTTCTTTTTCTTTTTTTTCCAAACTGGGTCTATTAAAAAATGTTATCGTACAGCCACACACATCAACAATCTGACCAAATTTGTTGGAAAATATGAAGAAAAAAATAGTGATATATTCCCCTAATATGTGTTTCTTTTAGCTCACATATGGATCATTTACCCCACAAGATGCTTATAGCACAGAGGTTCCCTTCTATTACTCCATGGTCCCAAATGAGTCTTCGCAGTACATCGGGATAATCCAACTGCTTCAACATTTTGGGTGGACTTGGGTCGGGCTCTTTGCTATTGCAAACCCGGACGGAGAACATTTTCTGCAGATCATGGAGTCCCTTTTTTCCCAGCATGGCATCTGTTCTGCTTGTATGGAAAGAATTCCATTATTAACCTACTGGGATAAATTTTTTGAGATGGTTAAGAAGTTGCAAAATATTTACAAACACATAATTGATGAGAAGATCAACACCTTTGTCATCTGTGGAGAATCTTTGACCATTGCATGGCTAACAAATTTAATTTTTTGGCTTGATCCTGGACATGAGCAATGTTCCTTGGGAAAGGTGTGGATCATAACTGCCCAGATGGATTATTTATTAACAGGAATGAATAAAAAATGGGATCGGCAGTTCTTTGATGGTTCCATTTGCTTTACAATTCACTCCAAAGAAATTCCAGGGTTCAAGGAATTCTTGAAGTCCATAAAACCTCCTTGGATTCCAGGAGATGGTTTTTTCCCACTTTTCTGGGAACAAGTCTTTGATTGTTCATTACCATCCCCTTCTTTGGCTGAAGTGGACAATCACATCTGTACTGGAGAGGAGAAGCTAAGGGACATCCCTGGGACTCTTTTTGAGATGGAGATGTCTGGGCACAGCTATAGTGTCTATAATGCTGTCTACGTATTGGCTCAAGCTTTCCATGCTCTCTTATCACTTCGATCTAACCACAGGCATTTTTGGAGGCATAAATCGTCAGAATATGAAGATTTACAACCATGGCAGGTGATTTGTGTGCTTCAAGTATTTTGTATGAGACAATAGCAATAATATAATAGATAATAGTAAATTACAACCTAAGGGTATATGATTCAGACTGGGAAGTGGCAACTAGCATACCAAAATGGGTTTGAATATTTGTCTACTTGCCTCCCTCTATTTGCATCCCTGTAATTGTGGGAAATGGCACAAGTAAAAGATAGCTGATATGATGGACTATGGTGAAGGGGCAATTTTCTTGGAAGAAGGGAGCACATTTCAGAAACTGTTTGCAGGAGAGAGAAGAGGCAACACAGCCTCAAACTTTAGAGAAGACAGAAGGAGAGAGTTAGAGGAGACAGAGGAAGAGAGTTAGAGTTCGTGTTCTCTTTTCAATCCTGCTACTTACCCCTCTTCTTCTACCTTTTTAATTAATCAAGGCCCTGTTTCTAATGGGTCTTCCAAAATAAATACTAAGTCATCTGCAAACACTTGTGGTTCATAATTTTCCTTTTTTATTTCTATACTCTTTATCTCTCTGTCATTCTGTCTTATGTTTCTATTGAATACCTCCGGTGTCATTATAAATAACCGGAGAGACAGGAGACATCCTTGTCTTGTATCTTCCTTAATTTTAATCTTGTCAGTTATGTCTCCATTTACTATCGCCTTTGCATTTTGTTTATAATATATCGCCTTGATCATGTTAATAAATCTCTCCCCAAAGGGCAATTGTTGTTTTTGCTTGGTAGAACAGCAGTATTGTTGGTGGTGTTAAATAGTTTTACGTCATCAGCGAAGAGGATGCAATGGCTTATAACATGGTTGCAAAGGTCATTTATGTAAAGCAGAAAGAGTGTGGGTCCTAATACGCTGCCTTGGGGGACACCACTGTTAACTGTAATTTTAACTACTTATTGCCTGTTTGACAGGAACACAGCTATCTACTTGTGCAGGGATCCGGAAATGCCGTAAGGGCTTAGTTTTAACAGTAGCTTGTCATTGAATCAAAGGTTTTACAGAAGTCTATATAAATTGCATCTATTGCTTTACCCTGGTCTAGTTGTGTAGTTTATGGCTTTTTAGTAATTTTACCTTTTACTGAAGATAACTGAGGAATGCTGTTTAGCTGAACCATTTATCCTTCAGTACTTACCGTGTCCTTAGCAGCTGGATAACTGTGAAAATATTACACAATAAAAAAAATGGGTGGAAACCAATTTGGAAATAGTTTCTCTAGTTTTTCATATGTCTCTTCCTAGGCAACATGAAGGACTGGGTTCAAAAAGATATGGAAGGCTACAATACACCTTATATTTCGTTTGACCATTGTTCAAACTGAAATATCAGAACTTGTTATTCCCATATGCAAAAGATAGCACACATGCTTTCAAGAGGTTGGAGAAATGGACTTTGCATGTTTGCAGAGTTTCTCCATCCAAGGTATAGTACAACTAGGATGACATTGCTCCTACATTTCTATTGCTTTATTTTCCTCTTTCATTATTCTGAATCATATAGCTCCACCAATTTCTCAGAGGCATGAAATTCAACAATTCCCTTGGAGAAGCGTTGACTTTTTATGATCCAAAGAAGATGGAAGGTGGATTTGACATCGTAAACATAGTTGTCTTTCCCAATTCCACTTTCCAGAGACGCAGGATTGGGAATGTGGATCCTGATGCTGCAAAAGGAGAGGAATTAGTCATTAAGGAGGACATGGTTGTTTGGCATAGATCATTTAACCAGGTATGCAGGATCAAATGGATGAATTGAAATAATGAAACATCACATATGGATTTATTAGCATGGCATCAGTGGTGGGTTGCAAGCGGTATACCCCGAGCTCCTTACCTGTCATTTAAAGCCTTTGACGCTTCCACGGATGTGCATGGCGCATACAGCTCCTGCACAATGCTTCACCAAGAAGCTGGAGTGTCGCAGAGGCTTGCGTACGCGTCACTGGCAGGTATGACAGTCACTGACTGAGTGCTCCATGTGGGTGACGGCGGGCCTGTTCCAACCATACTTATTGGAACGCACCACCGGTTGCCATATTTACTTTTATTCTCCTGCGCAACTGAGGAAGATAACCAGATTGATAAATGTTTTCTTTTCTCTTTACTTGTTAAAAGATAACAACATCTCCTATTGTGCACTATATTAGACTTTCCTCTTATATTGCAATGCAAATGAGAAAGGGGGAAAAACATGCTTTTAAGGGACTATATTTCTCTAGTTGAGTGAAGCTTTATCAAATCTGTGTTCAAACCTGTGATGGATTGACTCAATACTTCTTGTCAAATGGATGATTTGAATGAATAAAACATATGTTGAAATTTTCATATGGATGTAATTAAACAAAATTACTGGAAATCCAGATCAATTGTGCTCGAAAAAATAAAAGCAGAGGACAAATTGAAATGTACTTCATTGTTTTTGATAGAAATCATCTAATCCAATCGATTTCTCTCTTTACAACCTTTAGATGGGACTTTTCTTTTTAATCTAACAACACATTCCATCTTTAGTCTAACAATTGCAATTTTTTTGAAAACAATAAATTTTCATATTCTAATATTTTAATATTGGTAAGTAGGTGCTTCCCATTTCTCTGTGTAATGAACATTGTCACGGTGGATATCAGAAAAGGAAGAAGGAAGGAAAAAAATTCTGCTGTTATGATTGTGTTCCCTGCCCAGAGGGAAAAATCTCCAAAGAGATGGGTAAGTTTACAATTTTGATTTAGTTGTTATACTGTCGATTGTGGGGAACTAATTAAATTGTCTGGTTGTGCATGGATGAGAGTTTCCTTGGAAGCTGAATGGGACAATGAAATCAAATTCATTAATACAATTATAAGCCCCAACAACGGAATTTCAAGTGACGAAGATGAACACAAAATAACAATCACAACAATCTTTCAATTAATTAAATAAATACATCTTGGAATGGTTCAGCTTTCTAGCCAAGCAACTATCATAGTGGAGATTCAGAAACATTTGCAATGTGGAGAATGTATGGACACACACACACACAAACACACAAATTATTTCAGAGATTTTTTTTTTTCAAAAAAGATGAAAAATAAGAAGCAACAAAAGAGTGATTCTACAGTTTATAAACTACATATAATAAAATGACTGGGAAGGAAGGAAAGAAGGAAGGAAGGAAGGAAGGAAGGAAGGATGGAAGGATGGATGGATGGATTTCAGAAGTGACATCTTGTTATTTACTTTGAAACATTTGGTACTGCTATGGAATCCAAAAACCTCCACAGTGCACCAACTAAATAAGGACACTCTTGAAATAGAATAAAGAAAACAAGAATTTATGGAAGTGAATATTTATTTCTTAGGAAGAGTGGACAAACTAATGAAACATATATCTTAACAATAATGAGAATCCTGTGGACATAATGAGGAATATGATTAAATCACTTGCTACTTTAAAATTTAATTATTTTTTCATTTCCATCCAGTCACTTTATCTATCTATCATCTATCTATCTATCTATCTATCTATCTATCTATCTATCTATCTATCTATCTATCTATCCATCCATCCATCCATCCATCCATCCATCCATCCATCCATCCCTCCATCCCTCTATCCATCCCTCAATCCATCCATTTCTGCACAACTTTGTTTCATTGAAAACCTTTATTCATATTTCCCCCCAAAGTGTGTAGCTCTCTTGTATGTGTATTATCTAAACATGTATTTTATATGTAATGCTGACTGATTCCAATGTTCTCTTTATGGGGGTAAACACAAGAAATGAAATGTTAAAAAGAAAATAGAAAGAAAGCAAAGGTAACAATATTAAATGAAAAGGGATATATACTTCTTTTATAGAAAGAGATAATACTATTTCCTTTATAGTTTTTACTTGAAATACATAATTACTCATCTTTTTACAATTACCTCCTTGATACATAATAATAATCTTTCATTTTCACTATGAATTTGCTGAATATTTATTTTCTTTAACTTTATATATTGCATTTTATTGTGTTTATTTATTTATATAAAGCTTTTATATAATGTATATATATAATGCATTCATAAATATATAAATCTATCTGTCTGTCTTTCTATATGTCTATCATTTAAAGAATCTATCATCTATCTATCTATCATCTATCTATCTATCTATCTATCTATCTATCTATCTATCTATCTATCTATCTATCTAGTGTCTATATACATTATATACATTTATTGTATTCAAATATTATAAATATTTGTTGAATATTTATGTACCACATTTTGAAATGAGGTCAATCTGGTTCAGCATTGATTGGTTCAATGTGGTTCACTCAATATGGTTTTAAATTTGAAAATGATCACTTCAGATATTCATAAGTCTTCATTGCAGCATTCCTTTAATATAAGAAAGCAAATGAAGATAAAATGGTTTTTCTTTTCTTTTTTCAAAAAGAATTTTATTGGTTTTGCAAAGTTTTTAGGAAAGGGGTATTGGATATGTGTACAAATTTTGACAGCTACATTATGCAGGAAATGGTGTTCCCCCCAAGACTCATAACTTTTACAAAATGATAAACAAGATGTTATTGCTTAACTAGATTTTGACAGCTTATTCTTACATTGTATCTTTCAATAATTTCAATCATTTACTTTGTATCATACAAAAATATTCATTATTTCAGCAATTGCATTATTTTTCTAGCTTACTTTTGTGATTTGAGTTTTCTCTTTGTTGCCTCTTCCCCCCCCCCGCCTGCCAGCAAAGCCTCAGCACCTCCCATATCTTGTGCAGTGTCCTCCGCTTTGTCTAGGAGAGCTTTGTTTTTTTTTCCATGAAGGCCTCCGCCTTTGTTCTGCAGATATTCTCCAAACTCCTCTGCTCTACCCTGTAAGGGTGCCCCCCGCGTCTCTTGCACCAAGAGGGAGCGGGTGACCCTAAACAGGGCGGCAGGGCGGTTATCCGCAGACGCAATAAGAGCGGCACAATGTCTACGTTTGGCCGCTCTCAATGCCACGAGGTAAGTCCGTAAATAGGATCTTACCTGTGTTCGGTCAGACTCGGAGCGTGAGGACCTCCACCTGCTCTCTAGACATCTCCTCTGGCGCTTCATCACCCTCAGCTCCTCGGTATACCAGGGAGCCCGGGTGGGTCGCTGCCGTAGGAGAGGTCGCAAAGGCGCAACCCGGTCCAAGGCCCCAGCCGTCGCCCTATTCCAGGTGGCCACTAGGTCCTCCGACCGAGCACGGGTCAGGGCTACAGGTAGCGGCCCAAGCTCCGACTGGAACCTAACTGGTTCCATCAGATGCTTGGGGCGGTACCAGCTTGGACAAACTGGTTCCGCCTCCTCGCGGTGGGGGGTAGTGCCAGGGAAGTCTAGCCGGAGACAGGAGTGATCTGACCATGACAGGGGAGTAATGTCTAAGTCCCCTATTCCCAGATCACTCGTCCACTGCTCAGATACAAAAACAAGGTCCAGTGTGTGGCCACCTTCATGTGTGGGGCCCTGAATTAGTTGGGTCAGGCCCATGGCTGTCATGGAAGCCATGAACTCCCGAGTCACCTCGGATGCTGCTCCCGTCGACGGCAGGTTGAAATCCCCCATAACCAAACTCGAGGAGGAACTCGGGCAGGGCTGCTGACGTATAGCGAGGAGCCAAGTATACAATCAGCAGACCCCACTGCCTCCCTGGGCCCCATTTCACACCAAGTGACTCACACCCGGGTATCTGAGAAACAGTGAACTCCCTCGGCTCTAGGCCATCCCGTATAACCACCGCCACCCCTCCACCCTTACCCAGGGCCCAGGGCTGATGAAATGCATGGAAACCTGGTGGGCACATTTCCACGAGGGGCAAACCACCCTCGTGACCCAGCCAGGTCTCTGTTATTCCTGCAAGGTCCAGCTCCCCCTCAGAGATCAACTCATTAATGAGGGGGGCCTTGTTGGTCACGGACCTTGCATTGCAAAGCATCAGCCGCAGGCCCTGTCTCTGTAGATCCCGACCACCTAGGTTGCGGGGGTTGGTACAAACGACCGGGCGTAGCCAGCAGCCACGGTCTCCCAACTGACCTTGTGATCTTCTCTTGTCCTCAAATCCCCCCCTCCCCGCGACCGTTGTAATAAAACAACCCTCTACTGGAATAGTTTGTTCCCTCTCCCCCCCCACTCTGCTCACTTCCCTCCTGGACTCACCTGTTCGTGTGGCACTGGCTTCCCTCCTGGCCTGGTTATCCCCCCCCTTCCCAGAACCCCCTAAAAACAGTATAAAACATTTTGCTAAAAAGCCCCTCAGCTTCCTCTTCTTCCACCTCTCGGGGTTCACGAACCCGTCATCAAGGCTGGCCCTTGAGAGAGCCGGGCCATACCTGCGAGAGAGGGGCCTCCCGCAGGCGAAGCAGGTCTGTCCTCGAGTAAATTGGTAGGTTGTTGACCATCCCGATAGGGTAGGGGTGCAGATGATATAAAAGTTAATAGTTAAAAACCAGTGGGCTAGAGTCTCAATGGAGGGCGGAGGGTTTTTCAATGTCCAGGTGGTTCTTAGAACTTGGAAAGAAAGGGGGGGGAGAGCAAGCCATAATTGAATATCCCAGATGGTGGGGGGAAAGGCAAAGGTGGTAAATGGAAAATGGAGGCACAGGATAGGTGATAGTTCCATTCATCTGTTTCATGGTGTATGTGCCCCCCCCTGATGGATGGGGGGGCATTCTTGGCCCAGCTGCTAGGCTCCCAATGTTAGTCCACTCGAGCCAGCAGGGGCCCGGGAGGGGGGGGGAGGGGAGTAGCCAGAAGCAAGTAGTCAGCAATGACAAGATGACAAAATATCCCAAGGGGTCCCTGGCTGCAACTTCCTCCATTCAACCATCGTCGCAGTCATCTCCCCTTGTCTCTTCCAGCAGCCTCCGGCTGCCTCCCAATCCTTCTCACCTATCAGATGTTTCCTGTTTCTCTCCCTCGGGTCCTTTGATGTTTCAGGGATCTCTCCGGTGCCTCCAATGCCTCCAATGCCTCCGGGGCCTCTCACCCCCTTCTTCTCCCCCTTCTTCTCACTCTCCTTCAGCTTTTCCGGCTCTTTTCTGGCTCCTTTAGGGTTTTTCGGTGTTTCTCTTCTATTCTTGGTGTTTCTCAGCGTTTCCCGCCGGCGCAGCCATTGCTTTTTCCTGCTGGTGGCTGTTTGCAGCCGTTTGCAGCCGTTTGCAGCCGTTTGCAGCCCTCCAGTCCTCTCCTCCCTCCGGTCTTCACCGACCCCTCAGGCGGGCCAAAACAAGCCCGAAACATGCCTGGGTGGTCGGGCTATCGAACTCTCGGCCCCCTCGAATGATATGGGGGCCGGCAGCAACCTGTAACCGGGAGGGAGCTCCATGGTGTTCTTGGAGCTCAGGAGACGCCTGCCATCATCATTGGAAGCTCCTCCTCCTCTACAACTACAATATATCCAAAATATACATAGGGAGATATTCAAATGAATTTTCATATTGTAGGTCCTATATTTGGTACAAAGGCATAAGCATCAGGGAGTGGGTCAATATGAAAATTAATAATGATCATTCTTATGAATCTGTGTTGATATTTTTTTCTTTTTAGACGCTGTTGCTTGCTTTCAATGCCCTGATGATCAATATGCAAACCATAAGAAAGATGGATGCATCATGAAAACAATTAGCTTCTTGTCTTATGAAGAACCTTTAGGACTCATTTTAACCACTGTTGCCACTTTATTTTTCCTCACTACAACATGGGTGTTGGGAATATTTATTAAGCACAAAGACAGCCCTATTGTGAAAGCCAACAACCGAGATCTCACCTACACTCTCCTCATCTCCCTTCTGCTTTGCTTCTTCTGCTCTTTGCTCTTTATTGGACAACCTGGAAGAGTCACCTGTCTCCTCAGACAGTCTGCATTTGGACTTACCTTCTCATTGTCCATCTCTTGTGTGTTGGCCAAAACCATCCTTGTTTCTCTTGCCTTCAAGGCCACCAAACCAGGATCTCGGATGAGGACATGGGTGGGGAAAAGACTGGCTGTTTCTATTGTCCTTCTCTGCTCTCTATTCCAAGCAAGCATCTGTATTGTGTGGCTGTCAACCTCTCCCCCATTCCCAGAATTAGACATGCATTCAACAATTGAAGAAATGGTTCTACAATGTAATGAGGGGTCAGTTGTTATGTTTTATTGTGTCCTGAGTTACATGGCCCTCCTTTCATTGGCCAGCTTCATTGTGGCTTTCCAGGCTCGTAAACTGCCTGACAGCTTTAACGAAGCCAAGTTCATCACCTTCAGCATGTTGGCTTTCTGCAGTGTGTGGGTCTCCTTTGTGCCAACCTACCTGAGCACCAGAGGAAAAGCCATGGTGGCTGTGGAGATCTTCTCTATCTTGTGCTCTAGTGCAGTTCTTCTAGGATGTATCTTCTTCCCCAAGTGCTATATTATTGTATTTAGGCCTGGTTTAAATAATAGAGAACAATTGATAAGAAGAATTGTTTAAATACCTTTTGCCTTTTTCTGACTATGTTTTAAACTTGAGAGGATACATATACAGTACATCCCATGTTTTCCTGAAAATAAGACAGGATCTTATTTTATTTTGACCCCCAAAATAAGTGCTTGGCCTTTTTTGGAGGGAGGTCTTATTATTTTTGAGGTGCAGGAGGCAGCAAGTATGGTCACCTCATGGCTGCTGCTGTGTTGCAATATTTTCAGGAAGGGATTATTTTAGTGCATGCACTCAAAAGCTCGATTGGGCTTATTATCCGGGAAGGCCTTATTTTCAGGGAAACAGAGTATATACATAAGTGTGTGTGTGTGTATGTATATACATGTGCATGTACATTATACAGTACATATGCACAGGCGCAAGGGCACACACACGTATGTTGAAGTTAGTATCTTTTTGTGACATAGAGGGGAGGTTCACAGGGGAATTTCATTTTGTAGCTACACTTCAGTCATTTTCCACTTTTCAGCTGAACAAATATTTTTATATTCATGCAAGATTCACCATAACAAACTCTGGACACATTTAAATAAAGTGCATTTATTTAAATAAAGTGCATTGATTACTCCTGCTCCTCCTCCTTCCCTCATGCTGGCTGCTCCATTGCCCATTTCTCTATTGCAGTGCAGCATCCAGGATCCATTTTAATATCTGGTAGGAGGGTGGGATTTAACAACTTGTTTGCCCAGGGTCAGGTTGGCTGTCATGGGATGCTCCTCCCACATGTGCAGTGTAGCTAGAGGATGGGGATGTTCCATGCCTCCCACAACAGCCAACCTGAGCCTGGGTGAACCGGTTGTTAAATTATTTGAATCCCAGCACTGTGATTTTTAGACAGAGACGGTGGCAAAGTGATTAAGATGCTGAACTTGTCAATAAGAAGGTCAGCAGTTCAGTGGTTCGAATCCCTAGTGCCGCATAATGGAGAGAGCTCCCATTACTTGTCCCAGCTTCTGCCAAACTAGTAGTTTGAAAATTGCAAGTAGAAAAATAGGAACCATCTTTGGTGGGAAGGTAACAGCATTCTGTGTGCCTTTGACATTTAGTCATGCCGGCCACATGACCGTGGAGATGTCTTCAGACACCGTTGGCTCTTCAGCTTCGAAATGGAGATGAGCACCACCCCCTAGATTCGGGAATGACTAGCACATATGTGCAAGGGAAACCTTTACCTTTACTGTGCTTTTCCCCATATGCATGCACAATTGGGGAATAACCAATCCAACTGTATCTCCAGCTCTGCTGTACTGAACTAATTCTTGTGATTTTCATTGTTGCAGATTGAATCAAAGTGCAGCCAATATCCCTGAAATCACTTTGTCCCACATAACAAAGTGCTCTCATTAGGGCAGAAAATAATCTACTTTTCTTTTCATTCCTTGCTATTTCTCTGACTAAAGATGGAACAAAGGTGAACGATGAGAATTGCTTACTCTGGACTTTCAAAGTAGGGGGCTGAGAGGGCTGCTGCTAAAATGAAACTTCATCAAACTGATAGTTAGCTATGGATACCATCCAATCAATTATAAGGACCCTTCGTGGTACCATTCATTTGGAACACAGCAGAGAGTTCACTCTCAAAAGTGGAAATAGGAGAACATTTGGGCAGCAAATGCTCTTTAAATATGGACCTTCCACCGCCAGCAGCTTCCCATTTGGTCTGCAAGGCAATTGCTCTGAGTGGAGCTGATACTTGGTACTTGCTTTTAGGGATCCCATTGTACATCTTTGGGAGAGGTCCTGAAATTCCCCCCACTTAGAGAGGAACTCGACTCTTTTGGCTCTATCTGCTATAATTGACCCTGAAAAAAAAAAGGAGGAAAACCAACGCAACACCATGTCATCCACCACCATTTCTCTGAGCTGCTCCAGAAGGACACCATGATCAATAGTACTGAAAGTCACCAAGACATCAAGTGTCAACCCTGAAGCTGATCTAGCTGCGGCTATTTTATTTTCTGTAGCTTTTTCTATAGGGATTTTTCTTCGTAAGGCTTCAGGCTTGACACAGCCTGGAGCTCTTGTGTTTGTGTGTGTGTGGGGGTTATTATACTGGTGCTTTGTAGCGAAAACAAAAGAGTTTTCTTATGAGCCAAGGACATTCCAACTGCTGGTAGGCCAGAGGAGGAGGAGAAAATTAAACAGGCAACCAGCCAGCACTCAGATTGGACAATGTGACTTATTGTTTGGGAGAACAGGAAACTTTCAATTTTTAATGAGGTGGAAAATGTGGGAATTCTCAGAGTTGGAATTCCACCAATCTGTGCCAAGATGATATCTCCAAATAAAACAGTTCTCTGAGGAATCAATCTGCCTCAGAGTTCTGTGAATTAAAGTTAAGCCTGTAATTCTGTACTTCCTTCTACCATTTAAACCCTCCTGTGCCCCACCCTCCTGTGGCCTGCCCTCCTGTGGCCTGCCCTCCTGTGGCCCGCCCTCCCCTACACGCACAATACACCCAGGGGTGGGTTCCTGCCGGTTCTAACCAGTTCTATAGAAGAGAGTCCACAAATATACCTGCCCCACTCCCTCGTTCCCTCCCCGCAACCGTCCGTACTACGCTTGCCCCACCCGCCACTCACTGATTGGCTGGCTCATAAATCGCCCCACCTGCCTCTAAGAGCCTGGTGGGAGAGAGAGATGAAAGAAAGAAAGAAAGAAAGAAAGAAAGAAAGAAAGAAAGAAAGAAAGAAAGAAAGAAAGAAAGAAAGAAGAAAAAGAAAGAGAACCTATGACCACAATTGAGCCCAAAATTTTGGTTGCTAAGCAAGAGCGTCGTTAAATGAGTTTCACTACATTTTCCAAGTTGGCCATGCCCACCCAATCACATGATCACCTAGCCACTCCCACGCAGTCACATGATCACAAAGCCACTCCCACTCAGTCACATGATCACCAAGCCACTCCCACTCGGTCACATGACCACCAGGCCTCTCCCGCAAAACAGGCCACACCAACAGAAGAGGTTCTAAAAAATTTTGAAATTCACCACTGAATACACCCAAGATACTCCGATGACGTGACAGACCATATTGATTTTCATGCTTGCCACACATGTGCTGGCGCCATTCCATATGAAACTCACGGCAGGATCTGAAGGTCCTTCATGGGTTGCCCCAAAGAAGAGGGAGTCAAACTATTCTCCAAGGCACCTGAGGGTAGAACATGAAGCAATGGGTGGAAACTAATCAAGGAGAGAAGCAACTTAGAACTGAGGAGAAATTTCCTGACAGTTAGAACAATTAATCAGCAGAACAGCTTGCCTCCAGAAGTTGTGAATGCCCCAACACTGGAAGTCTTTAAGAAGATGTTGGATAGCCATTTGTCTGAAATGGTATAGGTTTCCTGCCTAGGCATGGAGTTGGACTAGAAGACCTCCAAGGTCCCTTCCAACTCTGCTATTGTATTGTATTAAATGAATTGCATGGTAATTCAGATGTGAATTGAAATTTAAAATTTTCTATTTCAGATAAGCGAAAAAAAAACCTTTGTTTGTGCAAGTAGCCCCAATTCTCAAGACGCCACAAAATGTTTACGTAAAGCTTTTATTACTATTGATTCATATATGAGATATATGCACTTATTTCTTTTTCAGTTTTGTTTTGTTTACTTCTTGTTTGTTTCTATTTTCCCTTTGTATTTGATAATTTGATAAACTAATTCCATTTGAAAACCAGAACTTTTCCTCTGAATTTCGTTACTCATAAACGGTGTGAATTTGGGGAATGTATTCTTTGGTCTTAACATTTGGATCATTTTCAAAATCACAAAATAATATAAATGCATTGGGGGGGGGGACACTTGAATGGGATGTATAGAGAGAATCTATTCAAAATTCTCATTTTCAACTTTTCTATATTCCACGTTTTGTCTTCATTTGCACTAGAGGTGTCAAAGGACTATTCAGAATATAGAATAATAAAATTGGAAGGGACCTTGGAGGTCTTCTTGTCCAACCCCCTGCTCAAGCAGGAGACCCTATGCCCCTGATGGTGAATATATGTTGCCAGCTACTCTTCTGGTTTCTCAGACGTGTGTGCGCACCAGCCAGCTGGTCTTTGCAGGCTCCAGAATGCTGGAAAACGGCCCAAAAAACAGGCTTTTGGGGGCCATTTGTCAGGCCCAAAGAACTAACTGAAAATGGGCCAAAGGCAGGCTGCTTTTCTGGCCATTTTTCAGTCTGTTTTTCCCCCCTGTTTTCAGGCCATTTTTTGGTCTGGTTTTGGCTGCATTTCAGGCCATTTACTAGTACTTAAGCGCCTGTGGAGACCAGCTGGTCAGCACGCATGCACAAAAATGAGTGTATGTTTGGGCACTCAATGCCACAAAGGATCACCATCACTGCCCTATACCATTTCAGACAAGTGTCTGTCCAGTTTCTTGTCAAAACCTTCTGGTGACGAAGCATTCAGAACATCTAATGTGATGTGAAAGATGTGATGTGGAAACAATTTCAGTCTTGGTTTGAGATGCAAACAGCTGCACGAAGACTATTCTGATAATATTCTCAGAGGTAAAGGAGACTCTGATCTTCTCTTATTTTATAGGTGAGATTCCTATTCTGTAAATTTTATGTATAACAAATCTATGTAATGAATGGTTCCACAGTTTCCATTTGAAGTACTGGACTATTGGATTTGATGAATTCTGAGTCAATTGCATTTTAAAAGAGACTACAGTGAACTACTAACAAAAGGAAGTTATAGGGGGAAAATGAACCCCTGTGAAAAAGGAAGGGGTGGAATGAAAGAAAAATCTCTCATGAAGGAAGGAATGATTTAATGAAAAGTCCACCTATATCTTAATTTCATATCTTGTCTCCCAAAGCAAATTGCTAAGTGAGATGTAGTAACATCCTTCCAATCATTATTCAGGATTTATAGATATTTTAGTTCTGTTTTGTTATTAAAATTTGTGTTCGCTAATAACAACTGATAACCACAGCATAATAAGTAAAAAGAACAAACTCAGAGCAAAAATGAAAAAAAATATATTCTTATCCATACTATTCCAAATAATCCAAAATATTCTTATTCCTTAGTTATAAAAGAAATGAATGTAATGACCTTGTGTGATCTTGTTCACACTAGAATTCACACACTTCTATTTTCATTTTTTTAAAAGAAGGTTAGTAATAGAAAAATCAGGATTGATCTTCAGCCTGTGAATGTAATCTTTATTACGATTATATTTAAATTTCTTTAAATGCAATTGAGTAATTTCAGACAATTTAGGCAGATAGTTAGAAAACTTTTATTTGTTGACTTGATAACAGTTTCTTTCTGGTTTTGTTCAAAATATACTAGTACAACCACAATAAGTTCTGTGAGCCTCCCTATTCCATCAAGATTTCAGAGTTACAACTAAATCAGAACAGACTCCCCACCTTAAAAAAAAGAATAACTTAAAATGTAATTTTGAATATTGATGCTTCTCCTCTCAACTTTCAAACATAACCAAAAAAAAAAAAAAAGGAAAAAGGCATTCAAACAATTCTTCTTATCAATTGTTCCCTGTTATTTAAACCAGGCCTAAATACAATAATATAGCACTTGGGGAAGAAGATACATCCTAGAAGAACTGCACTGGAGCACAAGATGGAGAAGATCTCCACAGCCACCATGGCTTTTCCTCTGGTGCTCAGGTAGGTTGGCACAAAGGAGACCCACACACTGCAGAAAGCCAACATGCTGAAGGTGATGAACTTGGCTTCATTAAAGCTGTCAGGCAGTTTACGAGCCTGGAAAGCCACAATGAAGCTGGCAAACGAAAGGAGGGCCATGTAACTCAGGACGCAATAAAACATAACAACTGACCCCTCATTGCATTGTAGAACCATTTCTTTGGTGATTGAATGCATGTCTAATTCTGGGAATGGGGGAGAGGTTGACAGCCACACAATACAGATGCCTGCTTGGAATATTGAGCAGAAAAGGACAATAGAAACAGCCAGTCTTTTCCCCACCCATGTCCTCATCCGAGATCCTGGTTTGGTGGCCTTGAAGGCAAGAGAAACAAGGATGGTTTTGGCCAACACACAAGAGATGGACAATGAGAAGGTAAGTCCAAATGCAGACTGTCTGAGGAGACAGGTGACTCTTTCAGGATGTCCAATGAAGAGCAAAGAGCAGAGGAAGCAGAACAGAAGGGAGATGAGGAGAGTGTAAGTGAGATCTCGGTTGTTGGCTTTCACAATAGGGCTGTCTTTGTGCTTAATAAATATTCCCAACACCCATGTTGTAGTGAGGAAAAATAAAGTGGCAACAGTGGTTAAAATGAGTCCTAAAGGTTCTTCATAAGACAAGAAGCTAATTGTTTTCATGATGCATTCATCTTTCTTATGGTTTGCATATTGATCATCAGGGCATTGAAAGCAAGCAACAGCATCTAAAAAGAAAAGAAATATCAACACAGATTCATAAGAATGATCATTATTAATTTTCATATTGATCCACTCCCTGATGCTTATGCCTTCGTACCAAATATAGGACCTACAATATGAAAATACATTTGAATATCTCCCTATGTATATTTTGTGTGTTGTGGTATTTTCAATTATTATTTCGATTATACATGAGGAAAATCAGCAAATAACAGGAACATGTTATCTTCATTTGCTTTCTTTTGATTAAATAATGTTCCAATTAAAATTTATGGATATCTGAAGTGATCATTTTCAAATTTAAAACCATATTGACTTATTGAATATTGAACTATATTGACCTCATTTTCAATCTTAAAAAAATCTCTGAAATAATTATTTTTGTAGAATCACTTTTTTGTTGTTTCTTATTTTTCATCTTTTTTGAAAAAAAAATCTCTGAAATAATTTGTGTGTTTGTGTGTGTGTGTGTGTGTGTGTGTGTGTGTGTCCATACATTCTCTACATTGCCAATGTTTCTGAATCTCCACTATGATGGTTGGTTGGTTATAAAGCTGAAGCCATTCCAAGATGTATGTATGTATGTATGTATGTATGTATGTATGTATGTATGTATGTATGTATGTATGTATGTATGTATGCATTTATTTATTTATTTATTTATTTATTTATTTATTTATTTATTTATTATTTATTTATTTATTTATTTATTTATTTAATTGAAACATTGTTGTGTGGTCATCATCACTTTTAATTCCATTGTTGGGGCCTATAATTTTTCATGTATTAATGAATTTGATTTCATTGTTCCATTTAGCTTCCAAGGAAACTCTCATCCATGCACAATCAGACAATTTAATTAGCTGGAAGGGTTCCCCACAATGGACAGTATAACAACGAAATCAAATGAATTGTAAACTTACCCATCTCTTTGGAGATTTTTCCCTCTGGGCAGGGAACACAATCAAAACAACAGAATTTTTTTCCTTCCTTCTTCCTTTTCTGATATCCACCGTGACAATGTTCATTGCACAGGGAAATGGGAAGCACCTAGTTATCAATATTAAAATATTAGAATATGAAAATTTATTGTGATACAAAACAAAATGATTGAAACATACTGATGATTTTGTGTTAAAGTCAAAACTGCTAATACCTATGTAAATGTTGATATTTTTCTATTTATGTTTGTAAAAGTTGTGAGACCTGGGGGGGGGGGTTCTCCCCCCTCCCGCACGATGTAGCTGTCAAAATGTTCTATAACCTTTTAACCCCTTTTCCCTGTAAAACTTTTAAAATCAATAAAATTTGGACAATAAAAAAAAAACAGAAAAGTCCCATCTAAAGTTTGTAAAACAAGAAATGGATTGGACTTGATGATTTTATATTAAAAACAACGAAGTACAATTCAATTTGCCCTCTGATTTTATTTTGTGAGCACAATTGATCTGCATTTCCAGTTTTTGTTTAATTCAATCCATATGAGAATTTCAATATATAATTTATTAATTCAAGCTATCCATTTGGCCAGAAGTTTTGAGTCAATCCATCACAGTTTTGAACAAGTGGTGAAATGCATTTTTTTTTTACTATCGGTCCTGTGGGTATGGCTTGGTGGGCATGGTAGGGGAAGGATACTGTAAAATCTCCATTCCCTCCCCACTCCGGGGGAAAATGCCTGCAAAATCCCCATTTCCTCCCAATCAGCTGGGACTCTTGAGGCAGAGAATAGATGGGACGGGGCCAGTCAGAGGTGGTATTTGCAAATTCTCTGAACTACAAATTTAGAATAGAATACAATAGCAGAGTTGGAAAGGGACCTTGGAGGTCTTCTAGTCCACCCTCCTGCTTAAGCAGGAAACCCTATACCGTTTCAGACAAATGATTATCCATCATCTTCTTAAAAACTTCGAATGTTGGAGCATTCAGAACTTCTGGAGGCAAGTAATTCCACGGATTAATTAATCAGGAAATTTCTCCCTAGTTCTAAGTTGTTTCTCTCCTTGATTAATTTCCACCCATTGCTTCTTGTTCTACCCTCAGGTGCTTTGGAGAATAGTTTGACTCCCTCTTCTTTGTGGCAGCAAATTTGCTTTAATCACATCAAAGTTACATTAAAAAAAAGGAAATATAGTCATTTAAATGCATTTATTTTCTGACACATTTTCAGTTAACTGTTTGGGGGAACTCTAATAATGTGCTCAATATTTGTGAAATTAGTTTTCCATATTAGAATGACATTTTTTTTTAAAAAAAATGGCTCTTTCTCGTGGTTTGCCTGAAAGGAGAACAGTAAATTTCCAAACCAAATGACTCCATAAGAGAATGGTCATAAAAACTCTTTTTGAATCCCTACAGTACCTGGTTAAGCGTTCTATGCCAAATAATCATATCCTCATTAATGACTAATTCCTGTCCTTTTACAGCATCAGGATCAACATTTCCAATCTTGTGTTTCTGGAAAGTGGAATTGGGAAAGATAATTATGTTTACGATATCAAATCCACCTTCCATCTTCCTTTGATCATAAAATGTCAAGATGTGTCCAAGAGAATTGTTGAATTTCATGCCTCTAAGAAATAGGTGGAGCTATATAATGATAAGATAAAGCAGGTGAATAAAACAATAGAAATAGTTCCTATCACACATCTCCTCCCACTTATGACCACAGGACTGTAACTTTATTGCTTGTATCCTTACAATTTATATTGATAGTTTCCTGATTGCTTATTTGTACCCTATGACCATCATTAAATGTTGTACCTCATGATTCTTGATGAATGCATCTTGCATTTTTATATACACTGAGAGCATATGCACCAAAGACAAAATCCTTGAGTGTCCAATCACACTTGGCCAATAAAGAATTCTATGAAATGTACGAGCAATTTTGTCGTAGTTGAACTATACATTGGAGGTAGAAACTCTGCAAACATGCAAAGTCCATTTCTCCAGCCTTTTGAGAACCTGTTTGTTATCTTGCGCATACCGGGATAACAAGATCAGCTATTTCAGATATCCCACCCTCTTTTCATTGCATAACATTTTCACAGTTACACGGCTGCTAAGGACAAAATAAGTACTGATAATTGGATAATTGGCTCAGCTAAGCAGCATTCCTCCAATATTTTCAGTAAAAATTAAAACTATTTGGAATTTGGAAACCAGGATTTGGTTGTTAGTTCACTTAAGCCTTAGTCCTTTCATCTGAAAATTTCCTGAAGATCATCAAGTCATAAAACAAATTATAGTGATGGAAATGAAATGCTTCAAATTATCAATAGGCAATTGTTCAAATCCATATTGTAGTTGCTTTTCCCCCTATTTGGATTGTGCACCACAAGTGTACTAGGCTCAGGAAATAAAATAGAAAACATACTACTGCGAAGATTAAGTCCAAAAATGACATGCAAAAATTGTACCAAAAAACAAGTTTAAAATGTAAATGGAATAAAATACAATTTAAAATATAATCAGAGTAGAGTGCAACAATTTAAGTTACAAATTAAATATGCTTAAAATTATATTACAATGTTATCCCTACATCTGCCCCAATCAAGTGGCCTTTCCTACAATCTACCGCATTCTGCTGTACCAACTTTGTCCTTGTTTCCATCAACTTTACAGTAAATTTGGCAATCCATTTCACCAACTGCACATTAGTACCTAACAAACAATGTTGCAAAAAGCGCACTTTGGACTTAGGAGTGCTGGTATAAAAGATCCTACCCAACTGGTGTTCCCTCAAATCTGAGTACGGGGGGGGGGCAATCAAAAATTACATGGGATGTTGTTCCGACTTCCCCCATCCCACATAAACAGACTCTTTCACTCGCAAAGCATGTTTGTTTGAAGTTGGTCCAATCTCAATTTGGAAAAAAAAATCTCCTTATGACGGGAGATAAAGGCAAAGTTAAATATTTTTTTCTATTTTAAAAATGTGTTTGTTTACTGATAGCCAGGGGCAAACTTTTGCTGCTGTCACTTGTGCAATGTCTGATTGTGCACTTATGTCCATAATTCTCTGTGCAATCCAAGATCTGATCTGCCTAAGATCGTGCTGCTGCCAGTTTAAAGGAATACCAAAGCTTGATACCTGCTTCAAAATACTTGATAACCAATTATTTTTATTATTTGAGCTAACCTGCTCCATTAGCGCTATCTTTACTAACCTCCCTTCCTCCATCTCGATTATTCTTAGGCAGTAATAAACAGTCTTCAACATGGCCCATGTGCCAATCACATGTACTCCCAATTCTGTCCTCACTACGCATGCTGGGCTTCCAGGGGACACAGCCAAGATTCTCCTCAAGAACTTATTTTGAGGGATTTCCAACCCAGGCAACTTAACTAAACCCCATATTTCTGCCCCATAGGTAAGTATTGGTTCAATTTTCACCTGAAAGACGTTGAACACTGGGGTTAATGAAGATGGAGTTTTCTCTAAGATAAGTTTATTTAATTGGGCCGTCCGAGACAGAGCCTTCTTAGCTCCGGCTTTTACATGTTTATTCCATTTACCTTTTGTCTGGAATACTATCCCTAAGTAGGTAAATGATTGAACTTGTTCTATTCTTCTGCCATTTAAAATCCATCTCCTCATCTTTTGTTGCCTGCTAAATATCATTACCTTTGATTTTCCCTACGTTAATTATCAAGCGATTCTTTATGCAATATGCTGCCAACCTCCCGAGTGACCTTCGTAACCCCACCTGTGAGGCCAGCATCAAAATTATATCATCAGCATATAACAAGCAATCTACCCATATTTAATCCTTACTATTCACATCCTAATGAAAGTACCCTGAGAAATTCTAGGCAGTGGCTATTCTAGCTCTCTTCCTCTGTCTCCTCTAACTCTCTTCCTCTCTCTCCTCTTCCTCTGTCTCCTCTTCCTCTGTCTCCTCTGAAGTTTGAGGCTGTGTTGCCTCTTCTCTCTCCTGCAAACAGTTTCTGAAATGTGCTCCCTTCTTCCAAGAAAATTGCCCCTTCACCATAGTCCATCATATCAGCTATCTTTTACTTGTGCCATTTCCCACAATTACAGGGATGCAAATAGAGGGAGGCAAGTAGACAAATATTCAAACCTATTTTGGTATGGTAGTTGCCACTGCCCAGTCTGAATCATATACCCTTAGGTTGTAATTTACTATTATCTATTATATCATTGCTATTGTCTCATACAAAATACCTGAAGCACACAAATCACCTGCCATGGTTGTGAATCTTCATATTCTGACGATTTGTGCCTCCAAAAATGCCTGTGATTAGATCGAAGTGAGAAGAGAGCATGTAAAGCTTGAGCCAATACGTAGACAGCATTATAGACACTATAGCTGTGCCCAGACATCTCCATCTCAAAAAGAGTCCCAGGGATGTCCCTTAGCTTCTCCTCTCCAGTACAGATGTGATTGTCCACTTCAGCCAAAGAAGGGGATGGTAATGAACAATCAAAGACTTGTTCCCAGAAAAGTGGGAAAAAACCATCTCCTGGAATCCAAGGAGGTTTTATGAACTTCAAGAATTCCTTGAACCCTGGAATATCTTTGGAGTGAATTGTAAAGCAAATGGAACCATCAAAGAACTGCTGATCCCATTTTTTATTCATTCCTGTTAATAAATAATCCATCTGGGCAGTCATGATCCACACCTTTCCCAAGGAACTCTGCTCGTGTCTAGGATCAAGCCAAAAAATTAAATTTGTTAGCCATGCAATGGTCAAAGATTCTCCACAGATGACAAAGGTTTTGATCTTCTCATCAATTATGCGTTTGTAAATATTTTGTGCTTTCTCAATCATCTCAAAAAATTTATCCCAGTAGGTTAATAATGGAATTCTTTCCATATAAGCAGAACAGATGCAATGCTGGGAAAAAAGGGACTCCATGATCTGCAGAAAATGTTCTCCTTCCGGGTTAGCAATAGCAAAGAGCCCGACCCAAGTCCACCCAAAATGTTGAAGCAGTTGGATTATCCCGATGTACTGCGAAGACTCATTTGGGACCATGGAGTAATAGAAGGGAACCTCTGTGCTATAAGCATCTTGTGGGGTAAATGATCCATATGTGAGCTAAAAGAAACACATATTATGGGAATAGATCAGTATTTTTTTCTACATATTTTCCAACAAATTTGGTCAGATTGTTGATGTGTGTGGCTGTACGATAACCATTTTTTAATAGACCCAGTTTGGGAAAAAAAGAAAAAGAAAGGAGGAAGGAATTTTAATGGCTGTGTTTCCAAAAATCCTACCTGTGGAATCTTGTAAAACTTCACGAGATCTGTGATATAGGAGGACGTTCCAAAGCTGAGCCCTCCTATGATAGAGATGAGATTTCTCCTGGTGTCACATTTATAGTTGGGGACTAATCTCTCTGATCTGAAGAGTAGATCCATCGTGGTCCGATAGGTCATGATGGCATTGTAGTAGCTATCGTGAATGTAGAAGCCAAGAGTGACATTGGACAAGATTTCTGGATTGTCATTGATCTCCTTCACAGCAAAGACCAAGGAAAGGACATGTTGGTAAAATTTTGTTAGCACGCTGAAAACAGGATGAATTTACAGATATCATTAAATATTTCCTGATTATTTTTCCTGGAACCTCAGAGAGATGCTTTACCCCATATGCATGCACAATTGGAGAATGACCAATCCAACTCTATTTTTAAATCTCCTGCACTGAACTTGGATTTCCATGGAGGCAAATAGAATCAAAGTGTAGCCAATATCCCTGAAAACACTTTGTCCCACATAACAGAATGTTCTCATTGTGAAATAAAATCATCTACTTTTCTTTTTATTCACTACAATTCTTCTAACTACATTAGAGATGACACGAAGGTTGAATTGCTTACTCTGGATATTCAAAATACTCCTGAGAAGGATGCTGCTGAAATGAAACTTCATTAAATTGGTAGTTAGCCATGGATACCATCCCACCGATGACAAAGTCTCCTTGCTGGTACCATTCATTTGGAACAGGTATGGCTTCTCCTAGACTCCGCTCTGAAGAGTGGAAATAGGAGAATGAAGAGCATTCTGGGCATTAAATGCTCTCTAAGTATGGACTTTCCTCCAGCAGCAGCTTCCCATGTTACTCTGCATACACCAGCCTCAATAGTCCTGTCAAGAGCAAGGCTGAAGCCTGACTCTTAGCCAAGATTCTTATTGCATGTAGTGATAATACTGAAAAGGGTCTGAATGGCAATGTAGAGTTCCAGCAACGCAATTTAATTCGAGGCAAGTTGAAATCACAAGACTTGTGTGTTGTTGCCTTCTACTCCCCAGTGCCCATGGGACAATCCTTTTTTCTATCTTTTCTTTTCTCTGATGTCTTCTTCATTTGTTTACAGTTCTGATGACTGGGGAATATTATCACCATTGGAATAATTTCATAGGGGAGATAATGCACGCACACACACACACACACACACACACACACACACACACACACACACAGCTCTCATCAGCTAGCCATACCCTTACTGGGATTAGAACCCGGGCTGTATATATCTTAGGCAGGAGTCTTAACCACTAAGCCACGGGTTCTCTTCCTTATCAGTTGAGCCAGGGAAATAGGTATGCATTTATGTTACAACCCCTGGTATGACTAAATATGGGAGGAAGGTCACTACTCCCTCTTTCTGTCCTTCGGCTTATCACAAAGACCATGCAGGCCGAAAACCATATTTTTATTTTTACTGTTGCCTTTTTATATTTGTGTTGTAATTGTACTGATAAATAAATAAAGGGAGACTAGTGGTTAAGACTCCTGCCTAAGATATATACAGCCCGGGTTCTAATCCCAGTAAGGGTATGGCTAGCTGATGAGAGCTAATTAGCTCGAAATAGATCTATCCTAGTCTCCCTTTATTTATTTATCAGTACAATTACAACACAAATATAAAAAGGCAACAGTAAAAATAAAAATATGGTTTTCTGCCTGCATGGTCTTTGTGATAAGCCGAAGGACAGAAAGAGGGAGTAGTGACCTTCCTCCCATATTTAGTCATACCAGGGGTTGTAACATATATATATATATACATACACACACACACACACACATGTATGCATATATACTGTATACATATGTATTTGTACATATACAGTACATACGCATATGCATACACAAACATATGCACATATACAGTACATATGCATATGCAAATATACAAACACACATATGTGTCTACATACATACATGTTTACATACATACACATATATACATATATGTGTGTGTGTGTCTGTATACACATGTATGTATATGCTGGTTTTGTTGTATTCGGGTCTTTTCCCATGTAAGATTGAGATTGAGATTGTCTTTGCAACGTTTCAGCGAGATCTCACTCGCCATCTTCAGGCTGTGGTCTTTGGCTTAAAGTGTGACTGGAGCTGCCATCTTTCTGTATATCTTGTTGGTAGGGAATGGAGTGCTGGCTTTGTTTCAGTAGGTGGAATGATTGGTTGTGTGGTTGTATCATGATTGGTAGATTGGTGCTGTTTTGTGCTGGTTGTGTGTTCGTTGTTCTTTCGTATTGTAATGGCCTGGATGGTGGGTGGGGTTCGTTTGTTGACTAGGGCTGGTTTCCAGATGTTTGGTAGGCGGGAGGTATCATCACATTTATTCATGTTGTGGGGGTGTTTCTCTATTTCGATGGCTTCCATAATTATTCTCTTGTTGAGGTGTTCTGTTTTGGAGATTAACCTGGTTCCTTCAAAATTGATTCCATGTTCTGTAGCTTTAAGGTGCTGGAAAAGGGAGGAAGTTTTTTCTTTTTTTCTTACTGCATTCTTGTGTTCTGTGATGCGTGCATTTATTCTCCTGTTTGTCTGTCCTATATATGTTGCCGGGCAGATTTTGCATGGTATTTCATAGACTCCTTGGTTTTCTAGCTAGATTTTGTCTTTGGGGTATATGTATGTATATATGCATACCATATTTTTCGGAGTATAAGAAACACCTTTTTCCTTCAAAAAAGAGATTGAAAATCTGGGTGCATTTTATACATTGAATACAGCATTTTTTGCCTCTGAAACTTCGTCCCCTTCACTAGAATGGCCATGCATAGCCTCTAGGATGCTTCTAGAGAGGTCCTGGGGGCTGGGGAGGGCAGAAATGGGCAAAAAACGGTCCATTTTTGCTATCCATGTCCTTTTTTTTTACGAAAAAATGGGGCCGTTTTGTGAAAAACGGGGGATTTTTTGCTCCTTTTGCTCTTCCCTCCAGAGCACTGCAAGCTCCCTAAAGGCTATTCATGCCTTTGTTTTGGGAAAAAAATTGGCCCCTTTTTCACGAGAAATGGGCCATTTTGGGGAGCTTTGCAGAGTGCAAAAACTTTTTTTTTAATTTGCCTCTTCAAAAACGTGGTGCATCTTATACTCCGAAAAATAGGTATGTGTGTGTGTGTGTGTGTGTGTGTGTGTGTGTGTGTGTGTGTGTAAATATACAGGACACAGGCATATGCATACGCACAGATATATACGTATACATATACAGGACATAGTTGTATGCATAAATACACACATTTCCATCCTAGGAGCCTTCCAGGCAGAAAACAAAGGGAAGCAGTATGCTCCCTCCCATATTACAATACAATACAATAGTAGAGTTGGAAGGGACCTTGGAGGTCTCCCCTATATTTGGGCATACCAGGTGCTAGCGCTGAGGAGCCTCCTGCACACGTTGCCCCATTCCCCTTGCAAGGATCCCGGGCTCGCCCGATGCAAAAAAAATGGCGAGATTTTTTTGCTTTGAACATTATTCTGACACCTCAACAACCACTGATGGTTGAGCAAACAGAATAGAACCCAGATATTTGAATCCTTTGCAATATAACACCTAGAGTCCTTCTGTCCAAATGAGCACTGATTTGAACATTTGCCATTATCATTTCAAGACTGCAGTTGAGCTTTACCGAGTTATACAACTCCACCTCTTCCCATTCTTGAGGCATATGAAAAGCAGATTCATTTTCTACCATCTGTTGTGTAAATATCTCTTAGTCATTTAAATAGTATTAATGCTGTCAATATACTTAGTATACTTATCATTATATCTTTCATTCTTTCATTCTTTCTTTTTTAAATAATTTTTAATTTGATCTTTAAAATTTAAAAAGCTACAATGCAAATACCTTTAAGAATAGTTTTGTATAAATTAAGATCCTATTTGAAAGTACTAACATATGCATTTGTCATTCGAATAATTTTTATACATTCCTGATTATTCCTATATCATTTTTTCATTCATCTATCCAGTCATCCATCCATCCATCCATCCATCCATCCATCCATCCATCCATCCATCCATCCATTTGTATTCTTTGTTGTAAGTCATAGTGAAACTATCTCTTAACATTTTGATTACTACTAATCCTATTAACCATGTAGCAACTATTCAAATCATTTAGGAGGAGACTTTCAGGCTCAGACATCTAGGCAAGCATTTTGGAGAGGCTGGTTGAAAGTCCTTTTCTTAATGGATGTAGTGATGCTTAGCCAGTTTTGGAAAATCATCTCCGGACAGAGTCTGCATTTGTCTTTGAAAGTCTAGGAACACCAGCCTATCAACTTCCTCAATCAACATTGGATGGTTAGACAATATATTAATTTAGGCAGAAAATTATATGATCGGGTCTATAAAACAAACTTTTAGTTCATACTTTGCTGATATGGTGGAGCTTCCTTCTTTCATAGGAAAAGTACATTGAAGATCGTGTAAAATGTGTCCACTATCTAATTCTTCTTAGAACTGCTATTAAAGTTTACATGCAACTACAGACTTCAATGAATATATGTTAAGATGCCTAAATTTAGCGTAGTGAAGAATAGGTCCAGGGGAGACATGATAGCAGTGTTCCAATATTTGAGGGGCTGCCCCAGAGAGGAGGGGGTCAAGCTATTTTCCAAGGCACCCAAAGGCCAAACAAGGAATAATGGATGGAAACGGATCAAGGAGAGATTCAACCTGGAAATAAGGAGGACCTTTCTGACAGTGAGAACAATCAACCAATGAAACAGAAATTGCCTTCAGAAGTTGTGGGAGCTTCATCACTGGAGGTTTCTAAGAAGAGACTGGACTGCCATTTGTTAGAAATAGTGTCAGGTTAGGGACTATGATTGCCTACCAAAAACTTTGGATATGCAATAGCAATAGATAAATTCAGAAACTATGGGACAGAAATGTTAAACTGACTATGTCAACTACATATAAAGAAAATCTGTATAAAATGTTTTATAGATGGCACCTTGCAGTGGCAAAATTGGCAAACATGTATAAAAACAGATTTGCTAAATGTTGGGAATGTAATCAGTCACCAGGCTCATACTATCAAATGTGGTGGACTTGTCCAAAAGCCAAAATAAATTGGATAAAAATGCAAACTTGGTGGGAAAAGATGATAAAGCAGCATATTGACTTCAAACCTGAAATATTTTATATATATATATGTGTGTGTGTTTGTGTTACATATGTTTTCATAGATTTTCATGGGTGTAGGTATGCTGGTTTTGTTGTATTCGGGTCTATATATATAATGGGCAAAAATGGACAGAGGAATGCTCATTGTTAAAGATATAGAAGAAACTGAATATTTTTTGACATGGGAGGTATTTTACCAATGGTTAGCCAATAGAAACAGAAGTTAGAAAGAGGAGGTATGTATGTATGTATGTATGTATGTATGTATGTATGCATGCATGTATGTATGTATGTATGTATGTATGTATGTATGTATATGTGTGTGTGTGTTTTTGTGTTGATAAATAAATAAAGGGAGACTAGTATAGATCTATTTCAAGCTATTTAGCTCTCATCAGCTAGCCATACCCTTACTGGGATTTGAACCTGGGCTGTATTACATATTAGGCAGATGTATTAGCCACTAAGCCACAGGCTCTCCTCCTTATCATATATATAGGAAATGTTAATTTGGAGAGAATTTGATGATGAAGATGCAATTGTAATTGTACTGATATATTATTAATGACATTGTGATGGATATTATAATAAGTATGTGGATTTTGATTGTTTAAAACCCAGATCTCAAACTGTTGGGTGGAAATGGAATATAAATAAAACAAATAACACTTTGAAAAAATGTTGTAGGGTATGCTTGGTTTGGGGGTTTGGACTACAAGGTCCCTTCCAACTCTGTAAATCTGTATTTGTATCTATCTCTAAATGTGACAGCAAAGGGAGCAGAATAATGTACCCTGCATTCTATCACCTTTCTGTCAAGTTGCATTGTACTTTCTTCAAAGAGGAAAGAGGCATTTACTTTCTAATTTTAACAACATTTGGCAGGTTTTTGAAATCCTGTACGCTGTTAACACTGAGTAAAAATGAAGTAAATCCGCCAAGTATCATTTTAGCTCTTGAGGTGGAATTGGTCCTTGAAACTTTAAAGGGCTGGATGCAGATTGATTTCAAATTTTCACTGCTAGGAAGGAAGAAGAAGAAGAAGAAGAAGAAGAAGAAGAAGAAGAAGGCGGAGGAGGAGGAGGAGGAGGAGGAGGAGGAGGAGGAGGAGGAGGAGGAGGAGGAGGAGGAGGAGGGAGAGGGAGAAGGAGAAGGAGAAGGAGAAGGAGAAGGAGAAGGAGAAGGAGAAGGAGAAGGAGAAGGAGAAGGAGAAGGAGAAGGAGAAGGAGAAGGAGAAGGAGAAGAAGAAAATACATTTCAATGCCAGGAGACCTGAGCCATCGCCCCATCTTTTCAAGTACATGGTGAGGAAATATTGCTATCAGGTTTCCCCAAAAAAGTGGCTTTGATTAGACCTAATGGTATATATATAATGAGCAGAAATGGACAGAGGAATGCTCATTGTTAAAGATATAGAAGAAACTGAATATTTTTTGATGTGGGAGGTATTTTACCAATGGTTAGAAAATAGAAACAGAAGTTAGAAAGGAGGTATGTATGTATGTATGTATGTATGTATGTATGTATGTATGTATGTATGTATGTATATTTGTGTGTTTGTGTGTGTGTGTGTGTGTGTGTGTGTGTGTGTGTGTTTGTGCTGATAAATAAATAAAGGGAGACTAGTATAGATCTATTTCAAGCTATTTAGCTCTCATCAGCTAGCCATACCCTTACTGGGATTTGAACCTGGGCTGTATTACATATTAGGCAGATGTATTAGCCACTAAGCCACAGGCTCTCCTCCTTATCATATATATAGCAAAAGTTAATTTGGAGAGAATTTGATGATGAAGATGCAATTGTAATTGTACTGATATATTATTAATGACATTGTGATGGATATTATAATAAGTATGTGGATTTTGATTGTTTAAAACCCAGATCTCAAACTGTTGGGTGGAAATGGAATATAAATAAAACAAATAACACTTGGAAAAAATGGTGTAGGGTATGCTTGGTTTTGGGGGTTGGACTACAAGGTCCCTTCCAACTCTGTAAATCTGTATTTGTATCTATCTCTAAATGTGACAGCAAAGGGAGCAGAATAATGTACCCTGCATTCTATCACCTTTCTGTCAAGTTGCATTGTACTTTCTTCAAAGAGGAAAGAGGCATTTACTTTCTAATTTTAACAACATTTGGCAGGTTTTTGAAATCCTGTACGCTGTTAACACTGAGTAAAAATGAAGTAAATCCGTCAAGTATCATTTTAGCTCTTGAGGTGGAATTGGTCCTTGAAACTTTAAAGGGCTGGATGCAGATTGATTTCAAATTCTCACTGCTAGGAAGGAAGAAGAAGAAGAAGGAGGAGGAGGAGGAGGAGGAGGAGGAGGAGGAGGAGGAGGAGGAGGAGGAGGAGGAGGAGGAGGAGGAGGAGGAGGAGGAGGAGAAGAAGGAGAAGAAGAAGAAGAAGAAGAAGAAGAAGAAGAAGAAGAAGAAGAAGAAGAAGAAGAAGAAGAAGAAGAAGAAGAAGAAGAAGAAGAAGAAGAAGAAGAAGAAGAAGAAGAAGAAGAAGAAGAAGAAGAAGAGAATACATTTCAATGCCAGGAGACCTGAGCCATCGCCCCATCTTTTCAAGTACATGGTGAGGAAATATAGCTATCAGGTTTCCCCCAAAAAGTGGCTTTGATTAGACCTAATGGGAAATGTTGGCTGAGAAGGAGGTTTTGCAAGAGTAAATGATAAAAAAAGAATTGTTTCCTTGACTTGGCTCAATGAGATTGTGGTGAATTATGAGTAATCTTTCAAAGTACAGGGTTTTTTTTTACTCTTTTCCCCCCAGACGTCCTTATTCAAGTGTGAGACTGCCAAAGAAACAGAAGTTGGATATAGTCATTTTGCAAATCATAACCTTTTCCTCTATTCCCTTGTGATTTTAGGCAAGTTTGTTTGTCTAAAGTCTGTACATGGTTATTGTGAGAGTTGCAGTTAATGTCCCATAGCAAGTGCCATTTTCTTTCCCTTGCTTTGCAATCTTCTTTATTCTTACTTCACCTTATACATAGAAGAAGAAAAAACATCAGAAACTTAAGCTTTTGAGAATTCCATTTCCTACGTCCACCAACATTACTTCTCACATTATTGCCCACTTGTGAGGTCACAGAAACCTTAATTACAAGGGACTGAAGATGTGATTTTGAGAATGTGATTACTCCAATATACAGAGAAAATCTATCACAGTACTTTGGTGTTCCTTCAAATGGAAAAGCCAAAAGAAATCAATGTAATTCTTTCTATCTCTTCAAACAATCCATCTCTCAATCAACTATTCCTACACTAAAAATCTCACATTTTTCACCAGTGTTTAAGCCAAGAAGAAATAGAATACAATAAGCATCTTTCCCTTCAAATTGGAGTTGTAAAATCTCAGATAAAAATGTTATCTTGACAAATGCTATAGGCTGTTCTTGAGGATTGGAATTTCTTAGATCACTTAACTTAACTTTAACTTTATTCAATTTCTAGACCGCCCCTCTCTCAGAAGAGACTCGGGGCAGTGTACAGTCATATTAAAACAATAGAACAATAAATCTACATAGTATAAATATAAAATAAATATAGGGCTGGAGGAGGTAGCAATAGTTCACTGTACAAATTTAGTTTAAGTTAGATTAAAATTTTAAAAATTTAAAATACATTAACCCTTAAAAACTATCCCAGATAAAAATATCCGCCAGGAGGTAAAAATGGAACTATAGATGGGCCAGGCCGGCTAATTGGAACAGGTGAGTCTTAAGTTTTTGTCGGAAGGAGCGGAAGTCGGTAGTAGTTCTAATATCACCTAAGTTAGGTTTGCAATAAAGAATTGGGAAGGGGCTCGCTTTGCTCTTTGCCATTTTTTTAAAAAATAACTTTATTGGGATTTTAAATAAGAAAGATAAAAAATGAACGCAAAGTAATATTTAGAAGAAAGTACAAAATAAGTACAAAATGAAAAAGAAACAATGCCAAACATTCTACCTGCGTTTTTGTGCCGACTCATTCTCACTGACTACCATGTTTCCCGGAAAATAAGATAGGATCTTATTTTCATTTGACCCCCAAAATATTGCTTGGGCCTTATAATTGGGGGGGAGGTTATTGTTTTGGGGTTGCCGGGTGGATGCTCTCTTGCGAGCATCTGCCCCAAGAGCCGGGCACAGTCTCAGGGACAAATGGCTGTGTTGCGCTATTGCAGCAGCACAACACATCAGCCATGAGGTGATCACGCTGTGAGCAGCCCCCCCTTTCCAGCTGGGCAGAGAGCCACTCACTGACCCAGTGATATCCCAAAGTGGGACAGAGAGTCTTCCAGCAGCCGGCCCACAACCATAGAGCGTACCCCCAGAGCGGCTACTGCCGGAAGACTCAGCAATGGATCTCTGGAGTTTGGAAGCCGGAGAATAGGTTATGCTCGGAGCGCCACGGAGGCACCCTGGTCCTGCAGGGAAAGCTGGGCCAAGGCAGGTTGCTGCTGGGAGGCATGCAAGCTAAGGGTGGAACAGGCGCTCATGCAACCTCCCTTTCCAGCCAGGCAGAGGACCATACACTGACTTAAGAGTATCCTGAATGCGCCAAGCCATGGGAGCTGGGGGGGCGGGAAGAACGCCATGCCGCTTAGTGCCTTTGGGATATCACTGGGTTGGTGAGTGGCGCTCTGCCTGGCTGGAAAGGGGGGTTGCCGGGCAGCTGCTCGGAGCATGGTCACCTCATGGCTGCTATGTTGCGCTGCTGCGACAGTGCAACACAGCCGTTTGCCCCTGAGGCTGTGCCTGGCTTTTCAGGTACCTGCTTGCAAGAGAGCAGCTGCCCGGCAATCTGGCGCTCCAGCTGGGCACTGCACCACTCACCAACTTAGCAGTATCCTGAAGGCAGCAAGCAATGTGAGCGCCTTTGTCCCCCCCCCTCCCCGGCTCCTGCGGCTGGGCACCTTTGGGCTATTGCTAGGTTGCTGAGTGGTGCTCTGCCTGGCTGGAGGGGGGGTATTCAGGGGGGCTTATTTTCAGGGGAGGGCTTATACTTCTGCCCACCCAAAAATATGGCGTAGCCTTATTATCAGAACAAGTCATATTTTCGGGGAAACATGTTATATTTGAATAAATTACAACCTGTGTTCTAGCTCTAAAGATTTACTAAAGCTTTTATTTGCATAAATGTTGCTTTGATGCCATTTGTCACCCAGTTGCTTCATGTAGATTTTAAAATGGAATGGCAAAAGTAGAGAGTCCTGTGCAGTGGTGGGTTTCAAAATTTTTTAGAGCCTCTTCTGTAGGTGTGGCCTGCTTTGTGGGAGTGGCTTGCCAGCCATGTGACCGGGTGGGTGCAGCTTGCCGGCCATGTGACTTGGTGGGCGTGGCTTGCCAGCCATGTGACTGGGTGGGCGTGGCCAACTTGCAAAATGTGGTGAAACTCACTTAATAACGCGCTTGCTCAGAAACCAAAATGTTGGCTCAGGAACTCTGGCATTTGAAGCATGCAAGTCTCAAAGCTGTCAAGTTACAAAACCCTTGCACCCCTAACCCTTTAGAAAAAAACCCCAGGGGTGTTCAAACTTGACAGCTTTAAGACTTGTGGACTTCAACTCCCAGAATTCCTCCTCCAGTCATGTTGGCTCAGGAACTCTGGCGTTGAAGTGTGCAAGTCTTAAAGCTGTCAAGTTACAAGACCCTCGCACCCCTAACCCTTTAGAAAAAAAACCCAGGGGTGTTCAAAGTTGACAGCTTTAAGACTTGTGGACTTCAACTCCCAGAATTCCTCCTCTCGCTCTTCATCTTGATGATGTGCGGATGGGCGGAGTGAGGGAGCTGGAACCAGTTCTAAAGGGCACTGTAGACTTGTGGAACCTCTTCTACAGAAGAGGTTAGAACTGGTAGGAACCCATCCCTGGTCCTGTGGCAACCTAGGCAACTGGATCAAAGTTTATTAATCTTTTAACTAATTTAATGGATATGATTTAACCTTTTTAGATACTTATGGCCCAGATGGTTGAGTCTTCATTGACATATTGCAATACGTTTTGGAAAGGAATCCCTACAGTTGGTGCGACACCAGTTGGTACATTCCAATGACCCTGTGATTCTCTGTATCAATTTATTTTTTCATTTTGACTGATGAACAAAGGTGGCATTCAGCTGGTTCGGACCGGTTCATCTGAACTGGTAGCGGAAATCGTGGGTGACATCTTCGACCCACCCGCACACCCACACACCCTATGCTATTTTATTTAGGCATGTTTTTAAGGCCGGGGCACATTCACGGAAGACACATGTGCATTCGCTTCATGCAGCACATGTGTGTGAAGCGGGTATGCACGGGGGGGAAAACAAGTAACAAAATGTGCAACCCACGCTACTGATGAAGCTAATTGTGCCGCATGTGTGGGGAGGTGCTCACATTGAATTTAAGGGGTTTGCATGCATGCATGCCATCCGTGCCCCATTTTGAGAGAGGGGTGCATGTGTGGGGGGTGCTTGCTTTGCATTTTGGGGTTGTGTACACGCTTTGGGCACTCAGCACCAAAAAGGTTAGCCCTCATTGGTATACAGCCATACTGACCACATGGCCAAGGAAAATGTCTTCGACCTACGAGAGCCATGCATTGCCATATTAGCCTTGTTCTCTCTATTTTCCCAAAGTATTAAATATCTGAATGCAATTGTGGTACTCCATTATAAGTTTATTTTATTTTATTTAAATATGTATACAGCCCATCGTTTTCCAACCAACTCTGGGTAACCTAATCAAAAGTTTAGACAACATATAAGACAATATTCAAACTACAAAATTAAATATATCAATATTTTAAAAAACGGGCGCAAAATTACACTTTCAAGAGTATCTAATATGACCCAATCATTTATGATGACTCAGCACTTGGCAGAAAACTCAGATCTTTAAAGCTTTATGGAACACTCGGAAGGTAGAGGCCTTCAAACTGCATGGGGAAGAGTGTTCCATAAGGGAAGCCTGCTCTGGAAACACATAACAATAGCACTTAGACTTACATACTACTTTACAGTGCTTGACAGCCCTCTTTAGATGGTTTACGGAGTCAACATATTGCCCACAACAATTTGGGTCCTCATTTTACAAACCTCAGAAGGGTGGAAGGCTGAATTAACCTTGAGCCTGGTGAGATTTTAACTGACAAATTGAAGTCATCCTTACAGTCAACAGAAGTAGCCTGCAGTACTCTAACCACTGCACCACCACGGCTCTTCCATGCTCTCAGTATCTTAAACTGTGATAGTATCAATGTTTATAAATTTTAGATGTTTCAAATGAAATCATCACTGGCGTCTTTTTTTGAGTCTACATTAAGTGTTAATGCCAATGTTGCACATCAGTTAAGATTATCTACTTTAAGATTAACCAAATCACAAATTGACTATAGCCCTTTCAATAAATAATAGAGTGGGGCATGAGAAATAGTGAAGATAGCAGTTATGATTCAGCAAAGAAACTCGTGTTATTTTCTTTTTTAGATGCATAACCAATGAAAAACAGGGAAAGCTTTAATTATAGGTTTAATGGCTTCTTTGGACTCCAGCTTGGACAACAAGGAAGAATCAACTCTGGAAACTTCAGAGGAGTTGTGGAGGAGCATCAGGAAGATGCCAAGATCTCCGAGTTGGGAGTAAATGAGCCAAAGAAAGAAGAGAGACCAGGAACCTTAGTGGGAGAATCAGGGGAGCTACCAAATTAACACCCAGCTGGAAAGGAACGGAGAGAGATGCAGGTGTAGCTGGAGAGCTCAGACACCCAGTCAGAAGTATGGGGTGGAGAAGGATTACAGATGTAGCCAGACAGGGTGGATGAGGATGAACTTCCTTCTCTACAGAGCCCAGAATGTGCATTGCTGTATTGAAAGATACCTGTGGTTTGTTTGACCACGTAATTGTAATTCAGACTGCTTTTTGCATATTGGCCTGGAACCTTGCCTTGTCTACTGTGTGTGGACTTTGGAATGTGTCTGAACTTTGTGTGAACTTGCAGACCTGTATCTTTGCCATTGGACTTTGTGGTTCTACACTTAGACTGAACAGAATCGGACTCAATGAAACTTATGGTTAGTGTGAGTGGGATGTGGGAAATGTCACACGGGCTTGTCTCAATAAAGTTCCTAAACTCCTAATGCATGGATGCATGGGGACTGGAACAGGGCAATATGTTTCTGACTGTCTTCTTCAATACCTTATGCCTCTCCTATGGTTCCTCATGAGCACCTGGGAAGTGTCAAAAATGAAGGATTTCACTGTTTATCCTCTACTTTAGATAAAACCTAATGGATTTATTATATATGTTCTGCAGACAAAGTACAGAAAAAAGATAGCATTGAATTGCATGGTTAAGGTGCCGCCTTGAATATTTGGACTTTCTCTAGTGATACTTTTGGTCACAGTTAAAGGCTGAATTATAGAATGTTAGACTTAAACATTAATCTATTCTCCTAGTCAGATGATGTTTGGTGTTCAGATGTGGGTTTAGGAGAATGATGTAGCACTTGGGGAGGAAGATGCAGCCCAGGAGGCCTGCAGTAGAGCCCAAAATGGAGAAGACCTCCACAGCCACCATGTATTTCCCCTTGGTGCTCAGATAAGCAGGGATGAAGGACACCCAAATGCTACAAAACACAAGCATGCTGAAGGTGATCAGCTTGGCTTCGTTAAAAGTATCAGGCAGTTTTCTGGCAAAGAAAGCCACAGTGAAACTGATGATTGCTAGGAGCCACAAGTAGCCCAGGACAATGTAAAACATGGCATCTGAGCTTTCATTACATTGAACAATGATCTCTTGAACCTGTGAATGCATGTCCCACTCAGGGAAGGGAGGAGACATGATCAACCATGCCATACAGATGACAGCTTGAATACAGGAACAGAAGACAATGATGGATCCCGCCAGTCTGTTTCCTAGCCATTTCCTCATCTTGTTTCCTGGCTTAGTGGCCAGGAAAGCCATAACAACCGTGATGGTCTTGGCCAAGACACAAGATACCGAGAGAGAGAAAATGGTGCCAAACATAGTTTGCCTGAGAAAGCAAGTCACCTTCCCAGGCCGACCTATGAAGAGCAGAGAGCACAGAAAACAAAGCAGGAGGGAGGAAAGGAGGATGCATGTGATGTTCCTGTTGTTGGCTTTGACAATGGGGGTGTCCCAGTGCAGAATGAAAGTTACGGCTACCAAGATGAGAATTGATGAAAAGAAAAGGGTCAAGGCAGTCAGAGTGATTCCCAATGGTTCCCCATAGGATAAATAGCTGAAACTTTTAGGAAGGCACTGGACTTTTTCTGCATTCGAATACTGATCTTCTGGGCATCTCTCACATTGGTCTGCATCTGAAATACATGAAGAAGGTCTTGTGACTCCAAGTATAAAGGACAATATATTTGCAGCTAACTGAAAGAGATCATGGCTGGGGATGCCATTCACAGTCCCCATGACAGATACACAACAATCCTTAATAGCATCCCAGAGATGTAAAGAATGAAGGAAAGTTGAATTTGAAAGCTCTCAACTGTCAGCTCTCTCTTCCTTTACTTACCCATTTCAATTGAAATTCTTCCTTCAGGACATTGTCTACAATTGTAGCAACAAGTATGTTTCCCCTCCTGAACAACCCTGCTGTACCCCTGATGGCAGCTCTCTACACATCTGGCACGGGGACGTACCTGAAAAAACAACAATCAAGAAACTTTAGAAATGGGATTCATCAAGATGTTGTACAAGTTCTCCACTTTATTAAAAGAACTTGGTACTTTCAGAGGGATGTGTAATCTTCTGATGGTAACATGTCCCAAGATGCATTTGGAGAGTGTCCATATTTACATCAAATTATCCTACTTCTAGGTTGAGTTCTGAGTTTTCTGCAAACACATCAGAGATGGCGTTCAGCTGGTTCTAACGAGTTCGGGTGAACCAATAGCAGACATTTTGAACAATTAGGAGAACTGGCAAATAGCCCCTCTGGGAGGCCCTGACCCTCATCTATTTGCTCCATTGGACTACAGCCTCGTATAATAAATCTTTTCTCCATCCGGAAAGTATCCTCTTTTTACTCCATTAATAACAGCAATATCCAAGATTGAATATCACATTGAGAAAATACGAAATGTATTCTGTCCATTAAGAAAAATGCCTATATATTGTTTTTTTAGGAAATTAGTAGCCTGTCAAGCAAACTGAATAAAAGACAAGGGCACATCCATAAATATTCTTACATCATTTTAATTCCAAAAGGCAACTTTTTAAATTAATCTCCAGCATAGCGGAGACGGAAGGTAATGTGGAGGTCCTCTACTCCAACCTCCTGCTCAAGCAGGAAAATCTATCCCATTTTAGAGAAATTTTTGTGCAATCTCTTCTTAAAACATCCAGTGTTGGAGCACACACAACTTCTGGAGGCAAGTTGATTCAGTGATTAATTGTTGTAATTGTCAGGAAATTTCTTCTTAGTCCATGCTGCCTCTCTCCTTGCTTAGTTTCCATCTGTTGCTTCCTGTTCTGCCTTCAGTTGCTTTGGAGAACAGGTTGACCCTCTCTTCTTTGTCATAGCTCCTTAGATGTTGGAACACTGCTACCACATCATCCTTCCTTTTACTGAGACATATCCAGTTCCTGCAACCATTCTTCATATGTTTTCGCCTTCAGCCCCTAATCATTTTTGTTGCTCTTCTTGGTATGTAGTGGTCTTCATAAAGACCACCCCAAATATCTAGCAAAACCACAAGATTCCTGAGTACTATCACTGTCCTTCATTTATGGACTTTCAGATCATTGGAGAAGAATATCTTCACCTCCAAATAATAGCCCACCAAGTGAGAGTTTACCAAATTTCTCACCTGCTGAAACTTGTGATTCCATACAATGGCACTTTCATTAATAGTGAATTTCTTCCCATTAAGAGATTTCGGGACCATCTTTCCAATCCGGACTCTCTGGAAGGATTGATTGTGGAAGGAGACAAAGTTGAAGATGTCATATCCCGGGTCAAGTTCCCCTTTCTCATCGAAAAAGATTTCTTCTCCCACAGTGTTATTAAAACGGGTGTTTCTCAGAAAGTAGTGAAGCTGGATTTGAGAGAGATGAGAAGTCACATCAGTTATTCTAATCTTCTCCAAAGTTTGGCTTTGCTCAGAAATTGATTTTCTTTAGTGAATCGTATCAGAATTGCAACTGAATTGTTTTCTGGTTTGATTCAGAGATCTCTTCAACCCATAGACCACAACCCATTTTAAATTTCACAAATATCAGATCCAACAATTTCCTAATATGTATTGATTCAGTAACAGATAAAATTAAGATTAATGGCACCAGATTCTCACACAGCTTATTTTTCAGTTCTTGCATAAATGAACAATTGGAGGAAAGAGACAACCCCACATAAATAAGTTAAGATATCCATTGCATGTGATGGGAAGAAAGGGAAGGACAGGGAATGCATTACTTTCCACCTCTCATTCTTGACTCACAGCTTTGTAGAAGTTTCTTTCACATGAATCAATAAATACCTTCCTTAAATTAATCTTACTTAGATTCTTTTAGAAATTTAATTTAGTCTTTCCAATCCTGCCTGTCCCATATGTCTGGACTGTCATGTGTGTACAATACATCCAAAGGGTTACGGTGCAAATTTATCCACTAATTGGAATGGGAAATTTTGTTAATTAAGAGAAAAACACAGTCGTTATTATTATCTTCTAGTGATTTTAGGTCCACAGACATGCACAAATATGAAGTGTTGGATCATTTTACTCAACAAATCAATCAGCAGGTTTATTTCAGCATTCCTTACCTAGCTTTAGGATTTGTTGAGAAAACCAGTTATATTTTAGGTCATTTTTATGTAGATATATTAAAACTTCATAAGGATTCACAAACTTTTCAGGATTACCATGTATGTAAAAGTTTTTTCACAATATTTACACAGTCATCACAGTACATCAACAGCACAATAGTTAGTATAGCAAGAACAGAAATACTGTTTACTACAGAGAGGTTAGGTGGATACTATAATGAAGAGTATGGAGACAAACTAAAACCTTTTTTAATTTTGTGCATTAAATTTTTGGATGATGTTGGGGGTGAGAGTTTGCACAGAAGCTGCTAAAATTAATAGATTTTCACTTCCTGAAACAGCATTAAGTTGCAGATCCCCAAACGAAGCTCCTAATGAAGCTGGTTTGTCTTTGGAGATGATTCTTAGGTATGATTGAGTTGCAACAGTTACTGCAGACAAATGTTTGTAACAGATAATTGGTTATCTGATGCTTCCAACAGCGAGGAAGGAACAGGAGTGGAGGACTCAGCTGAGACCACCTTGTTTGCAATGGGTTGGGGAGAAATCCATGCATTGGAGGGGGAAAGACCAAGCTTCTGCTAGGGATGGCCTTTCCTCTCTCTAACGCATAGATTTCTCCCCACCCCATTGAAGACAAGTCGGCTCTCAAAGAGAACAAAGTGCAGGGATTATTCCAACAGCGGAGTCCTCTGCTCCTGTTCATTCCTTGGCTGTTGGAAGAAGCCCACGTTTCTTTCTCTTTGACATCTGCCTCATTAGCAATGGGGATGGGGAGAAATCAGGAGAGTGACTGTATTGGTACAGGACCTCTGGCTCCACAGGTACAGAAATGGATACTCAATTTCACACTACTGGTCAGGCGTACTGGTGCGTACTGGTAGGAACCCACCAATGTTGTATATTGCTGTCTTCCCATCCCATCCCCTTCAGGGCTTCTGTAAATGTATCTGAGAAGAGCAATGACATACCTCCCACGGCTGAAAATGCTGAAGATTTGATTTGTCCTGATTCCTCACAGGAGCTGGCCTTGCTCTTTTTGCTCTTTTTGATTGCATTGCTTGCAACGCATGTGCTGAAAGATAAACCCCATTGTAGACATTGTAGCTCTCTCCAGACATGGTCATTTCAAACAGAGAGCCAGAGACTGTCTTGAGGTTTTCCCTCCCAGTGCAGCGTTTAACTCCTTTCTGATATGGAGGCAGTGAACAATCAAACACCAATTCCCACAATGAATCAATGGCAGAAAAGGGATGCACCAAAGGTTTTATTTTCTCAAGAAACTCCTGAAATCCTGGCACAGTTCTTGTGTGGAGGGAGAAGTATAGGGAACCATTGTAGGTCCGAACGGGGAATCTCCCTTTTGATGATAAACTCACAGTGAAATCCCACTGGTAGGTCATGATCCATACTCTGTGATCTATTGGGTTGTTTCCGTACACTTCATGAGAACAAAGCCCCCATTGTAAAGTCTCCATAGATTGGACAGTCCCAGAAGCAAGGAATACAGTGACATTCCTCTGTATGATGGTGTCTATTATGTCTGTTATACGATCATAAAGGACATACCTATTAGTGATTGGATCGTTTATCATTGGGATCAACTTCACCCAAGCAATGCAAATATCACTCTGTAAGAGCTTTGGTTGGAGATTTTGAATAAAGACTTCCCCACTCTCGTCCTCAGAGACCAAGAGGCCAATCCAATTCCATCCAAAGTGTTTTAGCAAATGAACAATCCCCTCGTATTGCAAATTTTCATTGGGAACCGTGCTGAAGAAGGAAGGGAATTGCCTTTTGTCACTCAAGACTGGATCAAAGGAGCCATAATTGAGCTGTTGGAATTAAAAATGCATAGAAAATTAAATTGAGAGTCCTTTTGTGGTCATGAAGAGCATAGAGCTTTTCCATTCTCCATGGAATGTTGGATTCTTCTGTGACATTATGACTTTATTATGAAATCGCAAATGTTTCTGTCAAGTTTTACATGAAGAAAGAACTCATAAGAGTAACGATAGCATATTCTGGGAACTCAGAACATGTAAATGATAGCTTGGCTAAAATAGAAAGAAGCTAGGGTTCATAAAAAGAAAAGAAAAGAAACAAAGAAGAAACAAGAAAGCTGATCAGTGGAAAATGGTCATACCTGTGGAAACTTGTAGATGTTCAACATGTGGGCTACCTGGATGGAATTGAGCGAGGGGAGGTCACCAATGATAGTCAAGAAGTTCAGATTCCTCCTTCCGACACAGTTGAAGTTGATAGGACTCCCTTGACTCAGAAACAGAAAATCTAAAACATACTCACTGGCCACCATGGCATTGAAACTAGTTTGAGCAATTTGCAGTCTTAGTGTGATGTTGGAGAAAAGCGTGGCCTTCTTGTTGATCTCATCAATTGCAAAATACATAGAAAGAGGATGCTGGACATATTTTGGTATTATGCTGAAATAAAAGTGCAGAAGTGGAGAAAATCAAATCACAAAAAGAACTAAATCTAGTTCTCAACTACATAGCTAATTTCAGCAATTTATTCAGCAGAGATTAATGTTGAATTTCATTGAAAGAGACTTTTGGCTTTGCACATTATTCTGACTGTCTCCACAGTCACTGATTAGCAAGACCTGTCCTATACCTCTAGGCAGTGGTGGGATTCAAGTATTTTAACAACCGGTTACTGCCCTAATGATTTCTTCTATCCACCAGTTTGCCAAACTGCTCAGAAAGTTAACTCCCGATTATCCTGAACTGGTGCAAACTGGCTGAATCCCACCATTGCCTCTATGCAAAGATTTGGGAGAGGTTGACTGGAAGACATTTCCCTAACAGAGAAAGTGATGGTTCTCTATAGAGAAGAGCATAGAATAATGACAATGTTTCCAAACTGTTCACAGAATTGTTGGAAATGTAGTCAGGCTCACGGAACATTATATCATATGTGGTGGATGTGTATAATAGCAAGAAAATAGAGGACAAGAATTAAAAAAAACTGGCTGGAAGAGATAACTACGTTATCAATAGAGCTAAAACCAGAATTATTTTTCTTAGGGATAATTACAGGGAACTATGAGGAAAAAAATCAATACTTAATGTTATATGTGATAACTGCAGCAAGAATCATATACACCCAAAATTGGAAGAACAAAACTATAGCAACAGAGGAAATGTGATTTTAAAAAAAGGATTAGAGTGTGCTGAAATGGACAGAATTACAAAAGAAATAAAAGATAAAGGAGAATCTGATGATTACTCAGTATGGAATTTATGGTACAAATGGCAAGAGGAAAGATGCAAAGAGGAACAGGGGACAGTACACAAGATATTGTGGTGGTGGGGGGGGGGGACCCATGGTTCTGCCAGAAGACAGCGGGGAGGAAGCAATAGTGAAAAGACTCAGGTCACAAAAATGAGTTTGAAACATTATTGCAATTGTTGTTATAATGTAATTGTAGGAAGTGACATAAAAGATGATTGAACATATTGTTGATATAATGCAAAACAAAAAGCTGCCAATGTTTATTTTTTTAATTTTTGATTCCTTTTTTTCTGTAAAAGTTGTGAGATTCGGGGGGATTTCTACCTTTTGCACGATGTAGCTGTCAAAATTTTCTTGTACCGATTTACCCTTTCCTATAAACATTTGTAAAAACAAATAAAATTCTTTTAAAAAAAAAAAAGATGCAAAGAATAAGAAAGCATTTAGGGAAGAAAGATGAAGAAATCAGAGAAAAATCACGAAACCACATAACTAAATAAGAGGGGGAAAAGTAGGATTTACTGTATATAAAAATAGTACAGAATAATAGCTATAAGAGGAATATATGTACACAGATAAGACATAAGATGCATTGTATAGAAATTAGCACATTGAAAGAATAATAAGCATAGAAGAAATATAAGTATGAATTAACCTATTAGTAGATGGAAACGTAGTGTCTCTGTGTGTGTGTGTGTTTGTGTGTATACATGTACAGAGAAAAATATTACAATGGCTCATAATGATGTGGAAATGTTGAAAAAAACTGTTTAATAAAAATATTTTTAAAAATAGTAAAAAGTTTATGTTAAAAAAATGAGAAAAAAAGAAGAAAACATAGAATAAATTCTAGTAGAGCTGCCTCTCTTGCTGCTTCCTTTACCTTTTGAGTGACAACTCAACCTGTCTGATCCCCCCCTTTATTTCTGAGTTTGTTCCTCCAGTTAATGTCTGGGTAAATAAAATCCCCCGTTACTCCTATGATGTATTTTGAGATAATTGGTTAAGTTTTTAGCAAAACGTTCATCTATTTCTTATGCTTGGTTGGGTGGCCTAGAATATATTCTTTTTTAAAAAAACAATTTTTATTTATTTTTGAACAAAGACAAACAAACATAAAAGTAAAAAAAAAAAAACCATCTTCCATTACAAATTGTAGAAAGTGTGTCGGTTGGTTACAGTATTTCCATGCATCTCTTCCATAGTCACCACCTGCTTTTCATATCAACTCACATATTTTAAATTCACATATATTTACGTATATCACGATTATTATATCTCAATCTTAATTTGACTGTCATTGTTTTTACATCCTTTTATATATATAATATTCAAAATCTAGAATAGGGTTATATGATAACATTCTATTAAATCATCCTAAAATCATCCAATCACAATACATCTTTATAGCATATTCTAGAAAAAGCTTTTAAACCTCCTCTCATAGTCTCCATGTGCTGTTTATATAAAATTTCATTATCAGACTAATCTATCTATATGTATTGTTATCATTAGTAATCGTTATTTAACTATAGCTATTATCACTTCATTTTAAACATACTACTGGTAAACTAAATTTAGCTTAGTTTGTATTATACATTTTCATTGCTAGAGTATATTCTTATGGCAATGTCTTTCTTTTATGTTCACCCGTAAGCATTCTATCAGGTTTTCATCCTTGATTTTGTGCCCCTCTTGGTATTGTACATCTCTCTTCTTTTGAAATGTCATCTTCTGACACAGGATGTATTTTCTTTGAAAGCCTGGGAACACCAGCAAATCAACCTTATCATTGGCGAGATAGATGCTAATCTTAGTAAGAAAACTAAGAATATGGCATCCAGCCCTCCCAATTCCTGCAAATAGATGGGGAAGAAATGGAGGTAGTGACAGATTTTATTGTTCTGGGCTCCAAGATCATTGCAGATTGAGACTGCAGCCAAGAAATTAAAAGATGCTTGCTCCTGGGGAAGAAAGCTATGACAAATCTAGACAGCATACTAAAAAGCAGAGACACGTGCATTTTTTCTAAGGGTCATTTCTCAATGGAAGCCCTGATTAACAGGGCTAACATCTCAAAATATGACAGCCAAACTACCAGTGCCATAATTGAACCAGTATAATCTACCTTTTCTCTACATTCTATCACCTTTGTCTGAAGTTATATTGAATTTTACTCAAAGAAGAACGAGGCACTTACACTCCATATTCAGAAATTACAGGCACTTTTTTGAAACTCTGGATACGTTCATCAGGATTGACACAGGAAAAAAGTCCCCCGAGTATCGTTTCATCTGCAGAGGTGGACAATTTCCTGATAACATTATTGGGCTGCAGGCAGATTGATTTCAAACTCTCATTGACACTTCCAGGTAGAAAGAAGAGCAGAATAAGGTTAAATGCCAGAAGACCTGAGCTATCCTTCCATCCTTTCAAATACATGGTCAACAAAATATAGCAGTCAAGTTTGCAAAAAAAAAAAAATGCCTTGGTTAGACCTGATGGGAAATGTCCACTGAAAGAGCAGAAGATATATAAATAAAAACTAAAGATAAAAAACAATGGTTTCCTGGATTTCAGTGGCAGAAGATCAATTTTGAGGGATCTTTCAAAGTGCAGCAGCAATTTCTGGGTTTTATTCTCCTTGCCATCCTTGTTCAGGTTTGATGCTGTCAAGAAACAGAACTGAAATACAGACACTTGCAAATTATCACCTTCTACTGTATTCCCTGGGGATTTCGGCAAATTGTGTTTGTGTAAAATCTGTCCCTGGTTATTGTAAGAGTTACAGTTAGTTTCCATAAGCAAGTGCCATTTTCTTTCTCTTGCCTTGCAATCTTCTTGGTTCTTACCTTGACCTCATATCCAGAATAGTTTCAGAAACTTTGGCCTTTGAGAATTGCATTATCTACGTCGATCTACATCAACCTTCACATGGATGCCAACTTGTTAGATCACACTAAGCTTAATTACTACACAAGGGGCTGAAAGAAAGATGTGATCTTGAAAATGTGATTAATTTAATATACAGAGAAAAGCTGTAATTGTCCATTGTCTTCCCTTAAATGAAAAGGCCAAAATAAATCAATCCTCGATTTATGACCTTATTTGAGCCCAAAATTTCTGAGACATTTTCTCAATGAGGTTTGCCCCATTTTGCAACCTTTATTGCCTCAGTTGTTAAGTGAATCACTGCAGTTGATAAGTTAATAGCCCAGTTGTTAAGTAAAACTGGCTTGTTCGTGGACTTGTTGTCAGTGTTAGGGATGGAAGGCATCTTTTGCATTGGGCCTTCAGGCCTTCCACATTTAATGCTGTGGGAAATTCGGAGGGGGATTATGTGGAGTATGGGAGAGATATAGTCAAAATAACATTCCTTTCTCAGAGAGTCAAGGACATGTTGGCCTGCACCTGGAGCGTTGTGACCAGGAGGCATCTCCAGTTGGGACGGTGCTTGATTGGGCCATGTGATGGACCTGTGGGTGCTAGGAAGGGACTTGAACTTTCTTTTGGGTGGAGGAAACCTGGAAACTTTCAGATTCAGATTTTCCCAGATGTGCCAATATGACATCTCTAATAAAATGGAACTTTGAGGGAACTCAAGACTCGGAGTCTTCTTTCGTTGGGGGTCTTACTTGGAACCCTGATTGTCAGTTGACAGAATGTGCAAAAAGTGATCCCATGACCTTAAAACAATGCAACCGCCATAAGTATGAACCAATTGCCAAGCACCTGAATTTTGATCACATGATCATGGGAATGTTGCAAAGGCCGTAACTTTTAAAAACCGTCATAAATCAGTTTTTTTCAGTTCCGTTGTATCTTTGAATAGTGACTAAACAAACTGTTGTAAGTCAAGGACTACCTGTAATTTTTTCTATCTCTTCAAATAATCAATCCAAGTATCTATCAATCTGCTATTCCTATAAAAGAAATCTCCCACTTTTCACCAAAATCATATTTCACTACCAATAAAGGAGAATATGTGAAGCTCGGGGTTGAATCTTTTCAAATATTCTCCTTTTTGGCTCCTCATATTTCAGTGAAACCAAGAAGAAAGAGAAATCCACACGATAAACAGCTTTAGCTTCAAATTTATAATCTGGGTAGAGTGATTTTTAAAAATCTCAGGTATAAAGGCCAGATAAGGAGGAATGGATGGAAGCAGATCAAAGAGAGATTCAACCTGGAAATCAGGAGAAATTTTCTGACAGTGAGAAGAATTCACCCATGGAACACAAGTTGCTTTCAGGGGTTGCTGGACCTTCATCACTGGAGGTTTTCAAGACGAGATTGGACTGCCATTCATCAGAAATGGTGTAGGGTCTCCTGCTTGGATGAGATATTGGATTAGATGACCTACAAAGTCCCTTCCAACTCTCTTCTTCTGTATCTGAAAACATTACCTTGAAAGTTGCTGTAGGTTGTTCTTCATGATTGGAGTTGGGAATGCTTAGAAATCCTAAATTAGCTTTGCAATAAATAAAAAAAATTGTAAGAGGTTCATTTTGCCCTTTTGTGAGTGTTTTGCCATTAAAAAATGATTTATTGGGATTTTAAACAATAAAAATAAAAACTAACACCAAATGACATTAAAAAAATAATGGCAAAAAAAAAAAGAAACAAGTTCAAACATTTGACCAGCATTTTCAAGAAGACTCAAACTAATTTCATCTGACAACATTAAGGGTTTTTTTTTTTTTCTCTTTCAGATGTATGGAAATTCTAATTCCAAAGTTGTACTAAAGCTTTTTTCTCCATAAATGTCATTTTAAAAGCATAGCCATATTGGAGGTGAGCTTTTACAACACCAGGAAATTACTATTAATGGTATTTTATGGTCCCTTTTTTCTTTGAACTTTCAAGATTTTGTTCCTTCCTTGAATTTGTGCTCTGGCTAATGCTAATCATTTTGTGGAGCTCTCGCGTCACAATCAGGAGGTTGTGAGTTTGATCCTAGGTAGAGGCAGATGTAGGGTCTCCTGCTTGGGCAGGGGGTTGCAAGGTACCTTCCAACTCTGTTAATCTCTCTCTCAGTGTGTGATGTAATGCACAAAAAAATCAGTGTAGAGTGTGGTTGATCACATCTGTCCTATTTCTCAGTTTTCCATGTTTCTCAGTCTTCACCCAACTCATCTCACAGACATTTTGTTTCTGTAAAACACATGAACGCTAAATTACATGAAAGAATATTATATGAAGGAGCATTAAGTATGTTTGAAGTTTTATATAAAAGTAATACAGATGGGATCATAAAATAGACAGGGCAAAACGCAGACTTCTTTCCAGCCAATCTCTGATGGGAAAAAAAAAGTCAGCTTGGGGTGTATTTGGATATCAAGAGAGGAGAAGATGCATCAAGGTAAATTGCTTAAAAATTTCCACATTTTTTTCCTCTTCAGATTATGGTTCCCTTGTTGTAGGAGTGTTTGCTTCTATGAGTGCTTTGTTGGTTTTCTCATGTTGTTTACTAAGATTTGTCCGCTAGTAAAAGCAGTCTCAGGAAGAGAAAGTGGCCCTTATATAATGTTCTGGGAGGACCTGAACGATGCAGAAAAAAACAGCATTTGGGATTGTAATGGTACAAAATAGATAAATTTATTTTGAAAGTTACTGTGGAGCCACTGAATGTAAATCTTCTGCTCATGGAAAAACTCTCATGTTTGCGAGTTAATTCATTGCATTTTCAATACTATTCTTAAGCAAATCTCATCAGCTTTCATCTCATATATAACATATAAGGTAACAAGCTAATTAATATATATTAACATAGGAACCTAATATATATTTTTCAATAGGTATCCCATCTCCAGACGAATAAAAATCACCCTGTTTCCACAACAGAATAGCTAGGTGGGACTTCTCAAATTGATAAAACCAGGGATGGAAAATGGGGCAAATAAATAACATTTTCAATAAAGCTACTTGACATCTTGGAAACCAAAGAGGTTCTCACATGTTAACAAAAGCCATGCATTTCCCAAAATACCCTTATTCTCTCCATAGTATTAAAAAAATGTGAATGCAATTTTGGTACTATTTATTTATTTTTGTTTATTTTGAAACTTTTATATAGCTAACCATCTTTTAACCATTTAGCTGTTTGACAGCTCAGTTAAAGTCTTAGGGATTGATTATTTATGTTACAGAAATCAATAAAATGAAATAAATAGCATTGAATTGCATGATTAAGGCAGCGAGTTTGAATATTTGGACTGTTCACTTGGATGATTTTGGTCACCAGATAAAGGCTGAATTATAGAACTATTAATTACTAATTATTAATCTGTCCTCTTGGTTAGATGCTGCTTTGTGTTCAGATGTGGGTTTAGGAGAATGATGTAGCACTTGGGAAGGAAGATGCAGCCCAGGAGGCCTGCAGTAGAGCCCAAGATGGAGAAGACCTCCACAGCCACCATGTATTTCCCCTTGGTGCTCAGATAAGCAGGGATGAAGGACACCCAAATGCTACAAAACACCAGCATGCTGAAGGTGATCAGCTTGGCTTCGTTAAAAGTATCAGGCAGTTTTCTGGCCAAGAAAGCCACAGTGAAGCTGATGATGGCTAGGAGCCACAAGTAGCCCAGGACAATGTAAAACATGGCATCTGAGCCTTCATTACATTGAACAATGATAACTTGAACCTGTGAATGCATGTCCCACTCAGGGAAAGGAGGAGACATAATCAACCATGCCATACAGAGGACAGCTTGAATACAGGAGCAGAAGACAATGATGGATCCCGCCAGTCTGTTTCCTAGCCATTTCCTTATCTTGTTTCCTGGCTTCGTTGCCAGGAAAGCCATAACAACCGTGATGGTCTTGGCCAAGATACAAGATACCGAGAGAGAGAAAATGGTGCCAAACATAGTTTGCCTGAGAAAGCAAGTGACCTTCCCAGGCTGACCTATGAAGAGCAGAGAGCACAGAAAACACAGCAGGAGGGAGGAAAGGAGGATGCATGTGATGTTCCTGTTGTTGGCTTTGACAATGGGGGTGTCCCAGTGAAGAATAAAAGTCACGGCCACCAAGATGAGAATTGATGAAAAGAAAAGGATCAAGGCAGTAAGAGTGATTCCCAAGGGTTCCCCATAGGATAAATAGCTGAAACGTTTGGGAAGGCACTGGACTTTTTCTGCATTTGAATATTGATCTTCTGGGCATCTCTCACATTGGTCTGCATCTGAAATACATGAAGAAGGTCTTGTGATTCCAACTATAGAGGACAATATATATATACAGCTAACTGAAAGAGATCATGGCTGGGGATGCTATTCACTGTCCCCATGACACATACACAATAATCGTTTCTTAACAAGTGTATGGATTCTGGCTTGTTATTTATGCATATGTATTTCTTTGAACTGCAGTGTTAGTCGTTGAGTGCTATGGCAACCCTCAACCAAAATAGAATGGATTCATACAAGTATTTAAATTAGACCCACCTTTCAAAAACAAAATCTACTACAGTTCACTCCAATACCATTCTAGTAACTAGCATACCAGAGATGAAAAGAACGAAGGAAAGTTGAACGAAGGGAAGCTCTCAACTCTCAGCTGTCTCTTCCTTTACTTACCCGTTTCAATTGAAATTCTTCCTTCAGGACATTGTCTACAATTGTAGCAACAAGTATGTTTCCCCTCCTGAACAACCCTGCTGTACCCCTGATGGCAGCTCTCTACACATCTGGCACGGGGACGTACCTAAAAAAACAACAACCAAGAAACTTAGGAATGGGATTCATCAAGATGTTGTACAAGTTCTCTATTTTATTAGAAGAACTTGATACTTTCAGGAAGATGCGTAATCTTCTGATGTCAACATGTCCCAAGATGCTTTTGGAGAGTGTCCATATTTACATCAAATCATCCTATTTCTAGGATGAGTTCTGAGTTTTCTGCAAAGACATCAGAGATGGCATTCAGCTTCTTCTAACCGGTTCTGGTGAACCCGTAGCAGAAATTTTGAGCAGTTAGGAGAACGGACAAATAACATCTGTGGCTGGCCCTTCCCCTGACCTATTCGCTGCCTCCTGAGTCTCAGCTGATCAGCCGGGTCTTCTTTTGTTGCCCTGTACAGGAAAAGGGATCTGGAAAGCAGGTTATTGGGGTGGGGTGGGGAGGTTATGGGGACTTTGCAGTATCCTTCCCTTGCCACGCCCACCAAGCCATGACCACAGAACCGGTAGTAAAAGTTTTTAAATCGCACCACTGAAACATTCTCATTTGTTCTTGTAAAAAAGCAAAAAGAGATAGTTGAGAGAATGAGAGTCATTGGTGGAAGATATCTAAAATGTTTCAGTCCTACTAGAAAACAGATCATATCAAGAAACCTGCAGCCTAAGCAGAAATTAAGGATTTCATTATGTAGGAAATGTCATCCATTTTCATTTTTTAGGATTGGAATACCCTTGCTGTTTCTTTGTATCTGCCAGTACCCAAAATCAAGAAAGACATAGGACTTACTTCTGAGCAGTCCTCACCTGTAGAAAGAAATCTTAACAAAGTAAAGCAACTGTTAGCATCGCATTAGATATAATCAAATGAACATTCCATGTTCAACTGTGACTTTGTTTTCTGGAATGTACACCTCCTTTCTGGGAATCCTGATTAAATTCCATCAAGTACCATTTTTATGTAGAGATTTCTCTAAAAGGGGCTCCATTGGAGTATAGCCATCTATAATGAACCTTTTCTCCTTTCAGAAAATATTCTTGTTTTACTCCATTCATAACAGCAATACCCAAGGTTAACTACTACATTGGGAAAATGCAAAACGTATTATGTTCATTACAAAAAAAGAATGCATACATATTGTCTTATAGGAAATTAGTAGCCTGTCAAGTAAACTAACAAAGGGACATGGTGTCTCAGGGGCTGTTGAGCTTGTTGATCAGAAAGATTGGCAACTCCATGATTCTAATCCCTAGTGCTGCATAACAGAGTGAGCTCCCATTACTTATCCCAGCTTCTGCCAACCTAGCAGTTCGAAAGCATTTAAAATGCAAGTAGAAGAATAGGAACCAACTTTGGTGGGAAGGTAACAGCGTCCATGCGCCTTTGGCATTTAGTCATGTCTTCGGACAGCACTGGCTCTTCGGCTTTGAAATGGAGATGAGCACCACCCCCTAGAGGAGGGAACGACTAGGACATATATGCAAGGGGGCCCTTTACCTTTACTGTACAAGCAAACTAAATCAAACACAAGGACACATACATAAATATTCTTACATCACATTTATTTCAAAATGCAACTCAGTTCCATAACAGAGTTGGAAGGGATCTTGGAAGTCTTCTACTTCAACCCCTACTCAAGCAGGATTGTGCAATCTCTTCTTAAAACACCCAGTGTTGGAGAACACACAACTTCTGGAGGCAAGTTGATTCAGTGAATAATTGTTGTAATTGTCTAGGCTGCCTCTCTCCTTGCTTAATTTCCATCCATTGCTTCTTCTTCTGCATTCAGTTGCTTTGGAGAACAGGTTGACCCTCTCTTCTTTGTCATGGTTCCTTAGATATTGGAACCCTGCTCCCCTATCACCCTTCATCCTTCTTTTTACTGAGACTCCTGCAACAATTCTTCATACGTTTCAGCCTTCAGCCCCCTAATCATTTTTGTTGCTTTTCTTAGAATGTAGAGATCTTCATAAAGACCACCCCAAATATCTTTCATAACCACGAGATTCCAGAGTACCGTCACTGTCTTTCACTTACGGGCTTTCAGGTCATTGGAGAAGAATATCTTCACCTCCAAATAATAGCCCACCAAGTTAGAGTTTACCAAATTTCCCACCTGCTGAAACTTGTGATTCCATACAATGGCACTTTCATTAATAGTGAATTTCTTCCCAATAAGAGATTTGGAGACCATCTTTCCAATCCGGACTCTCTGGAAGGATTGATTGTGGAAGGAGACAAAGTTGAAGATGTCATATCCCGGGTCAAGCTCCCATTTCTCATTGAAACAGACTTCTTCTCCCACACTGTTATTAAAACGGGTGTTTCTCAGAAAGTAGTGAAGCTGGATTTGAGAGAGAGAAGTCAGATCAGTTATCCTAATCATCCCCAAAGTTTGGCTAGGTATTATTACCTTCTAGTGATTTCAGGTCCACATATATTTCTTTCTACATACACACACATGAAGTGTTGGGCCATTTTACTCAAAAAGTCAATCAGCAGTCAACCGGTCCTCCTTATCTAGTTTTAGGATTTGTGGAGAAAATCAGTTATATTTTAGGCCATATTTATGTAGAAATATTTAAACTTCACGAGGATTCACAAATCTTTAGGGATTACCATATATGTAAAAGTTTTTGCACAATATTTACATAGTACATCAAGAGTTCCATACTGCAATAGTTAGTATAGCAAGAACAGAAATATTGTTTACTACTGAGAGATTGGGAGAGATACTATTATGAAGAGCATGGAGACAACGTAAAAACTTTTTAATTTTGTTCATTCAAATTTTGGGAGATGTTGGGTGTGAGCGTTTGCATAGAAGCTGTTAAAATTAATAGATTTTCACTTCCTGAAACAGCATTAAGTTGCAGCTCCCCAAACGTAGCTCCTAATGAAGCTGGTTTGACTTGGGAGATGATTCTTAGGTATGATTGAGCTGCAATAGTTACTGCAGACAAATATTTGTAACACATAATTGGTTACTGCTGGGAAACAAATGCAGAGGGTCTATATCAGTGATGGCAAAACCTTTTTTTGGCTCAGGTGTCAAAAGCAGGGGGAGCACAGGGGGGGCGCGGGGATGCCACACCCATAATGCTTTGCACACGATCCCAATGCGCATGTGTGAATGACCAGCCCTCCCCCCATTTTGGCGTGTTTTTTTCCCTTTCCCAGGCACAAGTTTTAAAGCTGTCAAGTTACAAGATCCTTGCATCCCTAACCCTTTACAACCCCCTCCCCGCAAAAAAACTTAAAACTTTATTTTTTAAAGCATTTTGTCCCTGGGGAAAGTCAGAATGCCACACCAGCCTCGCACCACCTCCACTAACTGTGAAGGCTTTCTCTTGTGCTGCTGAAACCCTAAAACATTTCAATTTTGTGCTTTTAAATTTTGGGAGATGTTGGGTGTGAGAGTTTTATTTTATTTACTTGTTTCATCAAGCGTGTATAAGATAATAGATACAAGTACATACAAGATTATGAATACACAAAATGCATACGCATACCAGGGAATATTAGGACAGGAATGTTATGCACGTTGGTGCGCTTATGCACGCCCCTTACAGACCTCTTAGGAATGGGGTGAGGTCAACTGTAGACAGTCTAAGGTTAAAGTTTTGGGGGATTTGGGGAAGAAACCACCGAGTCAGGTTGTACATTCTAGGCATTGACCTCTCTGTTGCTGAAGTCGTATATTCTGCAATCGAATTTAGAGCGGTTTACCTTAAGTTTTGTATCTATTGTGTGGTTGTGTATTGTAGTGCTTGAAGCTGAAGTACTCACTGACACGTAGGATATTGTAGTACGTAATTTTATGTACTACATTTAGGTGAGACGGAAGGTTCCATAAAATTAATGGGTTTTCACTCCCTGAAAAAGCATTAAAAGCAGATCTATAAATATAGCTCCTTATGGAGCTGATTTGACTTGGGAGATGATTCTTAGGTATGATTGAGCTGCATCAGTTACTTCAGGCAAAATATTTGGTAACATATAATTGGTTGCTGCAGAGAAACAAATCCAGAGTTTCTATATATTGCTGCTTTCCCATCCCATCCCCTTCAGGGCTTCTATAAATGTATCTGAGAAGAGCAATGACATACCTCCCATGGCTGAAAATGCTGATGATCTGATCCATCCTGATTTCTCAGAGGAGCTGGCCTTGCTCTTTTTGAATGCATTGCTTGCAACGCATGTGCTGCAAGATAAACTCCATTGTAGACATTGTAGCTCTCTCCAGACATGGTCATTTCAAACAGAGAGCCGGAGACGGTCTTGAGTTTTTCCCTCCCAGTGCAGCGTTTAACTCCTTTCTGATATGGAGGCAGTGAACAACCAAACACATATTCCCAGAACCAATGAATGTGAAGAAAGGGATGTTTATCAGGTTTTATTCTCTCAAGAAACTCCCGAAATCCTGGCACAGTCCTTGTATGGAGGGAGAAGTATAGGGAACCATTGAAAGTCTGAACTAGGAGGCTCCCTTTTAATGATAAACGCACAGTGAAATCCCACTGGTAGGTCATGATCCATACTCTGTGATCTATTGGGTTCTTTTCGTACACTTCATGAGAATAAAGCACCCATTGTAAAACCTCCATAGATTGGACAGTTCCAGAAGCAAGGAATACTGTGACATTCTTCTGTAAGATAGTGTTGAATATGTTGTTTACACATTCCTGAAAGAAACCTTTATTTAAGATTGTATCTGCTAAAATTGGGATCAACGCTATCCAAGCAATGCAAATATCACTCTGAAAGAGCTTTGGTTGCAGATTCTGAAGAAAGGCTTCCCCGCTTTCGTCCTCTGAGACCAAGAGGCCAATCCAGTTCCATCCAAAATGTTTTAGCAAATGAACAATCCCCTCGTATTGCAAGTTTTCATTAGGAACCGTGCTGAAGAAGGAAGGGAATTGCCTTTTGTCACTCAGGACTGGATCAAAGGAACCATAATTGAGCTGTTGGGAAGAAGGATGCATAGAAAATTAAATTGAGAGTCCTTTTGTGATCAGGAAGAGCTAAGAGCTTTCCCATTCTCCAAAGACCATTGGATTCTACTGTGACTTTATGACTTTATTGCAAAATCTCAAAGGTTGCCGTCCAGTGTTACATGAAGAAAGAGATCCTAAGATTCACGATAGTGGATTCTGGGAATTCAGAAGTGGTAAACAATAGCCTGGCTAAAATTGAAAGAAGCTAGGGTTCATAAAAAGAAAAGAAATGAAATGAGAAGTGGAAAAGAGCTGATGTAGTTCCTATATTCAAAAATGGGAAAAAAAATAGACCCGGGAAACACAGACCTATCAGCCTGACCTCAATACCAGGAAAAATTCTGGAAAAATAATCAAGCAATGAATTAGGGAACACCTACAAGCAAACAAAATAGTAACCAAAAGTTAACATGGGTTTGTCAAAAACAGATCATGCCAGAGTAATCTTATTGCATTCTTTGTCAAAGTGACAAAATTAGTGGACCAGAGGAATGCTGTTGATATAATTTACTTGCACTTCAGTAAGGCATTTGATAAGGTAGACCATAACCTACTACTAGATAAAGTAGAAGAATGTGGGTTAGACAGCATCACCACCAGATGGATTCGTAACTGGCTGACCAACTGCACTCAACATGTAGTCCTCAATGGAATTGCATCTACATGGAGGGAGGTATGCAGTGGGGTACCCCAAGGCTCTGTTTTGGGCCTAGTACTCCTCAACATCTTCATCAATGATCTGGATGAGGGGATAAATGGGGAACTCATCAAATATGCAGATGACACCAAGATGGCAGGAATAGCCAACACTCCAGAAGATAGGCTTAAGATACAGAAGGATCTTGACAAACTTGAACATTGGGCACTATCTAACAAAATGAAATTCAATGGTGAAAAGAGTAAGGTTTTACATTTCGGCATGAAAAACGAAATGCACAGGTACAGTATGTGTCGTGCCTTGCTTAATAGTAGTAACTGTGACAGGGATCTTGGAGTCGTACTGGACAACCATTTAAATATGGACCAACCATGTGAAGCAGCTGCCAAAAAAGCCAACACAGTTCTAGGCTGCATAAACAGAGGGATAAAATCAAGATCACATGAAATGTTAATACCACTTTATAATGCCTTGGTAAGGCCACACTTGGAATACGGCATTCAGTTTTTGTCACCATGATGTAAAAAAAAATATTAGGATATTTAATTTCCTAATAGTTAGAACAATTAATCAATGGAACAGAAGTTGTGAATGTTCCAACACTGGATATTATTAAAAAAATGTTGGCTATCCATTTGCCTGAAGTGGTGTAGGGTCTCCTGCCTAAACAGGGGTTGGACTAGAAGACCTCCAAGGTCCCTTCCAACTCTGATATTCTATTCTATTAAAAGCAAAGAACCAAAACCACCAGAGGCTTGTTTGTCAAATTTGAAAGTGGTCATACCTGTGGAAACTTGTAGATGTTCAACATGTGGGCCATCTGGATGGAATTGAGCGAGGTGAGGTCACCAATGATAGGCAAGAAATTCCGATTCCTTCTTCCGACACAGTTGAAGTTGATAGGACTCCCTTGATTCAAAAACAGAAGATCTAAAACATGCTTACTGGCCTTCATGGCATTGAAACTAGTTTCATAAATCTCCGGTGTTAGTGTGATGTTGGGGAAGAGCTTGGCCTTCTTGTTGATCTCATCAATGGCAAAATACATAGTAAGAGGATGCTGGACATATTTTGGTATTATGCTGAAATAAAAGTCCAGAAGTGGAGAAAATCAAATCACCAAAAAAAAGAACTACTTCCAAACTACACGTTTATTTATTTTTATTCATTTATTTTGTCAACCATGTGCGAGATAACACATATAAGTATTAACTTGGACATGAACATAGGAAATGGGTACAAAGAGATGGGAACAGTAGGACAGGGACGGTAGGCCCACTGATGCTCTTATGCAAGCCCCCTTACAGACCTCTTAGGAATGGGGTGAGGTCCACGGTAGACAATTTAAGGTTAAAATTTTGGGGGTTTGAAGGTGTAACAAATGAGTCAGGTAGTGCATTCCAGGAATTGACCATGCTGTTGCTGAAATCATATTTTCTACAATCGAGTTTGGAAAGTTTTACTTTGAGTTTTCAATCTATTGTTTGCCCACGTATTCTTGAGGATCATTTCAGCCATTTATTCAGCAGAGATTAATTTTGAATTTCAATGAAAGAGACTTTTGGCTGTGCACATTATTCTGACCATCTCCACAGTCACGGATTAGCAAGATACTTCTAGTCAGTGGTAGGATTCAAGTAATTTAACAATTGGTTCTCTGCCTTAATGATTTCTTCCAACAGCCAGTTTGCATGGGCTTAAATGGACTCCAGAGGATGGTAGAGGACAGAAAAACCTGGAGGAACATTGTCCGTGGGGTTTCCATGGGTCGGACAAGACTTCACAACTAACAACAAAATGTTAATTATATGATCAGGTCCATGAACGAAACTTTTAGTTCATGGTTTGCTGATTTATTGGAGTTTCCTTCTTTTATAGGAAAGGTAAATTGAAGAGTTTATAAAATTATCAACTATCTAGAACTTCCTAGAACTGCTGCATAAGTTTGCATGCAACTACTACACACTTCAATCAATATAGGTCAACGTTTAAGACAGAAATAGATCTTTACACTGTTCCTTTGAATTGTATGATCAGCTAATAAGCAACTTGGTGATGATGTGCATTGCAATTTCTCAGAAAGGAGCCACTTGGTAGTCCTTTGAGAAAGTGCTGCTAATACCTTACTAGAAAGAATTGTAGTTGACCGGATTTTAGTTTGTGAATTCTGATCCCAGTCAGATAGATGATATGAAAGAACCCAATATTTGCCTGATGGAAAAAGGTTAGGAGGAAATGATCCTATTTCCCACGAACTTTGTGGTATTTCCATTTTTGAAATGGAGATTATTATTCTTGATATTATTATTTGGATTGTTATTGCTGTGACTACAGTATATTATACCTCTAATGTATTATGTAATAAATATAATAAGCATATTATGTATTTCTAGTAGCCGATATTCTTTGATCACTTTACAAATATATATTTAAAAATCTATGAAAGATAAAAACAATGTGATAGCATTACTCTTTTTCCTTTGTTCTCAATTAAAAAAAACTAAGCAGAAAATAAAAAAAAGGAAGGAGCATTTTTTTCCCCAAAAATCCAAGTTTACCTTACAATGCATCTTTAGATTTCTAGATCTCTAAGAGGGTTTGTTGTAAAATGTGAAGGTCCCACACAAATGTTTTCCTAAGGGCCATCTTTCAATGGAAGCCTTGATCAACATGGCTAAGATCTCCAAATATGACAGCCAAACTAGCAGTGCCATAATTGAACCTGTATAATTTAGCTTTTCTGTTTATTCTATCACCTTTGTCTGAAGTTATATTGTTATTTTACTCAAGGAAGAATGAGGCACTTACAATCCATATTCAGAAATTACTGGCATTTTTTTGAAACTCTGGGTACGTTCATCAGGATTGACACAGGAAAAAAATCCCCCAAGTATCGTTTTATCTGCAGAGGTGGAAAATTTCCTGCCAACATTATTGGGCTGGAGGCAGATTGATTTCAAATGCTCATTGTCACTGCCAGGTAGAAAGAAGAGCAGAATGACATTAAATGCCAGAAGAGATGAGGCATCCTTCCATCCTTTCAAATACATGGTCAACACAATATAGCAGTCAATTTTCAAAAAAAAAAAAAAAGCCTTGGTTAGACCTAATGGGAAACGTCCACTGAAAGAGCGGAAGATATGTAAATTAAAAAGTAAAGATATAAAAGAGTGGTTTCCTGGATTTCAGTGGCACAAGATCAATTTTGAGGGATCTTTCAAAGTGCAGCAGGAATTTCTGGGTTTTATTCTCCTTGCCATCATTGTTCAGGTGTGATGCTGTCAAGAAACAGAACTGAAATACAGACATTTGCAAATTATTACCTTCTACTGTATTCCCTGGGGATTTGGGCAAATTGTGTTTGTGTAAAATCTGCCCATGGTTATTATAAGAGTTATAGTTAGTTTCCATAAGCAAGTGCCATTTTCTTTCTCTTGCCTTGCAATCTTCTTGGTTCTTACCTTGATATTATGTCCAGAAAAGTTTCAAAAACCTTGGCTCTTGAGAATTGCATTATCTACGTCGATCTACATCAACCTTCACATGGATGCCAACTTGTTAGATCACACTAAGCTTAATCACTGTACAAGGGGCTGAAAGAAAGATGTGATCTTGAAAATGTGATTAATTTAATATACAGAGAAAAGCTGTAATAGTCCATTGTCTTCCCTAAAAAGAAAAAAGCCAAAATCAATCAATCCTCGATTTATGACCTTATTTGAGCCCAAAATTTCTCAATGAGGTTTGCCCCATTTTGCAACCTTTATTGCCTCAGTTGTTAAGTGAATCACTGCAGGTGATAAGTTAATAACCCAGTTGTTAAGTAAAACTGGCTTGTTCATGGACTTGTTGTTAGGGCTGGAAGCCATCTTTTGCATGGGGCCTTCAGGCCTGCCACATTTAATGCTGTGGGAAATTTGGAGGGGGGATTATATGGAGTATGGGAGAGATATAGTCAAAATAACATTCCTTTCTCAGAGAGTCAAGGACATCTTGGCCTGTACCTGGAGGGGTATGACCGGGAGGCATCTCCAGTTGGGATGGTGCATGATTACGTCATGTGATGGACATGTGGGTGCTGGGCAGGGACTTGAACTTTCTTTTGGATGGGGGAAACCTGGAAACTTTCCGATTCAGTCTTCTCCTTCAACCCCACTCAAGCAGGAAAACCTATCCCATTTTAGAGAAATCGTTGTGTAATCTCTTCTTAAAACATCCACTGTTGGAGAACACAAAACGTCCGGAGTCAAGTTGTTTCAATGATTAAATAATTGTCTAGACTTCCTCTCTCCTTGCTTAGTTTCCATCCATTGCTTCTTCTTCTACCTTAAGTTGTTCTGAAGAACAGGTTGACCCTTTTTTCTTTGTCATTGCTCCTTAGATATTGGAACACTGCTACCCTATCACCCTTCATCCTTCTTTTTACTAAGGCATACCCAGTTCCTGCAACTATTCTTCATATGCTTTAGCCTTCAGCCCCCTAATCATTTTTGTTGCTTTTCTTAGAATGGAGAGATCTTTATAAAGACCACCCCAAATATCTAGCAAAACCACGAGATTCCAGAGTACCATCACTGTCTTTCGCTTATGGACTTTCAGGTCATTGGAGAAGAATATCTTCACCTCCAAATAATAGTCATAATATGCATATACACATATACAGTACATATGCATATGCAGATATACACACACATATATGTACATACATACATGTTTACATTTTTGGGAGATTTGGAGATTAACACACATTCCCTTTTGCCTTTCAGCTCCACCCTAGGAGCCTTCCAGGAAGAAAACAAAGGGAAGCAGTATTTGGGCATACCAGGTGCTTTGACATAACAATTAATTATTTCCTTGGCTTAGCTGATAAGGGAAGAGAACTTGTGGCTTATAGGCTAATAAAACTGCCTAATATGTAAAAACAGCCCAGATTCAAATCCCAGTAAGGGTCTGGCTAGTTGATGAGAGCTAAATAGCTTGAAATTGATCTATACTAGTCTCCCTTTATTTATTTATCAGCACAAATGCATATATATATATATATATATATATATATATATATATATATATATATGTGTGTGTGTGTGTGTGTGTGTGTGTGTGTGTGTGTGTGTGTGTGTGTGTGTGTGTGTGTGTGTGTATATATATGTATATATGTATGTATATATGTATATGTATATATATATATATATATATATATATATATATATATATATATATATATATATATATATATATATATATATATATATATATATATATATATATATATGTATGTATATATATATGTTGTATTTGTGCTGATAAATAAATAAAGGGAGACTAGTATGGATCCATTTCAAGCTGTTTAGCTCTCATCAGCTAGCCATACCCTTACTGGGATTTGAACCTGGGATGTGTTACATATTAGGCAGACTTGCTAGCCACTACACCACCGGTTCTCCTCCTTTATCAGCTAAGCCAGGGAAAATAAGTATGTGTTTGTGTTACAACCCCTGGGATGCCCAAATATGGGAGGGAGCTCACTCCTCCCTCTTTCTGTCCTTCGGCTCATCACAGAAAACCATGCAGGCAGAAACCCATATTTTTATTTTTAATGTTGCCTTTTTATATTTGTGTTGTATTTGTGCTGATAAATAAATAAAGGGAGACTAGTATGGATCCATTTCAAGCTGTTTAGCTCTCATCAGCTAGCCATACCCTTACTGGGATTTGAACCTGGGATGTGTTACATATTAGGCAGACTTGCTAGCCACTACACCACTGGTTTTCCTCCTTTCTTCAGTGTCAATTACAGTAAGTAGAGACAAAGGAGTAGAGATCCTCTCCAAGTGGAGGGACATTCAGCAGCTCTCCCATGGATATACAATGGGATTCTTAAAAGCAAGGAACAGGTAAGAGTAACAGGCCCTAGTAAGACCACACCTAGAATACTGCACCCCGTTTTGGTCACCACATTACAAAAAAGATGTTGACTCTAGAAAAAATGCAGAGAAGAGCAACCAAGATGATGGGGGGACTTGAAGCTAAAGCATATGAAGAACGATTGCAGGAATGGGGCATGTCTAGTTTGATGAAAAGAAGGACCCAGGGAGACATGATAGCAGTGTTCCAATATTTGAGGGATGTCACAGAGAGGAGGAGGGCTCCATGCTATTTTGCAACTTGAAGGCCAGTCAAGGACTAATGGATGTAAACTGAACAAGGAGAGATTCAACCTAGAAATAAGGAGATATTTTCTGACAGTGAGAAAAATGAACCAACAGCCATTTGTTGGGAATGGTGTAGGGTCTCCTGCTTGGGCAGGGGGTTGGGCTAGATGACCTACAAGGTCCCTTCCAACTCTGTTAATCTATGTAAATATACAGTATCAACTCCACCTAGAACAGTTGTCTTGCCCTGATTATAGATCCTTTCAGATAGATGCGAATCAGGTCCTGTAGCTTAACCGAACTGATCTGTTGTGTTATTCATTCCATTACAAATGGAACAATGTTCTCATTTCCCAAAAAGTTCTGGGGAGTGATACTAGGAATCATCTGTTTTACTAAATAAGTTCATTTGTGTAAGTGTTATTGTCAACCTGGCATGAGCACAAAAACATTTTCAGTTGAAAAGTGGAAAATGACCAAAGTTTTAATCCTCAAAGTGTAGCTTTGTGATGAATTGAAGTACCCTTCTGAACTTTTCAAATTATGGGAGGGAAAATGCTGAAGACATACCTCCTCACTGGAATTATTTCAATGATAATAATTTTCTCCCTTCGTCAAAACTGTAAACAATTGAAGAAGACATTAGGGAAAAGAAATAAATATATATAAATATATAAAAGGACTACGCCATAGAGACTGGGGAGTAGAAAAAACTAACATAAACATCCTGTGATTTTAACTGCCCCAAATTAAGTTCTGTTGCTGGAATACTTTTGCAGTATTATCACTATAAGACGATGAATCAGGGCTAAAAGTTAGTCTTCAGCCTTGCTCTTGAAGGAATATTGAGGCTGGTGAATGCAGACCAACATGGGAAGCTCCTGGTGGTCGAGGGTCTATACTTAGAGATCATTTGCTGCCCAAATGTTCATTCTTCTCCTGTTTCCACTCTTCAAAGTGGAGTCTCTGCCGTGTCATCCAGGAGAAGCCATACCTGTTCCAAATGAATGGTACCAACAAGGAGACTTTGTCATCGGTGGGATGGTATCCATGGCTAACTACCAATTTAATGAAGTTTCATTTCAGCAGCATCCCTCTCAGGAGTATTTTGGCAACCCAGAGTAAGCAATTCTGATCGTTCACATATTTATTTATTTCATTTAGTTAGTTAGTTTGTCAAAGCATGTACAGGTTACAGATATAAGTATAAACATGGACATGAGCGCACGGAAACCGTATAAATAGATGATTACAAATAAGCATTAGCATGGACACGAGCACATAAAATGAGTACAAATCAACGGTGACAGAAACAGGGTCTCCTACTTTAGCATGGGGTTGGACTAGAAGACTTCCGATGTCTCCTCCAACTCTGTTATTTTCATCAGTTTTCTGAATTTCTTCTCTAGCAGAACATTTTTCTCTGTCATTTCCCTTTCAAGGAAGTTCTTCATTCCTCATTTTCTCATCCATCCACTGTGGTTTCCTTTCATTTAGCATCCACTGACCCAGAATGCTGAGTCCCAGGATCATTTCACTTTAGTTCAGTTCAGTAGAGATGGCAATAGGCTTGAAATGGCTGTTCTTCAATTATGCTTGGATACTGACGGAAGCACCTCCATGAGATTACGGGAAAGTGGCGAGAATTAGAAATGTTGAATGAGACATATATGTTTTCCTGTTTTCAGCGTGCTAACAAAATTCTACCAGCATGTCCTTTCCTTGGTCTTTGCTGTGAAGGAGATCAATGAGAATCCAGAACTCTTGTTCAATGTCACTCTTGGCTTCCACATCCATGACAGCTACTACAATGCAATGATGACCTATCGCATCACTCTAGACCTCCTGTTCAGGTCACAGAAATTCGTCCCCAACTACAAGTGTGACACCAGGAAGAATCTCATTTCTGTCATTGGGGGACTTAGCTCGGAAACGTCATCCTATATTGCAGACCTTATACAGTTTTACAAGATTCCACAGGTAGGATCTTTGAGAATAGAAAAATCCCCTCCTCCTTTCTTTTTTTTTCCAAATACGGGCAATACAAAAATAAAATAAAATAAATTGATTATACTCTGAACAATGCCCACATAGCCCACAATGTGACCAAAATTGTCAAGGAATATTATTGAATTGAATTGAATTTATTCGATTTGTTAGCCGCTCCCTCTCCACGAAGGGACTCGGGGCGGCGTACAATAAATAAAAACACATATTATACCATTAAAACATTTCACGGAGGAGGTATCAAAATCGCATAGTACAATACATAGGAATAGTCATAGTAGAATTAAAAATTAAAATACCCCAATATAAAATTACAAATTTAAAAGATTGCCAGGAGGGTAAAGATGGAACTATAATTGAGCCAGGCCGGCTAGTTGAAAAAGGTGGGTCTTGAGTTTTGAACGGAAGGAGCGGAGGTCGGTAGTAATCCTAATGTCGGGGGGGAGGTCATTCCAGAGGGCTGGGCCCATCACAGAGAAGGCCCTGCTCCTGGGCGCCGCACTCTGGCACTGCTTAGTGGACGGCACCCGGAGAAGTCCCGCTCTGTGAGAGCGAATTGGTCATAGGGATGTATGGGGCAGGATGCGATCCCGACTTGAACCCTGACAATAAATTTCAAAATTAAAAAAAAGAGAGAAATTGATGTTGTTGATGATAGTACATAATAGGTATTTATTTGCTTTTAGCTCACGTATGGGTCATTTGCCCCAAAGGATATTCACAGTGCTGAGATTCCCATCTATTACTCCATGGTTCCAAATGAGTCTTCCCAATACATTGGGATTATCCGACTGCTTCAGCGTTTTGGGTGGAGATGGGTTGGGCTCTTCGCAATTGATAACAGGCACGGAGAATATTTTCTGCAGACCATGGAGTCCCTCTTTTCCCAGCATGGAATCTGCTCTGCCTGTACACAAAGGATTCCCTTTTTAACCCACTGGGACAATTTATCCGAAATGATCCTTATAGGGGAAACTCTTTACAACCACATAGCTGATGAGAAGATCAATACCTTTATCATCTGCGGAGAGACGTTGACGATTGCATGGATCATTAATACGATATTCACGTTTGATCCTAGACATGAGCAGAGCTCCTTGGGAAAGGTGTGGATCATGACTGCCCAGATTGTCTATTTGTTAACCGGCATGCAAACGAGATGGGATCGGCAGGCTTTGGACGGTGCCATTTTCTTTACAATTCACTCCAAAGACATTCCCGAGTTCAAGGAATTCCTGAAGGTCATAAAACCACCTTGGATTCAAGAAGATAGTTTTTTCCCACTTTTCTGGGAACAAGTATTTGATTGCTCATTGCCAACTCATACCTTGACCCTTCCGGACAGTGACACTTGTACTGGAAAGGAGAGGAGGAAGGATATTCCTAGAGCTCTTTTTGAGCTGGAACTCTCTGGGCACAGCTATAGTATCTATAATGCGGTCTATATATTGGGTCAAGCTTTACATGCCTTACTTCGATCGAACAACAGGCATTTTTTGAGGCATAAATTATCAGAATATCAAGGTTCACAACCATGGCAGGTGATTTGTGTGCTACAAATACTTTGCACTAGATAACAGTAAAGTTAAGAATAGAATAACAGAGTTGGAAGGGAGATCTTCTAGTCCAACCCCCTGCTTAGGAAGGACACCCTACACCACTTCAGACAAATGGTTTTCCAACATCTTCTTAAGTATTGCAGCATTCACAACTTCTGGAGGCAAGTTGTTTCACTGACTAATTGTTCTAACTATCAGGAAATTTCTCCTTAGTTCTAAGTTGCTTCTCTCCTTAATTAGTTTCCACCCATTGCTTCTTGTTCTGCCCTCAAGTGCTTTGGAGAATAGTTTGACTCCCTCTTCTTTGTGCCAACCCCTGAGATATTGGAACACTGCTATCATGTCTCCCCTAGTTCTTCTTTTCATTAAACTAGACATACCCAGTTCCTGCAACCATTCTTCATATGCTTTAGTCTCCAGTCCCCTAATCATCTTGGTTGCTCTTCTCTGCATTCCTTCTAGAGTCTCAACATCTTTTTTACATCGTGGAGACCAAAATTGAAGTTAGGGTGCATGCTTCAAGCAGAGAAGAAGCAGATATTAATGTCCATCGATCATATTTATCTTCATTTGCATCATCGCATTTATAGAGATGATGTTTGTAGAAGTAGAACTGGTTTGATGGACTATAGTGAACAATCAGATTCCCAGGAAGAAGGGAATACATTCCAGAAAGTTGAGGGAGACAAGAGACATACAACCCAGATATTGAAAAAAAAATAGAAAGGAATTAGAACAGCCATACTTTGAATTTTTCAGGTTATATTTGTTAGGATGAGAGTAATAAGCATTTAGTCAGGAAAGATTCTGTCTATTGTGTGCAAGCCAATAAAAAACTGAACTCTGCTGATTGTTTCTATGTCGTCGGTAAGTTCACAGTAATACATTTTCCATTTTATTTCCTGGACAACTTCAGGCGGCAACGATTAAAACTTGAATTAAGACATTGGTCCCCATCCTTTCTGGCTCCATGGATTGACACTGGGGGAAGTGGCAGAAGGGGAGATGGCTTTGTATGCACAATCTACTGTAGATCCCCGGCATTTGCAGATGAAGATTCATGCACTCCCCCACCACTTGCCCGGCCCGGTTCACAACAAGTTGTGGACTAATACCAATCCACAGCCCAGGGCTTGGAGACCTCTGAACTATGATGCAGCTTCTGGTTTTTCTGAATATATCTATTCAGGGATTTCACCTATTGATGAAGATAGTGAATGAATGCTCCTTAGCATTGGTGGGATGCAACCAGTTTAACAACTGGTTAAACAACCGGTTTGGTGATTGCATGCTTCAGTTTGCCCGAACCGGTCTGAACCAGCTGAATTCCACCCCTGTTCCTTAGCTGTTGTTCAATTCTTACCACATCCTTAGCAACCGTACATCTATGAGAATAACATGAAATGAAAATAGATGGGAAGTGAGGAGCAGGTTTGAAAATAGTTTCATCATGTTTTTTTTATATGCCTCTTCCTGGGACTTGGCTCAGGGGGTTGTGCTAGCCTCAAATCCACCTTACCTTTTATTTGACTATTCCTTAAATGGAAGTACTGAATCCTTCTTATTATGGTACCCCAGTTCTGACTTAGGCTTCCCAAGATCATTAAGCAGACTCCTCATCCCGATCAAACCTCTTTTATTTAGGTTAAAGGGAATTCCTCTCCAGCAAAGTCCCGGCCAACAGTCTTTCATGAGATTTCACAACTACTTTTATCAGGCTTGGAGAGTTACAGACGGATATCTTTCCATCACCACACTGTAGCCGCAATTACTTGGCAAATAGTCAGGAACAGTTCTTCATCCTAATGAACTGAATTAATAGTCTCTTCTTCCTTAACTGTTCCCTTCTCCTGGCAGCTCTGCGCATGCACACATTGGGAACAGGTTCCAGCTGTTCTTCTGCCCCACTGATATCTGACTCCAAAGGCAGCTGATAACTCAGTTCAGTTTAGTTTCAGTTTATTAAATTTATAAACCGCCCCCTCTCCCCGAAGGGACTCGGGGCGGTGTACAGACAAAAATAAAATATACAATAGACAACAAAAATACAAAACCCCAGACAAAACAAATAGAACACACAGTCTGTACAATAGTCATGAACTAAATGATAATTAAAACCAATTAAAACCAATTAAAATACCCCAGAATTTAAAAATTTAAAATGCCAGCCAGGAAGGTCAGGATTAGGTTATACTTATGATTGCAATTGGGCCAGGCCAGCTAATTGGAACAGGTGGGTCTTGACGTCTTGACTGTCAGACGGCCCTGGCCCCATCTCTGCCTCTGACACAGAGCCCTCATCAGAGCCTTCCCCAGACTCCAGGACTGGGCCATATTCCTCCCTAACCTCCTCACAGTCAGAGACTGCCACCATCTCTGCTGGTGGGCCACAACAACCCCCTATGTTGGAGGAACTAAACAATTTCTCACGATGTTGGACAAATAGATTCCCTATGTTTTCAGAGTTTCTCCCTCAAAAGTATAGCACAACTATGACAAAATTACTCATCTCTTACTACTCTTTGTTTTCCCTTATTTTATTCGTCCCAATAATCTAGCTCCACCAGTTTCTGAAAGGCATGAAATTCAATAATTCTCTTGGAGAGACCTTGACTTTCTATGATCAAAAGAAGATGGAGGGTGGATTTGATATTATAAATATAGCTGTCTTTCCCAATTCCACTTACCAGAGAGTAAAGCTTGGAACAGTGAAACCTGATTCTCTCAAAGGAAATGAATTAGACATAAATGAAGATATGATAGTTTGGCACAGATCATTTAACCAGGTATGGATGCAAAGAGACTTTGTATGACCGTTGTAAGATGGGTAGATTTCAAATATATTTTTGCACAATAGTTATTATATCTCCCTGAAAAACTGAAACAAAAATGTGAAAGAAAGACACATGCATTTAAGTGACTATATTTCCTTCTTTGAGTGAAGCTTCATCAGAGTTGGGATTGAAAGGGAATTTGATTGAGTCGTTTTTTTCCCCATTGCATGAACTGAATTAATGAAATACCCCATATTAAAATCCCGATAATTTAAAAACGTAGAAATCCAGATCAGATATGTTCACAAATTCAAATCAAAGTTCCAATTGAAATGGACCAACTGTATTTTCAAATAAATGGATTTTTTGACCCTTTTGTAAATCCTTTTGTTAGGATATTTCTTTTAATATAATAGAACATTTTCTATTTCCGGTGTGTTAACTAATTTTTCTTCAAAATAATACATCTTCATCGTCCAACATTTAATGTTGATAATTAGGTCCTCCCTGTTTCTCTGTGCAATGACTATTGCCAACCTGGCTATCAGAAGAGGAAGAACGAAGGGAAAAAATTCTGCTGCTATGATTGTGTGCCATGTCCAAAAGGGAAAATTGCCAAAGAGATGGGTAAGCTAACAGAACGCTCTGATTTTGTTGTTATACAGATGAAGTTGAAATTTCAGACAGACTTCCATAGTAATCAAGTACACCACTGAGCCGTGATGGCGAACCTCTGATGGCACACAAGGCGTCGCCCCAGCTCAGCTCAGCTGCGCATGCACCTCCCGCCAGCCAGCTGGTCTTTGGGTCTCTACTGCAGATGCCCTAGGGGTGGGGTGCATGTGGGGGGCACACATGCATGTGCAGGGGACGGGGGGTGCATTTTGAAGGTTCAACCACTTGCTTGTTTTGGGCACTCCAGAAAAGGTTAGCCATCATTGCCGTAGAGGCATACAGGAGTGCCAAAGCAACCAGACATTAAGATATTTCCCCCCATGCTATCACTCTGCTAAACAATTAATTCCTACAATACTGTCTTATCCCTTAGAATAGCTAACTGTCGTGGCCCAGAAGGAGCCGTTGGAGTTGCCACCAGACTCCGACAGTGAGGGTCCCTCTGAGTCGGTTCAGGAGGATGTGGAGGACCCTGGACAGGGTTCCGACTCTGAGCAGGGCACAGAGAGGCTGGTTGGCCACCAGGAGGTGCCTGAGGCATGGAGCACTGGTGAAAGCCAAAGGAAGGGGGCTCCTGATGTCATGCCTTGGAACAGTGGGGAGGAGTCACAGGACAGTGAGTCAGACATCAGCAGTGAGCTATTAGATGCTCGTTACTGGCATGCTACCCGGCGTAAGGAGCAATTGAGCAATTACAGGAGGTAATTGCTCTCAGCTGCTGATAATTGAGAGTTGACTCCTCTCCAGACTATAAAGGGACTGCTTGTGGACACACCCTTTGCAGGAATCAACTGATCATTGGAGTTGGAGAAGCTCAGATCTGTGTCGTACTTTGGCAGGCTGGATTGCTGCCAAAGGGTTTACCTGGATTGCTGCCAATCTGTTCCCTGGACCTTGGCAGGCAGGAGTGCTGCTAAGGTGGTTATCTGGAGCTGGGTAGCTGGATTGCTGCCAAGGGGTGTCGCTGTAGCTGGATTGGTGCCCAGAGTGCTATCTTGACCTTGGCAGGCTGGATTGCTGCCAAGGTGGAACCTGTATGTCAATAAACATCTTGAAGAGACTTTGTATCAGAGTGACTTGGTATACGAGAGTGGGGGGAGGTCAGAACAGCTAACTATGTAGTAGTGCTAAATCACTATTATCCTTCTCATCTTTTCTATTACCTACTGGTATTCCTTTAACGTCTTATGACTATCATCTTGTGTTGTATCTTATGATTTATGACTGACTTTATTTTATGATTGTGATCATGGTTTACCATTTGCTGCTTGTGTGTGCACTGAGAGCTTATGCACCAGAGACAAATTCCTTGTGTGTGTCGAATCACACTTGGCCAATAAAGAATTCTGTTTCTTTGAGTCTGTGGTTGTGGAAAACCGGGGCTCAATCTTCCCAGTTGGGCCAGAGGCCTTCTCCGGGGGGCGATTTCATGAGATGGAGAGTGAAGACACCACACAAGGTTCCTCGGGATGAGATCGCACCCAGAGTTGCCTCTGGGGACCTCTTTTATTGGTAAACAATGAAGGGCGGAGTAAAGGGTACATAAATAGGTTTATCACTACCATATTAGGTCATGATTACATTTGGCTGCTCATCCTGGCATTGTGTTGATGAGATCCTTTTGTCTCCTTTGTTTTCCTCCTAAAGTGGTTCAGCCTCCTTCCAGAGGCCTGCACGTAGTGGAAAATTACCAGAGATAGTTCTTCTGAGCACATGTTCTTTTGTTTAGTCCTTAATGGTGGATCAGATACTACTGCAACATGTGGTCTGTTGAACTCTTTGAGATCATCTATTTTTTGCTCAGGTTATGCGTGCAAGAAACTTTATTTGGAAATGGAATGGGGCAATGAAGAAATCAAATTCATTTGTTCATTAAAAATTATATTATTCTGAGCATGGAATTAATTCTATGACTCATGAACCTGCATTGACCTAAAGAATTTCTTTTCTTCTTAGACATTCTTTTTTTCCCTTTTTTTCTTTTTTTATTGTTTTAATTAAACAAAAAACACACACAAAAACATTCTTCATTACATCGTCCAGAAAGCATGTCAATTGGTTACAAATAAGTTTTGTGCATTACTACAATCATTCTTTATACTTCATTCATATTGAATTGTACAATTTAAATCAAAAATCTTTATACCATCAATATACCATCATTCTCATTTAACTATATTTGTTTAAACGTGCTTTTGTCTAGAATCATTTATATTTATATTATAATAAATCTAGACAAAAATTTATTATTAGAATTTATAAGTACCCAGGAGAGTCTTCTTAGGCATTCTCACTTATCCCAAAGGTGCTTTTTCAAGAGACAACTGGACTTTGTTTTTTGTTCTCTTGAAGATGTTGCTTTTCATCCAAGAAGCATCTTCACTGACTGTCATTTGCCTCTTGCAAAAGCATTTTTGGAACAACTGTGGTCTGGATGACTAAGAATCTACATAGATGCATTCCTACTTTCAGTGCTTTGAAAATCAATTCACAAATTATGATAAAGATAAATGCATCATCAAAAATAATTATCTTCTTGCCTTATTAAAAACTTTGGAATCAGTTTAGCCACTGTTGCTACTCTACATTTATCCATTACAACACAGGTGTTGTTGTTTATTTCAATTTCAGATATGGTAGCTTGTGTCCAATGTCCAGAAGATCAATATGCAAACCAAGAAAGAAATGGATGTCTCCTGAAAAGGATAAACTTTCTGTCTTATGAAGAACCTTTGGGGTATAATTTAGCTTGTCTTGGTGCTGTGTTATCCCTCATTACATCATGGGTGCTGGGAACTTTTATTAAGCACAAAGACAGTCCTATTGTGAAAGCCAACAACCGGGATCTCACATACACTCTCCTCATCTCCCTTCTGTTCTGCTTCCTCTGCTCTTTGCTCTTCATTGGACAACCTGGGAAAGTCACCTGTCTCCTCAGACAGTCTGCATTTGGTCTCATTTTCTCATTGTCCATCTCTTGTGTGTTGGCCAAAACCATCCTTGTTTCTCTTGCCTTCAAGGCCACCAAGCCAGGATCTCGGATGAGGACATGGGTGGGGAAAAGACTGGCTGTTTCTATTGTCCTTTTCTGCTCAATATTCCAAGCAGGCATCTGTATTGTGTGGTTGTCAACCTCTCCCCCATTTCCAGAGTTAGATATGCACTCAACAACTGAAGAAATAATTATACAATGCAATGAAGGATCAGTTTTTATGTTTTATTGTGTCCTGAGCTATATGGCCCTCCTTTCATTTGCTAGTTTCATTGTGGCTTTCCAGGCTCGTAATCTTCCTGACAGCTTCAATGAAGCCAAGTTCATCACCTTCAGCATGTTGGCTTTCTGCAGTGTGTGGGTCTCCTTTGTGTCAACCTACCTGAGCACCAGAGGAAAAGCCATGGTGGCTGTGGAGATCTTCTCCATTTTGTCCTCCAGTGCTGGGCTTCTAGGCTGCATCTTTTTCCCCAAATGTTACATTATTGTTTTGAGGCCTGATTTAAGCCACAGGGAGCAACTGATAAGAAGACATGTTTAAACATTTTTTTTTATTACAAACAGATTATGTCTGCTTGTTCATATGTAAAATTATATCTTTAATTATTCTTATGAAGGTATTCATTTCTTTCAAATTCTGCAAATTTATTTCTTTAAGAGATATGAGGAAGATGGTTTCTTATGGTTTCTTAAGGTTCTTGGGGAATTACTTTACTTACTTTACTTTATTTTAGACTTTTATACCGCCCCCTCTCCCAAAAGGGACTCGGGGCGGTGTACAGTCAGATTAAAACACATAAATACAAAAAAATAAATACAAACATAGTTAAATACTAAGTACCTAAAAGAGGAGGCTGTAAAAAACTGTACATAAAGTAAAGTAGTTAAAACAATGTTTAAAAATAACCCCTAAAAAATACCCAATTAAAAATATCTGCCAGGAGGTAAAATAAGACTATGAATGGGCCAAGCCGGCTAAACGGAACAGGTGAGTCTTCAGTTTTTGTTGGAAGGAGCGGAAGTCGGTGGTGGTTCTGATATCAGGGGGGAGGTCATTCCAGAGGGTTGGGCCCATCACAGAGAAGGCTCTACTCCTAGGTGCCGCCCGTTGGCATTGCTTAGTGGACGGCACCAGGAGGAGTCCCTCCCTGTGAGAGCGAATTGGTCGCAGGGAAGTATGTGGTAGGATGCGATCCCGCAAGTAACTGGGTCCTGTGCCATGGAGCGCTTTAAAGATGGTAATTAACACCTTGAAATGCACCCGAAAGACCACAGGCAGCCAGTGCAGCTCGCGCAGGAGCGGTGTTACGTGGGAGTACCTAGTACTCCCCATAATAGCCCGCGCGGCTGCGTTCTGGACTAGCTGCAGTCTTCGGACGCGTCCCAAGGGAAGCCCCATGTAGAGGGCGTTGCAGTAGTCCAGCCGAGACGTCACCAGTGCATGAGTGACCGTGCGTAGGGCATCCCGGTCCAGTAGGGGGCGCAATTGGCGCACCAGGCGAACCTGGTGGAACGCCCCCCTTGCCACGGCTGCCACATGGTCATCCATTGACAGCCGGGCATCTAGGAGGACGCCCAAATTGCGCGCCCGTTCCACAGGGGGCAATTGCTCGCCCCCTATGGCCAGTGATGGAATCAACTGGCTGAACCGGGGTGCTGATAGCCATAGCCACTCAGTCTTGGAGGGGTTGAGTTTGAGTCTGTTGTCCCCCATCCAGACCCCGACGGCTTCCAAACACCGGGTCATCACCTCGACAGCCTCGTTGGGGTGGTTTGGGTGGAAATGTACAGCTGAGTATCATCAGCGTACAGATGATACTCCACCCCAAAACCACGGATGATCTCCCCCAGCGGCTTCATATATGCGTTGAACAGAAGGGGCGAGAGGACCGACCCCTGCGGCACCCCACAAGTGAGTGGCCTCAGGGTCGACCTCTGCCCCCCTGCCAACACACATTGCGTCCGGTCGGAGAGGTAGGAGTCGAACCACCGCAGAACGGTGCCTCCAACTCCCATCCCCACCAGCCAGCGCAATAGGATACCATGGTCGATGGTATCAAAAGCCGCTGACAGATCTAATAGGACCAGGATAGAGGAACAACCCCTATCTCTGGCCCTCCAGAGATCATCAACCAACGTGACCAAGGCCGTCTCCGTGCTGTGTCCGGGCCGGAAGCTGGACTGGCGTGGGTCTAGATATTCGGATTCCTGAAGGTGTCGTGGAAACTGCTGTGCCACCACATTCTCTACAACCTTCGCTAAAAAGGGAAGGTTGGAGACTGGACGATAATTAGCTAGCTCCATCAGGTCAAGGGAAGGCCTCTTAAGTAAGGGCCTCACCACCGCCTCTTTCAATGCGGTAGGTAAGGACCCCTCGCCCAAAGAGGCGTTCACCAAGCCCAGTAGCCAGCCTCGTGTCACTTCCCAGGATGCCAGTACCAACCAGGAGGGACATGGGTCCATTAAACATGTGGTCGGTCGCAGCCATCCACGCAACCTGTCCAAATCCTCGGGGGCAACAGAATCAAACTCCTCCCAGAATGGTCTCTCAAGACTCACTGTTGACGGCTCCTCTGGTCCACTGAGGGGGGCCCATCCGCTCCGGATATGAGTGATTTTGTCCTGCAGATATTCCCCAAACTCCTCTGCTCTGCCCTGTAAAGGGGCTACCCGCGTCCTCTGTGATAAGAGAGATAACCATACAGCGTACTTCCAGAGCGGCATCCATCCTCTGTGCTTTGAAAAAAAAACACCAAGCGGAGGATGGCGCCAGCAGCGCAGATGCCCTTCGCGCGAGCGGGGAGAGGAAAAGCCACTGTGTAACTCCCCTCCAGCCATGCAGAGCCCCATTCACTCACCTAGGGGCATTCCGAAGGCACCGAGCCACAGGAGGCGGAGGGCAGCGAACAGGCGCTCGTGTTGCTTGGTGCCTTCCTGGTACTGCTAAGTCGGTCAGCGGCGCTGTACCCGGCTGGAAAGGGGGGTTGCCGGGCGGCTGCTCATAAGCTTGGTCACCTCATGGCTGCTGCGTTGCTGCTGCGACAGCGCAACACAGCCATTCGACCCTGAGGCTGTGCCCAGCTCTTCGGGAGCCCGCTCGCAAGAGAGCAGCTGCCCAGCAACCCCCCCTCTTCAGCTGGGCACAGCGCCGCTGACTGACCTAGCGGTACCCCGAAAGCTCCAAGCAATGCAAGCGCCTTTGCCCCCACCTCATTCCCGTGGCTTGGTGCCTTCAGATACTGCTCTGCCTGGTCGGAGGGGGGGGATTGTCCAGAGGGTTTATTTTCGAGGGTGGGCTTATATTTTTGCGCACGCGATAAATGTCGCAAGGGTTTAGTTTCAGGACAGGTTGTATTTTCGGGGAAACACAGTAGTAGTGGGCTCCTACTGGTTCGGACCAATTCGATTGAATCAGTAGCAGTTTGGTAGCCTGTGTCACTGGAATCAGCAGCAACAAAGGCCTGCCATGCTCTGAACCAGTTATCCCGGAAGCATCATAGGCATTTCCATCTTGTTTTTTGCTTCTGTACATGCACAAAGCAATTTTTATTGCTCTGTGCATGCGTGCGTCTGTGCAGCGTGCACAAAAGCAAACCAGCAGTAGTGACTGCCAGAACCCATCCCTGATGTGCGAGTTGTTCCCAACTCTAGGGGTGGTGCTGATCTCCATTTCAAAGCCAAAGAGCCAGCACAGTCCAAAGACGTCTCTGTGGTCATGTGGATGGCACAACTAAATGCTGAAGGTATACAGAATGCTGTTACCTTCCCACCAAAGGGGGTTCCTATTTTTCTACTTGTATTTTTACATGCTTTCGAACTGCTAGGTTGGCAGAAAATGTGACAAATAACGGGAGCTCACTCCATTATGCAGTGCTAGGGATTCAAACCGCTGAACTGACAACCTTTCTGATCAACAAGTTCAGTATCTGAGCCACTGAGCCACCACATCATTTTTCGATATACTATAAAATTTGATAATTTCCAAAGGCTCTAGGAAAGGAACTATAAATTGACAATGGCAACTACATATAAGAAAAATCTGCATGAACTATTTTATAGGTGGCACTTACCACCAGCAAAACTAGCCAAAAAGTTTAAAAAATATGTCTGCTAAATGTTGGAAATGTAATAAAACTCCAGGCATATATTACCACATGTGCTGGACATGTCTAAAAGCATAACAATAACAATAACAATAACAATAACAATAACAATAACAATAACAATAACAATAACAATAACAATAACAATAACAATAACAATAACAATAACAATAATAATAATAATAATAATAATAATAATAATAATAATAATAATAATAATAATAATAATAATAAAGAGGCTGATGAAACTGTTGACCACATACTCAGCTGCTGTAAAAAAATTGCACAGACTGACTATAAAATGCGGCACAATTCAGTGGCACAAATGATCCACTGGAATTTGTGCAAAAATTATAATATTAAAACAGCAACAAACTGGTGGGAACATAAGCCTGAAAAAGACATCGAGGGTCAGATGGTCAAGATCTTGTGGGATTTTCGCATACAAACGGATAAAATACTGGCGCATACACCCGGGACTTCTCCGGGTGCCGTCCGCTAAACAGTGTCGGGGGGGCGACACCCAGGAGCAGGGCCTTCTCTGTGATGGGCCCAGCCCTGTGGAATGACCTCCCCCTTGATATCAGGATTACTTCCGATCTCCGCTCCTTCCGTGTAAAGCTCAAGACCCACCTCTTTCAACTGTCTGGCCTGGCTCAACCGTAGTTTATCCTTTTCCTCCTGACAGTCCTTTTTTAAATTGTATTATTATTTCGGGGTATTTTAATGACTAATTTAATTTTTATTATTATTAATGTAATGTATTTTTAATTATTACCTCCTCCATGCATGTATGTATATGTATGTATATGTGTGTATTTTTATGTTTATATGTATGTATGTATATTTTATTGTACGCCGCCCCGAGTCCCTTGCGGAGAGGGTGCGGCCAACAAATTAAATTTCTATTCTATTCTATAGTACACCAGACATCACACTGGTTGAGAAAAATAAGGTTACAATCATAGACATCGCAACACCAGGTGATACCAGGTCGCCGAGAAGGAATATGAAAAAATCGCGAAATACCAGGACTTAAAAATCGAAATTCAACGATTATGGCACAAACCAGCAGTGGTAATTCCAGTGGTAATCGGCACACTGGGTGCTATTCCAGAAGCACTGGGATTACATTTAGAACAGTTAAAAATTGACAAAATCACCATCAGTCAAATGCAAAAGGCCGCACTGCTTGGATCCGCACACATATTACGAAAATACGTTACGACGTCCTAGGCCCCTGGGTGGGGCCCGACTAGTAATTAATGCCAAATCCGGCGAAACAACTGGCCGCTGTGATACAATTCTGTTGATGCAATAATAATAATAATAATAATAATAATAATAATAATAATAATAATAATAATAATAATAATAATAATAATAATAATAATAAATACATACATACATACATACATACATACATACATACATACATACATACATGGTTGGCAAAAATGGTAAGGCAGCCTATAGACTACAAACCAGACATATTTTTGCTAGGTATAATACCAGAAAAACATGATAAAGGGAAAGTTTATTTCAAATTATATGTTTTGACAGCAGCAAGAATTGTATTTGCATAATTCTGGAAAAATGAGGAAACACCCACAGAAGAAGAGATGATAAAAAAAAATTAGACTCTGCAGAAATGGACAGACTAACAATGAAAATAAAAGAAAAAGAAGACCCAGAATATTTTCAAATTTGGAACTCATTTTATCAATGGTTGGATAATAGAGGTGGAAATTAGGTGTTTATTATTGCTATATAAACAAACTGACCCAGACAGTATACTGTCCACCAAGCACTTATTGTATACAGAGAAAATATATAAATACAATGAAAATATTATTATTATTTTTTTATTTTCATGGGGAATTCTATGAAACTGAAAATTTTCCCTCAAAACTCCCACCGAAAATAAGACAAAACAGTAAACTATTCTTCTTTTTGAGACTCATGGCCTTTCAGATGCAAAATATTTATTGAAAATCAGGCAGCATACAAATTTGTTTGCTTGCTTTTTTTTTGTGGGAACTGAACAAGGTAAAGGAGTGGTTGTACTTCTGAACTAGGATGTCAAGTTTTATTGAATTTATTGACCACTTAAAATGGACAAGTCTACTGAATCAAAGAAAGGCAAGTTATCTAGATCAAATGAGATCTTTGGATAGTTTCTTGTTAACCTACTTATTTTGATGCCAACTATACAATCTCAACTATTACATTGGAATCATAGCTAACAAATAATTTGGGAAGTACTCAATTTGCTGTGTTACTTTTGAATACCATGGGTTCCTAATTGAAAAACATAATAATGGTGGCAAAAAAAGGCTTTGAAGACTACCCCGAGTACTCTAATTATGATTGGAATAATAATTCTGAATTTCTGTAAGTCTATGAGTCTGATATGTTGCAGGATATGAGTCCTGATAGTTGCAGGAACTGGGTATGTCTAGCTTAAGAGAAAGAAGGACTAGGGGAGACATGATAGCAGTGTTCCAATATATCAGGGGTTGCCACAAAGAAGAGGGAGTCAAGCTATTCTCCAAGGCACCTGAGGGTAGAACAAGAAGCAATGGGTGGAAACTAATCAAGGAGAGAAGCAACAGAACTGAGGAGAAACTTCCTGACAGTTAGAACAATTAATCAGTGGAACAGAAGTTGCCTCCAGAAGTTGTGAATGCCCCAACACTGGAAGTCTTTAAGAAGATGTTGGATAGCCATCTGTCTGAAACAGTATAGGGTTTCCTGCCTAGGCAGGGGGTTGGACTAGAAGACCTCCAAGGTCCCTTCCAACTCTGCTATTGCATTGTATTGTATCATGGGTGATATCAGCCTACATATACACACAGAAAACCCCATAAAACATAATTCCTAACCATGGATAAATCACATCTATGTCAATGACTCTAAATTTGTACTTTTATCAAAATGATTGACTTAATTTATATGCCCTACATTAATGTATTCATATGGATGAGATGTAAAAATTCATCCATATATTTATAAATTCATAAATCTCATGATGATGAGATTTATAAATCAGAAATAAAGCCATGTCCATTTATTTTAATTTCTTTATTTTGGCTATCAAAGTCACTTATCCTAAACATCCTGCAAAACTAATTATATCTGAAGGATAGATTTAGCAAATGTATACAGATGCCCATTTTATAAGCAGACTCCGGAGGGAATATAGAGAAACCAATAATTAAAAACTAGTGCAGCAACTATTAAAAACAATGAAATAAAGATGCAGGAGATTGAAAAAAACAACTTAAACACAGTGTAACCATCTCACAATAATTTTTTTATTCTCATGATAACCCAAAGATTGATGGAAAAAACGTGTTTTAAGGATTTTTAGAAGGTTGGTTGAGAAGGGGCTAATTCACTGTAACTCCCTCTTCAGAATTATCCAGATAACTATAATTGGTTTGTATAGCTAAAGCCCCAAACATTTCCAAATAATAAAGTGCTCAATTAATTACATGGATATTGCATATAAATGAACCTCTGTGCCACAGAGAATAAGAAACAGGAGGCAGAAGCAGAGAAGCTTCTTATTATCACTTCTAACCTTCTATTTCTTCTCCCTACCTTGCTGCTTACTTCATTTGATCATCCAATTTTAATATTAACCTTGAAATGTTGACTAATATATAGGCTTCTCGTTGTTCTGCATCAATTGAGATGTGTGGAGAGATCTATTGATACAGGTGTGAATAGACGGTTGAAGGCACACAGTTGATCTAGATTTTGCCACCTAGATGTTCCTATTTCTGATGCTCTTGGCGATCAAGATTGAGAGTTTGGCATGTTCTGCAGATGATCCTATCCCTGTTCCACATCAGTGGCTCCAACCAGGAGACTTCATCATTGGTGGAATGACTTCTCAAATCATTTATCATTTTAATGAGGTTTTGTTCAAGGATCATCCTTTTCAGAACTTTTTTGAAATCCCAGAGTAAGACATTTTCTACTTTTCTGACGTGCTTCTCATGAATTTAGAGAGACCACAATGAAGGGACGGAAATATGGAAGAGTGGGAGTTTATTGTCCTCCAATAACAGGTTGTTTTTACTTAGGAACATGATGTGAGGATGGGGACTGTTTGTCCTTTTTTTTTTTTAAAGGCAGAATTGTGTACAATACAATAGCAGAGTTGGAAGGGACCTTGGAGGTCTTCTAGTCCAACCCCCTGACTAGGCAGGAAACCCTATACCGTTTCAGACAGATGGCTATCCAACATCTTCTTAAAGACTTCCAGTGTTGGGGCATTCACAACTTCTGGAGGCAACTTCTGTTCCACTGATTAATTGTTCTAACTGTCAGGAAATTCCTCCTCAGTTCTAAGTTGCTTCTCTCCTTGATTAGTTTCCACCCATTGCTTCTTGTTCTACCCTCAGGTGCCTTGGAGAATAGTTTGACTCCCTCTTCTTTGTGGCAACCCCTGAGATACACAGGGGTTGTTAGATACACAGAGCTATTAAATTATAAAGGATTATTTGTAGAAGCAACAGCAGTTTCATAGGATACAAAGATGATTTTGAATTAAAATCTCTTTTTGCATTTTGATGGTGTTTTTTTTTAAAATGATGCTAGCTGATAACTTGGCGTTGTCTGGGTATTTATTTATTTTTAGGGGGAAAATGTCCAGACCAAATGTAATTTCTAATGTTGGATTCCCCCCCCCCTTACCATAACTAGCCTCTTTGTAGAGTACTGTGAAGACGTTACCAACGGTACCATACCGTTACCGTTAACTCCACTGCGCTATACAGTAGGAACAATTTTTATGGCAGTACAGTGGAAGCCATTTAAAGGCACAACAGGCTGTGTCATAACAGAACACACACCTTGAGGTGTGTTTTTACAAACAATATTTGTTCCCAGAGAGTAAGTCATCTGTGTTTGTTTGAAATTGCTCAAGGTGTTCCAGAGTTATGCTGAAACATACACACACACACAACCATTGATAGATAGATAGATAGATAGATAGATAGATAGATAGATAGATAGATAGATGATAGATAGATAGATAGATAGATAGATAGATAGATAGATAGATAGATAGATAGATAGATAGATAGATTGATTCATAGATGGGTGGATGGATGGATGGATGGATGGATGGATGGATGGATGGATGGATGGGGATGAGGATGGGAATGGGGATATGGATATGGATGAACAGAAGTGGACATAGTTTTCTTGTAGCGTTTTCTCCTTTTAAAGCCCTTCTTTTGTAAGTAAATTAGTTTCAAAATGCAATCTTTAAATGTTTAAAAATGGAATTGAAAAAAAATGCAAGTGACAGTCATAACTATTTTCAAATTTGATGAGTGAATAGGCAAAGAACATTAGGCCACAAATATAGAGCTAACTCATGGGATATGTAACTGATTTGTAATAACTATAAGGTAACGCAAAAAGTTGATGTCATCACTGTATTAGTATTTTACTAAATTGGGAAAAAAATTGGAAGTCAGCATCATTTTTCTCCTCTCCTCCTCCTCCTTTTTTTCTTCATCCTGCATTCCCTCTTTTTCTAATCTTTATTTTCATCATTTATTATGTTGCAGTAAACCTTAATAGAACTTTGAAGTCAAAAAACTAAAAACCAAAATAACTGCTGAGAAATGGTTATGGATATTTTCAGTTATTCGGGTCATGGTTTTCCCGAAGGTACTTTTCTCAAAAGGCAATTGGATCTTATTTGGTTTTTTTTCTTGAAGATGTTTCACTTCTCATCCAAGAACTGAACTGGGGATGAACTGAGGATGCTTCTTGGATGAGAAGTGAAGCATCTTCAAGAAAAGAAACAAACAAACAAAGGATTTGAAAAAGCACTTATGGGATGACTAAGATATGGAGATTCCAAAAATGTCCCATACTTCATCCTCGAAGGAAATGCCACTTGAATGCTTGGATTTTTAATCAAGGAAGGAAGGAAGGAAGGAAGGAAGGAAGGAAAAGGAAGGAAGAAAGGAAAGAAGGAAGGGGTTAAATCCTCTAAGGACAATCCAAATGATATGAGATCCTACTTGATTCCAAGCAAAGATATTAATCCTTCGAAAGTATGTTTTCCCCCAAGATATCTCCAAAACATGAGTATAATAATCCAGAAAAGTTTGATTTTATTGTGTCCTAAATAATACATGGAAATACTAATTGCTAACTTCTTGAAAATAAAAAGAAATAAAAAACAAATATATCGGAGGCATTGTACAATTACTTTTGAAAATGATTATTTACAGTGTGATAACAAAATTCTACCAACATGCCCTTGCCTTGGCCTTTGCTGTCAAAGAAATCAATGAGAATCTCCGGATCTTGCCTAATCTCTCCCTTGGATTCGCAATCTATGACAGCTACTATGATGCAAAAATGACCTATCGGACCACCCTGGATTTGCTTTTCAAATCACGGAGATTTGTCCCCAATTATAAATGTGACATGAAGAAAAACATCATAGCCATCATTGGAGGACTGGGCTCTGCTACCTCTTCTTATATGTCAGACATCGTAGATATCTACAAGATTCCGCAGGTAGGATTCGGAGTAGAAAAGAACAATGATACATCCTACTTTTGTAAAAAAAAAAAAATTGGTGGGGGGAATACTCTGGGTTTTATAAAGAGAGATTGTTATTTATTTATGTTATTCTTGTTTGGCCACATAGTCAGCCAGATGTTCAGACTGGATTTGGCACTTTGTCCACCGGTTGAGTCCTTCCCAAGGACTTGAGACAGGCGGATGTTGACGTCTGATGGCATTAAAAGTATTGTCACTGGATGTGAACTGTTCTCAGTCAATTCCTTTCGCAATTGACTGACGATGGTGATTTTGTCAATGTTGATGTAGTTCAAGTAGTATCCCTATTACTAATGGTTCTACCCGGAGGTGGGTTTCACATAATTTGACCACCGGTTCACCGTACGGTGAAACGGTGAGCGTACATGGCTTGCCATGCGTGCATGCGGCTTAGAAAAAAATGTGGCTAAATAGGACGGCATAGCTCACCGCTACTGGTTTTCTTGAACCGATCTGAACCGGCTGAATATCGTCACTGGTTCTACCTTTGCTTCCTTTGCCCACAGTAATTCTATTTCTATTTGTATTTTGTGATTTTCTCCGGTTCTTTCTCTTTTCTTCTGCCGTCTCCTGGTACTCCTCCTTAACGTGGTAATGTTCCTTATCTACACCTTTTTTTGTCTTTCTTAAGGACAATTGTTAAGTCTGGGATGTTATGGTAGATCCTTGTCTGTTTGAATACTAAAGTGCTAGAGCACTTTAGCTTCTTCATTTTCTATTGCTGTGCCTATTTTGGAGTCTCAATGATTTTTTTCCCCCTTGCAGACAAGTGATATGTCTTGCTGATATTTGCAATGCACTATTATTGCTCTTTTGTCACGCCATTGGTTTTAATTTGTCCACATAACCTTCTTGCAACTGCTAACTAGATCGCTCCCTGTTTTTTCAGAGTCTTCGAAGAGTTGACATTTGTTTTCCATTGTGGTCATCTCAATTCTTACTTTATACACATTTGGTTTTTTTTTAACTGTTATTATTTTGCGCAGCCAGAATTATCCTTCTTTCTTCCATTTTCCTAATCTTAGCCATTGCCACGTCTTGCTCTTGTGTGCTTTGAACGCTGTTTTTCTTTAAATGTATGGAACAAGTAATGCTTTGCCTTGCCATGTTTTTCTTCTTCTTCTATTCTTCAATTCCTATTTCTTGGAGGCCACCTTGGTTTCTCTGGTATTCAGTAAACATTCAGGCTGGACTAGTTTCAATGCATCTTCTTCACTGTACTTCTATTTTTCTAATGCCCTTTTTTTCTTTTTAACTTTCTATACACTTGCACACATTCAACATCTGCCTATGCTCCTTGTTAAGAGTGGAGTTGGTCAACATCACTATGTTGATGAAGAATAGGTTTCCTTGTCATCATTTTTCTGGTCTTTCTATCCAGGGTTTCTAGTTCAGCTTGGGTCTAGTCCAGTGTTCTAAATGTACAGTAAATCTAATGACTGGAATTGCTCAGATAGATAATTTAATTGATAGTATGGATGTTTTAACTGCTACATTTTAGTATTATAAACTGCCAAGAATCCGAAAAAATAGTCCTGCCTTTATACAGCTTAGATACATTTCCTGGCTGTCTAGACTTTTAATTCTAGTATCTAACAAATTATTTGAATAAATATATGTTGCATGAACAAGAAGAAATACTGATGATCTCCTCCTTCTTCTTCCTCTTCCTCTTCTTCCTCCTTCCCTCTTCCTCCTCCTCCTCCTCCTCCTCCTCCTCCTCCTCCTCCTCCTCCTCCTCCTCCTTCTCCTTCTTCTTTTCCTCCTCTTCACCTCATCTTCTTTTTCTTCCTCCTCCTCCTCTTCCTCTTCCTCTTCTTCCTTCTCCCCTCTTCCTCCTCTTCTCCTCCTCCTCCTCTTTCTCCTTTTTTCTTCTTCTCCTTCTCCTTCTTCTTCCTCCTCCTCTCCTCCTCCTCCTCCTTCTTCTTCTTCTCCTTCTCCTTCTTTTCCTCCTCTTCACCTCATGTTCTTTTTCTTCCTCCTCCTCTTCCTCTTCTTCCTTCTCCCCTCCTCCTCCTCCTCTTCTCCTCCTCCTCCTCTTTCTCCTTTTTCTTCTTCTCCTTCTCCTTCTTCTTCCTCCTCCTCTTCTTCGCCTCCTCCTCCTTCTTCTTTTCCTTCTCCTTCTCCTCCTCCTCCTCCTCCTCCTACCTTTAGCTCACATATGGTTCATTTGTCCCCCAAGACTTTCACAGAAACCAGATTTCATCTTTTTATTTCATGGTTCCAAATGAATCTAAACAATACGCTGGGATCATCCAACTTCTTCAACAATTCAGGTGGACCTGGGTTGGAATCTTTGCTGTAGATAATAGCAATGGAGAACATTTCTTACAGACCATGGAACGATTGTTTTCCCAGAATGGAATCTGTTCAGCTTGTACGCAAAGAATCCCACAATTAGCCCACTGGGATAATTTAAAAGAAATACTTGAAACAGCATCAGATATATATGTGCCCTTGACAGATGACCGGATTAGTACCTTTATCATTTACGGCGAATCTTTGCAAGTGTTATGGCTGACTGCTGTTATATTTCTTCTCAATGGGATGAAAGAACATCTGTCCTTTGGAAAGGTGTGGATCATGACTGCCCAGACTGACTTGGTGTTAACAGGAATGCAAAGAGGTTGGAACAGCCAGTTGTTCCATGGTGCCATTTCCTTTGCAATACACTCAGGAGAACTTCCAGGGTTCAAGGGATTTCTTCAAACCATTAAGCCTTCCTGGACTACAGGAGATGGATTTATTAAGGATGTATGGGAACAAGCTTTTGACTGCTCGTTTCTGGAACGGCTGGAGCAAGTGTCAGACAACGATGCATGTACTGGAGAGGAGAGACTGGAAAATCTTCCCCAACCACTTTTTGAGACCCAGATGACTGGGTACAGCTATAGCATCTACAATGCTGCTTATGCTGTAGCACATGCTTTGCATGCTCTTTTCTCACTCGGATCCAACCGAAGAAATTGGGCGGCATGTAAACGATCTTCATGTCAAGGACTTCAATCTTGGCAGGTAACCTTCATTCAACCATGAATCTTCAATGTGTAGATTAGAACCAATTTGATTATGCATGTAAAGGAACGTATAGCAGAGGGGTGCGGTGGCCGAGAGGTGGAGCTCTTGCCTCACAATCAGCAGGCTGTGAGTTCGATCCTAGATAGAGGCAGATATTTCTCTCTCTGGGCACAATGAGAATATATCGGCTGAACAAAACTCCGCATTGGTGACAAGAAGGGCAATCAGCCATTAAACGCTCTGCTAGCTCTGTTCAGTTGCTCAGACTCCACCCCACAAGGGATTATGGGGTTAAATGATGATGATGATGATTATGTAAAGGAATGAACAATGGTTCTTGGTAACTGTATGGGAAAGACATTCATGAGTTTGTTCAAAGTCATATTTTGAGGTGGATGCAAATTGAATTCATAAATAATGAGGGAGGAAGAAGTGTACTATTAAAGAGGGACTGGAGAAGAGTTCACCCAGTCTTGGAATGGCCCAAAACTTCTAAGACCAGCTGGCTGGCGAGCATTTGCACACTGGAACCTGGAAGACAGCAATTCATACACTTGTGTGCCTGACCAATTGGCTGGCACACATGCACGCAACAGAACCCAGAAGAGCAGCTGGCGATGGTGTGCATGCCCACAGAGAGGGCTCTGAGTGTCACCTCTGGCAAGTGTGCCATAGGTTCACCATCACGGCTATATACAATATGAGCTTTGATTCTTGTACACAGATCTTGTGTGCAAAAGGAACTGATCAAGCCATGTTGGGTCTGTGGACATTCAACTAAGTGAGCCAAGTCCCAGATAAGGCATTATTGTTTAGACAGGCAAGACTTTATTATGGACTTGATTGACAGCAGGAACCAATAAGCCAACTCTATAAAGCACAGGATCATATCAGAAGGATAACCAGCATTTTTGTTAATAGCTACCTCCATTTCTTAGATGCCTCTGTTATTGGATAACCACAAAAAAACAGACAGCCTGGATTCAAGACCCAAGTGCAACATGACGGGGTGAGCTCTCATTACTTGCCCCAGCTCCTGCCAACCGACCACTCTGAAAGCAGGCAAATGCGAGCAGATAAATAGGTACAACTTTAATGGGAAAGCGATTGCATTCCACGCACCTCAATATGTAGTCATGCTGACCACATAGCCATGAAATGTTGTCTAGAGGCTTTATGTTTGTTTGTTTTTTGAACATAAAAGACAACATTAAAAATGTTTCATCCATTACATACAGCATGTCGTTTGGTTACAAGTGCTTTTACATCCGCATTTTCAATTACATATACAATCACAGTTTTTCCATCCAATATAGCCAAAAAACCTCACTTTCATTGTGCAGCCTATGTTCAATTACGATTAATATTTCTTTCTTTTCAATAAGCTTACATTCTTGATTGTCTGCTTAACAACAACATACCTTTATGCAATCATTGTCTCATTTTAAATATTTTTACAATATAAAACAATTTACCTAGTGTTTATGTTTGTATATCTTTCACTACTTTCAACAGGATATCTTTATGGTATGCACTTAGAGTTATATATTATATTACCAATCTTCTATCAAATGTACATTGGTTCATTTATTATCTTTATCCTTCATTTTATAACACAAAACTCTAAATTATTCATATATATGTCAGTGTTTCATTGTATTGTTGTTAGTCTAACAAGATTATTGTATTTTTGTTTTTCTCCTTCAATTAAAACATTGTATCGTTATTAGTCTATTTAACAACATTATTGTATTCTCACTTTTCTCCTTCAATTAAAACATAAATAAAACATTTTTCATGTCCAGGTTCTTTTTTCCAGCCACTGGTAAAACAAATCCCATATCTTATAAAATTGCTCGTCTTCTTGTTCTCTAATTTCAAATGTCAATTTGCTCATTTCAGCACACTCCATTATCTTTCGAATAACTTCTTCCTGTTTTGGTATCATTTCATTTTTCCAGTTTTTTGCAAATACGATTCTAGCTGCTGTTAAAACATTTAAAATCAAATATTATAAGTCTTTGTTATAAATTTCTGGTATAATTCCCAGTAAAAAGATCTCTGGCTTGAGGTCTATGTGTTTGTGTATCATTAGAGGCTTTATGTTGAGTTACACGGAATGCTGTTACTTTCCCACCAAATTGGTACCTATTTATCTACTTGCATTTGCTGGCTCCCTTGGCTAAGAAACAGAAATGACATTCTAGAGTTGGACATGACTGGACAGGGGAAACATTTACTTTTTAAAAAAGAATTGGAAGACTTTCTGTCTGGTAAAACAAAATCCTATTAAACTAGCACTTTGATGATCTAGTTGTTGTTTTTTCATGCCACCTCTACAAAGTATCTAAACAAAGTTCCTTGTAAGTTGGGGAAATGTGTTTCATTCATACTGGTTATCAGAAGAATTGATGTTAAGTAGATCTTTACTGTATTTCCTTCCTTCCTTTTTTCCTTCTTTCTTTCTCTTTCTTTCTTTCTTTCATTCATTCATTGTTTAATTTTTAATCGTTTTGTTTTGTTTTCCAAATGACGTAGCTCCATCCATTTCTTCAAAGCATTTCATTCAACAACTCTGCTGGAGAAACAATTTCCTTTAGTGAAAGCAAGGAGATAGAAAGTGGTTTTGACCTTATGAACTTGATCACCTTTCCCAATGCCTCCTTCCAGCGGGTGAAAATTGGAAGAGTGGATGGAGATGCACCTGAAGGAAAAGAATTAATTATTAATGAGGACATGATCGTTTGGCACAGGTGGTTCAATCAGGTATGGGTGACTTTCGTGGAACAATCTCTTATGGCTTCAATGGCCTTGGAAATTTGCCTTTCTATGGAGTCCTTGATGTTCTCTGAGCTTGATTGAGCTCATTACCCAACTAGATAACATCTTCAAAGTACGGAAAATATTACCCAGTTGAGTAATGAAACACCAGCAAGAAAACAACCAGGCTCAGAGTGCACCAAGGACTCTACAGTTCAATCCTGTACTGCAAACATTGTCTTCAATTGATTTGTTTTTCTGTTGACATGACTCAATAAAATCCAGCAGATCTGAAACAAAAGTAATATTCATGTTATTGAATATTTTGAGTAACATTTTTGGTGCCTTCGTTCAGTTCAGCATTGGACTTGCTTATGCTTTGTTTCAAATGAAAGATTCGGTTTTTTGAAAAATTTCACAGTAGCAACTGAAAGTTCTTGAATAAACCCAGTTTGCACTCAAGTTTTTTTTTTACCAATATTTATTTGGTAGGTTGTTCCCATTTCAATGTGTAATGAAAATTGTCAACCTGGTTATCAAAAGCGAAAGTGTGAAGGAAAAAGCTTTTGCTGCTACGATTGTGTTTCATGTCCAATAGGGAAGGTTTCAGACAAGATTGGTAAGTGTTGTTGAAATATTTTAAATTTCCTCATCATATAGATTCAATTGAGCCCTCTTCCCTCAAATCAACTATCTCTGGATGAGAGATAGACAGAGACAGACAGACACAGACAGAAAGAGACAGAGAGAGAGAGAGACAGAGAGGCATACAGATACACAATTGAAAAGAATACTATCTATAGCTATCTACAACTATTTTGCATTCAGTTTCAATTAAAATAATGTTTATATATTGGGTTGGGACACATTCACTAAAAAGGGCCATTTTTAGTCCACCAGAGCCTTCAGGGAAGTCTCCGGAAGGCCCCTGAAGGCTCTGGAGGGCTTAAACTGGCCCTACGAGCAAACCAGAAGTCCATTCCCAAACTTCCAGTTTGCCCATAGGGCCAGTTTTTGGTGCTCCGGAGGCTTCAGGGAAGTTCCTCAAGCCTCTGAAGGGCCTCCAGGGGGGCAGGGGAGGCTGTTTTCACTCTCCCCAGGCCTGGGGAGGGTGAAAAAAGCATGCAAAATATGGAGGGGGGAGAGCCTGTGATGTGTGCATGCACTCTGGGTTTCACACATTGCATTATGGGTGCAGCACACCCACGCACGACCTCCCCTGTGCTCCCCTCGCTTTTGGCACGTGAGCCAAAAAATGTTCGCCATTGCTGATCTAACTCATGAGGATAATTACTTGGATTGAGTTTTCAGCAGATGGCTACACACTGATTTCATTAGCTATAATTTAATTTGGATATATTTCATCAGGTCTGCAAAAAGATCATTTAAAATGCATTATTAGCTGGGCACAAAGGAAAACAGAATATTGCATTCGGTATGAGCCAAAGTATAAGCACGGTTAAGCAGGAACATTGTCAATAATTTGGTTATCAATTGCTATTATCTGTTATGTCTACTTATTTATGAATCAGCGCTAAAATGTGACTTTTCTTTTCAGATACCAATTGTTACCAATGCCCAGAAGAACAATATGCTAACCATAAAAAAACCAGATGCATCCTTAAAAGAATAAGCTATCTTTCTTACGAAGAGCCTTTAGGAATCAGTTTAGCTTCAATTGCTGTTTCATTTTCCCTGATAACGCTATGGGTGCTTAGAACGTTTGTTAAGCACAAAGTGAGTCCCATTGTCAAAGCCAATAACCGGGACCTCAGTTACATTCTCCTTGTTTGTCTTCTGCTCTGCTTCCTTTGCTCTTTGCTCTTTCTTGGACAACCAATGAAAGCCACTTGCTTCTTCAGACAAACTGCTTTTGGCATCATCTTCTCAGTGGCAGTTTCTTGCATACTGGCCAAAACAATTCTTGTTTCTGTAGCATTTATAGCCACACGACCTGGATCAAAAATGAGGACATGGGTCGGGAAAAGATTGGCAGCTTCCATTGTCCTTGCTTGCTCCTTTCTCCAAGTGGGAACTTGTGCTGTTTGGTTATCAATCTATCCCCCGTTTCCTGAGCTAGACATGCATTCAGTAAATGAAGAAATCATTTTGCAATGTAATGAAGGATCCGTCTCCATGTTTTACTGTGTTCTGGGCTATCCAGGACTCTTGGCCCTTGCCAGCTTCATTGTGGCTTTCCAGGCTCGTAAACTGCCTGATAGCTTTAATGAAGCCAAGTTCATCACTTTCAGCATGTTGGCCTTTTGTAGCGTTTGGGTTTCCTTTGTTCCAACTTATCAGAGTACTAGAGGAAAAGCCATGGTGGCTGTGGAGGTCTTCTCCATCTTATGTTCTAGTACTGGGCTTCTAGGATGCATCTTTTTCCCTAAATGCTACATCATTGTTTTTAGACCTGAACTAAACAACAAGGAACACTTAAAAGGAAAAAAGAAAGAGTAATTTATTTGTTATATCTATCTATCTATCATCTATCTATCTATCTATCTATCTATCTATCTATCTATCTATCATCATCTATCTATTTATCTATCTATCGGCACACATATGCATATACATACATAGCAGTGGTGGGTTCCAGATCCCGTTGCAACCGGTACAGTGCAATGGGGCCGGGTGTCCACAACATGAATGCACACAGCCCGCAATGCTCTGCAGCGCCTCTGCAACACCTTCGAAATGCTCCAGCTGCTCAGTGGAGCATCATGCAGGCGCTATATGCTCAATGTGTGTGCGTGGAAGCCCCAAAAACCTCAAATACTAGCAAGGAGCACGGGTGGGCAGGTGGGACCTCCAGAGCACCGGACTGGAATGTTACATGGTACTCCCGGCAGGCACCAGTACCCCTGTACCGGGGTGTACCAGGGTGTAACCCACTACCGATACATACATACATACATATATGCACACACACAAAATGACATATATGTCATTTTTTTGCTGATAAAGAAATGAATGAAGACAAGTATAGATCTATTTCGCCCTATTTAGCTCTCATCAGCTAGCCATACCCTTATCAGTTGAGCCAGGGGAATAATTAGATGTTTTGTCAAGGCAACTGGTATGCCCATATATGAGAGGGAGCATACTGCTTCCCTTTTGCCCTTCAGCTCCACCCTAGGAATCTTCCATTATCAGCAAAAAAAATAAAAAATACAAAATGGTTTTGGCCTGGAAATTACTCTATTTGTTACTGCTATTTGTTTCCCTTGTTGCAGCTGAACCTTTGTCATGCTCCTGAAATTATGCCACTTTTATACTGAGCTATATTGCAACCGGGTGTCTGTGTGTGAGGTATGTGGTGTGTGTATGTGTGGTGTGAGACAGGACAGATGGCAAGATGAAATCAAACCTAATATGCAAAAGAATCTCCAAAATTTCAAGAGTTTTCAAAGGCCAACAAAACCGATGGCTGTTCGACAGTTTTGACTCTGCAACTTTCTCTCCTTCCTCCAGCTCTCTAAACCTCCTCAAAACAAGGGATGGCCAGCAATCTCTCCCTGCTGATGTAATTGGCCAAATTAGGCTGGAAAAGGTTGCCCATATCTATCTGGAAGCCGTTTCACGGAGAGCATTATAGGTGTCTAAAGTCGTGCCTAAAATTGGATGTGGAAATCGATCAATGATCCACGCAAAATGTCTAATATGTTGTCAGAAGCCTGAAAGTATACAGGCTGTGCATTTTGAACTCACTGCAGTTTTTGTAGCCCCAACTAGATTTGGGTTGATATGTTTTGAGCAATCTTTCATTGGAATGAGTGAAATCTCCATGTAATAGGAACCGCTGTTGGATGTATCCAGTGGTGGGATTCAACTGGTGTAACAACCAGTTTGCTGAGTGTGTGCTTTATGTATGCACACTTGCTTTGCTCGTACATGCACAAAACACACACACTATGTTTTACCTTCTACTGCAGCCCCGGTGAGTCAAGCAGCGGAGGCGTGCCTATAAGATGGGCTTCAGAAAAGGGAATATAGGTCAGTTTATTGCAGGGGCAGGTGGGCCACCTAATTGTCGGAGTGAACCAGTTTGCTCTCAACTGATGGTCGGAGCTACCAGTTCTCCTGAACTGGCCCAAACCTGCTGAATCCCATCCCTGGATGTATCTTCCATGAATTTGTCAAATACCTGTTAAAATAATCACAGCTGACAATCGACTTTATATTTTGTGCTGCTGAAAGTGTACAATAACTGTCCTGTGGCTAGGATAGCTGTAGGAAAGGATAACTATTGTGTTTATTAAATCAATTTCATTAATTTCTGTTCATAATTCTACTCTGAGCACCTTCAAATCAGACCTCTGTTTGTGAACTCCATATATGTTTTTCGGATGAATGGGGAGGTTGGGAGATAGATGGGGAAATAGAGATTTTTAAAAAATGAGATGATAAAATGAGTCTGCATGATCCTTCCTCATTATTCTTGCTGGTTTCTTATTGAACTTTTTTCAGTTCATTGTCCCCATTCCTTATCTTCATCCAGCCCTCTATTGCCTCCTTGTAGAGGCAGAGTTTTCAAAATAAAGAGACACAAATGAATAGTTTTCAAGTCTTTGTTTTTTATTAAGTGCTCCTTGGAATTCAAGTCAGGTCTCAGCACAATAATGTAAAATTTGGGGGAAAATATACAACCCAGTAGTCCAAAAGTGGAAGCTAAAATGGAGAAGATCTCCACAGCGACCATATACTTCCCATTGATGCTCAAATAGGCTGGAATGAAGGAAAACCAAACAGCGCAAAAAATCAGCATGCTGAAGGTGATAAACTTGGCTTCGTTGAAGTTATCCGGCAACTTCCTAGTTTGGAAAGCCACCATGAAACAGATGATGGACAAAAGGCCCAAGTAACCCAAGACAAGATAAAACACGTTGGAAGAGCCTTCATTGCATTTGGCTATAATTTCAGTGACTAGAGTGTGATGGTCCAGATCTGGGAAAGGAGGAGAGGTGGCCAACCATACCACACAGATAGTGGCTTGAAAAAGGGAGCAAGAAAGAATGATACATCTACCCAACCTTTTCCCCACCCACTTTCTCAGACTGGACCCTGGTTTGGTGGCCATGAAAGCCACAACAACCGTGATGTTTTTGGCCAAGATGCAGGAAACCACTGCTGAGAAGATGAAGCCAAAGGCTGCTTGCTGGAGTAGACAGGTTATTGTCCGAGGTTGTCCAATAAATAGAAAAGAGCAGAGAAAACAAAGAAGGAGAAATCCAAGAAGCATGTAAGTGAGCTCCCTATTGTTTGCTTTGACAATCGGAGTATCTCTGTGCTTGATGAAAACTCCTAGCAAGGAGAGTGTGAGAAGAGAAAAAAATAGAACAAGAAATGCTAAACAGGCTCCTAAGGGATCTCGATAAGATAGGAAAATTATAGCTTTGAGAATGCAGTGGTCATGGTGTCTGCTTGGATATTGATCCTCTGGACATTCGAAGCAGTCATTCATATCTGAGGAAAACAACAACAAAAAATCATACATATTTTGGGGCTTCGTCCTCCATTAGCCAGTCCTTCATCAACCCAAACATTTGCTATCCAGGGAGTCCTCAACTTACAACTGTTCATTTCATGATCTTTCAAAGTTACTCGGGAAAAAAGTGACTTGTGACAATTCTTTTACACTTAATGAGCCGCGGTGGCGCAGTGGTTAGAGTGCACGACTGCAGGCTACTTCTGCTCACTGCCGGCTGCCTGCAATTTGGCAGTTTAAATCTCACCAGGCTCAAGGTTGACTCAGCCTTCCATCCTTCCGAGGAGGGGGAAATGAGGACCCAGATTGTTGGGGGTAACAGGCTGACTCTGTAAACTGCTTAGAGAAGGTTGTAAAGCACTGTGAAGCGGCATATAAGTCTAAGTGCTATTGCTATTGCTTAATGACCTTTGGAGCATCCTCATGGTCACATGATCAAAATTCAGGCACTTGGCAACTGACTCATATTTAGTTGAAGGCTACGCATGATCCCCTTTTGTGACCTTCTGACAAGCAAAGTCAATGGGAAAGCCATTCACTTAGCAGCCATGTTCCTAACTTAATATCTGCAATGAGTCACTTAACCACTCTGGCAAGAAAGGTTGTAAACTGGGCAAAACTGACTTAAAACTGAGTTGTTGGTCTATCCAAATATGGGATGGAGCCTACTGCTTCTACTTTCACCTTTCAGCCTCCAATCCAGGAGCCTTTGGAGCCAGTTGCTTTTGTGACAAATTATTTTTCTGTTAAATTTATATTTACCGACAAAGAAATAGACTAGTATAGGGAAAACAAACCACTTAATCTCTCCCCTGGTACAGCTGACAAAGCTAGGAGAGCCCATGGCTTAGAGGTTAATACATGTACTTATTTCCCTGTTTCCCTGAAAATAAGACCTCCCTGGATAATAAGCCCAGTTGGGCTTTTGAGTGCATGTTCTAAAATGAGCCCTCCCCAAAAAATAATTATTCCCTGAAAATATTGCAACACAACAGCAGCCATGAGGTGACCATGCTCACTGCCTCCTGCACCTCAAAAATAATAAGACCTCCCCAAAAATAAGGCCAAGTGCTTATTTCGGGAGTCAAAAGAAAATAAGACCCTGTCTTATTTTAGGGAAACACAGTTGTATAGAAAAAACCCACCACTTAATCTCTCCCCTGATACAGCTGACAAAGCTAGGAGAGCCCATGGCTTAGAGGTTAATACATCTACCTAATATGTAGGCATCCCGGGTTCAAATCCCAGAAGGATATGGCTAACTATTTCAAGCTAAATAGCTTAAAATAAATCTATGCTAGTCTCTCTTTATTTCTTTATCAGTAATTATAAATTTTTCACTTTAAAATGATTCACTTAGCAATGCAAATGCTGGGCTCAATTGTACACCTAAGTTGAAGATGACTTGTGATGCATCCCAGGTCTCTAGCCTATCTTCTCTTCTCACAGGGCATCTTCTGACATCTCTGTATCATCTTTACATCTTTATTCTGAGACTTCTTCAGTCTATCAATAACCTTACTGGGAATGTGGCACCCAGAACTGTACATAGAAATTTCCCCTGGCTGGTTTTCTCATTCCACCCTCCCCTTCCTATGTATTACTTACTCCATGGCTTATTCCATGTAAACTCTAATACCTCCTAATCTTATCTTTTCATTTCCACACTTCTGGTTATTTTTTACTCTTTGGGAAAGAGCCCTTCTCATTTTCAAGCTGCCCAAGCCTAACGCAGGTGTGTGGGATTCAAAAATTTTAGCAACCAGTTCTCTGCCCAGTTGCTGGGAGGGCATGGCCATGTCAGGTGTGGCTTACTCGGCCTCCTGCATCATAGTGGTGGTGTTTCTCCATCCCCAGACTCTGGAGGCTTTCCTTGAGTCTCCGGGAGGGCGAAAACAGCCTCATCTGGGCTCCGGAAGGCCTCCAGAGGCTGGAAAAAGGCCCATTTCCAGACCTCAGGGAGGCCCATTTTTCACCCTCCCCAGGTTCCAGAGGCTTTCTTTGAGCCTCCGGAAAGGCAAAAATTGCCTCAAGACCCATTTCTGGGCTTCTGGAGATTCCAAGAGGCCCATTTTTTGTCATCCCATAACCTCCATGTTGGCCCTGCATTTTCCTGGCATCCAAAATGTACTGCATGGAGACTCCTGGGATGGGTGGGGGCAAGATGGGCAGGGCAGCCAATGTAAAATTAGCATCTGAATTAGTCCAAACTGGTTGAATTCCTCCTCTCCCTTGGCCTAATGCAAAATTAGACTCTAAAATTCAAACCTTGACAAACCAAAAAATAGACTGATATTTCAGCCTTACCTGGAAGAAGGAAGTTCAAGCAATTCTTATAGATCCCACCTTGATGTGTTTAATGCCTTTCTAAGGTTCTGTATCCTATTCCTTACTTTTTTCTCCTTAGGGATTAAACACGATTAACGGAACAAAATGTGAATCTTTTGGATTTCCCTAGTTAATCTCTGCTGATTAACCCTCACTTCCTCCTTCTCTCTGCGGCAATGTATGATTTTATATTCCACCATTATTATTTATATAAACTGTTCAAGGTGTGATCCTTCTTCCTCCTAATTTCCCCATAACAATCACACTGTTAAACTGGTTGGGTTGAGAGAGAGAGTGCCTGGCTCAAGGTCACCCAGATGGCTTTCATGGTTAAGGCAGGAATTGAAACTCACGGTCATATATTTTATATTTTCACTTCTATGTAACTTTTGGGTCGCCAAAGATCCTATTCCTCCTGATTCCCATGAAAAAAAAATAGTAAACTTCAACAAACTGGGATTAATCAAATTAACAGATCAAGAAATGGGGATTAATCAAATGAACAGATTAACAGAGTGGGAAGGGTTCTTGTAGGTTGTACCTTTTCCAAATAGCTGGCCTGGCTCAACCATAACTTCGTATCGCTCCTGATGGGTTTTTTAATTTAGTAATTTTATTTAAGGGGATTTTAAATTGTGTTTTTAATTGTCTTTCACTTATAAGTCAACTCTCCTCCATGCACATATGTATATGTCTCTGTTCTTTTTGTATATATGTTTGTCTTATGTGTATTTTTATTTGTTTTGATTGTACGCCGCCCCGAGTCCTTCGGGAGAGGGTTGCGGCTAATCAAATAAAAATTATTATTATTATTATTATTATTATTATTATTATTATTATTATTATTATTATTATGTCATCTAGTCCAACCCCCTCCATCCAAGCAGGAGACCCTACACTAGTGATGGCAAACCGAGTGGCCAAACCGGAATGTGTGTGCATGCTGGAGGGCTGGAAACCTGAAGACCAGCTAGCTGGCCACTTGATCTTTGGGTTTCTAGCACCCCAGCACACACAAAGTCTAGCTGGCCAGTGCACATGTGTGTGCCAGGAACCAGAACAGCAGCTGGTGATGGCACACATGCCCACAGAGAGAGCACTGAGTGCCACCTCTGGCAGGTGTGCCATAAATTCACCATCACAGCCCTACGCCATTTCTGAGAAATGGCAGTCCAATCTTTTCTTGAAAGCCTCCAGTGATGAAGCTCCCACAACTTCTGAAGGCAACTTCTGTTCCTTCGGTTGATTGTTCTCACTGTCAGAAAAGTTCTCCTTATTTCTAAGTTGAATCTTTCCTTGATCAGTTTCCATCCATTATTCCTTGTCTGGCCTTCGGGTGCTTTGGAAAATAGCTTGAGCCCTTCCTTTTCTGTGGCAGCCCCTCAAATATTGGAAGACTGCTATCATGTCTCCCCTGGTCCTTCTCTTCACCAGAGTAGCCATGCCCAGTTCCTGTAACCCTTCTTCATATGTTTTAGTCTCCGGTCCCCTAATCATCCTGGTTGAACATTTGAAAAGAAGTTGGCATTTTCTTGGAAGAGTAGAAAGGTAGATTTAGAAATGGCATACCTTTCTGGTTTGAAATCTTCCCTTCTGGGCATGGAACACAGTTGTAACAACAAAATGACTCTCCTTCTTTCTTTTCTTTCCAGAAACCAGGAAGACAGGAAGGGTTGCACAGAGAAACAGGCCGTATCTACCCATAGAAAGAAAAGGGATTTCAGGACAAATGGTGAAGAATAGTATTCAATTTTTTTTCAGCACAAGAGATGAAATTTTGAGTGCACAAAGGGGGCAAGCCCTGACATACAAAGATAAGGAGATAACCGTTCTGAAACAGATCCCCAAGAAAGTAAGAGAAAAAAGAAAAAGTTATTCGTAATTAGCAAATAAATTATACCAGAAGGGGGTGTGGTTTAGATGGTTGATGCCTGAAGGTATGCTAATATTCTGGGAGGAGACAAGAGTTAGAATTAATACACCCATAGAGGCACAGGCCTTTATGGAAAAAAAACAAACTTCTCCTAGAAAAATCTGATGATCCTTCACCAGGTATACAGGACACAGGAGGGGCTGGAGCCCTGCCGGCGGGGGGAGATGGGGCAACTTTGAGAAAGCTCAGATCACAAAAATGAGTAAGAAAATCCACCTGACATAAATTGACCGAAACCGTTAACTGAATTTATATGCTGACTATATGTTAATATGTTATTACTTAATAATGAATTATGTGCAAATGTATACTATGAGTATGGAGGGGGGGGCACCTACCACACACTGCAGTTGCCAAAATTTGTAACCTTTCCCTTACCTTTTTCCTTTGCAAAATACTAAAGAAACCAATAAAACTTTGATTTTTTTTTAAAAAAGAATAGTATTCAATTTTTTTAGTTATCCAGTAGCTCTGTGATACAATCTTCAGACAGTTATTACCAGCTGAGCAGATATACAATAGCTATAGATGGAAATACTCCAGATATATGAACCATTCCTGATTTTCTAGTACATAATTTCTCTACTTTATTCTAATATTCTTTCTCTTAACAATGACTCGAGACGAGGCTTGCAAAAAATATCAGCTTTTATTGATGGCCATAGGAAAATCTGGATAACAAGACTATATCCAAAACACGCAGACAAATACATGTAAGGAATAGGCATACACCTGCAAGAGTGGCTGAGAATATTATATACATTTTAGGCAGATAGAAACAAAGTTTATCCAATCGGAGACAAAGATTCCTTACCAAATTGAGCTTTAAAGCGTTCTTTTGTTCAAGCTCCTGTCTCTGCCTAACTTATCTATGGAGTATTCTTATAGCCTTGTATAGGGGGTGGCAGCTCTCATTTGACAAGTTGTTTTTTAGCAGAATGCTTTTTATGAGCCAGGAAAACTCCCTAGTTTGATTCTTTTATCTGTGGGGCCTGATATTCCTGTGTAGCAATTTATTCTATGTTTTCAAGAATGTCCCTAGCTTTGAAGCCAAGAATAGAAGGGAGACGCAGCAGTGAGATAACATTTGAAGTAATGCCATCCAATATTAAGGTTACAATTTGCTAGGATAGAAAACAGCTAATTTCTGACAATATACAATAATCTAAGCAGAAGCCAATAACAAAGCTTAATTCTTAATAAATGATTTCTAGCAGTATATCATATCAGAAGCAAACAGCAACGATTGGTATAATCTGTAACAATTACAAAGCAACATAAGCAATGCATAATAAAAGCAAATAGCCAATATTGATTCATATATTCCTTCAAAATGAAAGAAATGTAAATAGTTGAGACTTAGTTATTGTCTCATTTGGATTCTTAGGGTGAAATTAATCACATAGGACACAATACAATGCAATACAATAGCAGAGTTGGAAGGGACCTTGGAGGTCCTCTAGTCCAACCCCCTGCCTAGGCAGGAAACCCTATACCATTTCAGACAAATGGCTATCCAACATCTTCTTAAAGACTTCCAGGGTTGGGGCATTCACAACTTCTGGAGGCAAGCTGTTCCACTGATTGTTCTAACTGTCAGGAAATTTCTCCTCAGTTCTAAGTTGCTTCGCTCCTGGATTAGTTTACACCCATTGCTTCTTGTTCTGCCCTCAGGTGCTTTGGAGAATAGTTTGACTCCCTCTTCTTTGTGGCAACTCCTGAGATATTGGAACAGTGCTATCATGTCTCCCCTAGTCCTTCTTTTCATTAAACTAGACATACCCAGTTCCTGCAACCGTTCTTCATATGTTTTAGTCTCCAGTCCCTTAATCATCTTTGTTGCTCTTCTCTGCACTCTTTCTAGAGTCTCCACATCTTTTCTACATCGTGGTGACCAAAACTGGATGCTGTATTCCAAGTGTGGCCTTACCAAGACCTTATAAAGTGGTATTAACACTTCACGTGATTTTGATTCTATCCTTCTGTTGATGCAGCCTAGAACTTTGTTGGCTTTTTTGGCAGCTGCTGCACACTGCTGGCTCATATTTTAATGGTTGTCCACTAGGACTCCAAGATCCCTCTCAAAGTCACTACTATTGAGCAAGGTACCACCTATACTGTCCCTGTGCATTTGGTTTTTCTTGCCTAAAAGTAGAACCATACTCTTTTCACCATTGAATATCATTTTATTAGAGACTCTGAAAAGAGAACAGAAAAGAGCAACAAAAATGATTAGGCTACAACGTATGAAGAACGGTTTCAGAAATTGACTTTCTCTAGTCTAGTGAAAAGAAGGACTGGGGGTGATATGATAACAGTGTTCCAATATTTGAGGAGCTACCATAAAAAAGAGGGGGGGGTATCAAGCTATTTTCCAAAGCACCAGAAGGAGGCAAGACAATAGATGGAAACTAAAAAAGGAGAGAAGCAACCTAGTACCCAAGAGAAATTTCCTGGCAGTGAGAACCATGAATCTGTGGAATGACTTGCCTCCAGAAAAGGTGGGGATTCCATCACTGGAGGCTTTCAATAAGAGGTTGGAAAACCATTTGTCTGCCATGGTTTGAAGGTGTCAAACTCAATTTCATTGAGGGTCACATCGTGGTTGTGTTTGACTTTGGGGGAGGGCGGTGGGGCATGGTCAGCTTGACTACAATCATGTTGGGGGTGCCTGTAGTGACCCGAGTTCTTTGCCCGTGAAAATGGGCTTCCAGGGTTCATTTTCAGCTGCCATGGCCTCCTGCAACCCTCTGCCAGTGAAAATGGAGCATGCGGCCTTCCCATTTTCACTGGCAGAAGCACTGTGGGCGGCTCCTTCGCTGTTTCTAGGGCTGTCCCATGGGCCAGATCTAAGTGTTCGGACCGAGGCTTCCCAAGAGCATGAAGCCGACTCCTCGTCCCGATAAAACCACTTTTATTTAGGTTAAAGAGAATTCCTCTCCAGCAAAGTCCCGGCCAACAGTCTTTCAAGAGATTTCACAACTTGTCAGGCTTGGAGAGCTGCCAGGCTGATATCTTCGAAACACCATGCTGTAGCGGCAGTTCCTTGGCAAGGAGTCAGGAACAGATCTTCACCCTCATGAATTGAACTCATTGTCTACTGCAAACTCCCCTCCCCTTTTGCTCCTCTTTATTCACTATGGGAGGGGTCTTCACTGTCCACCTGTGGCTTTATGCCCGAGTTGACCCATATTCCTTAGCTGTTCCCTTCTCCTGGCAGCGCTGCACATGCGCATATTGAGAACAGGCTCCAACTGTTCTTCTGCCCCACTGAAGTCCAACTCTGAAGGCTGCTGATAACTGTCAGACAGCCCTGGCTTCATCTCTGCCTCTGGTGCAGAGCACTCGTCAGAGCCTTCCCCAGACTCCATGACTGGCCTGTGTTTCTCCCCAACTGCCTCACTGTCCAAATCTGCTACCATATCTGCTGGCCACTGGCGGGCCACAACATCTAAGTGCCCCACAGGCCAAATCTGGCCCCTGGGCCTTGAGTTTGACACCCTGGTATAGGGTTCTCTGCTTAAGAAGCAGGGTTTACTACAAGACCTCCAATGTCCCATCCAATTCTGCTTTTTTCTGCTATGGACAGATACATCTAGAATTGTTTCTGTCTCTGAAAATGAACACGACGATACATGAGAATTTAGGAATATCCGGAATCGACTATACTTCACCTGGTTAAATCCTTGGTGCCAGACAATCTTATCCTCATCTATAGTTAAATATCTGCCATCAGAACTGTAAGGATTTACCCATCCAATTTTAAGCCTATGGAAGGAGTTGTTTGGGAAGACAACCAAGTTACTAATTTCAAGACCAGTTGGCATTTCTCCATGCTTATCCAGGAATATAGTATCTCCAGCAGAATTGTTGAATGAAAGATCTTGAAGAAATCGATGAAGCTGGTTATAAGCAAAGGAAAAATTTTAATCACCTTTGGTTTTCTGTGTGGCAGGTTTTTTGTTTTCTTTTTTAAAAAAGATATATGATCGATATTAGAATTAAAATAATGGAGTTGGAAGAGACCTTGGAGGTCTTTTAATCCAACCCCCTACTTAGGCAGGAAATGCTACACCACTTCAGACAAATGGCTATCCAACATCTTCTTAAAAACTTCCAGCGTTGGAGCATTTACAACTTCTGGAGGCAAGTTGTTCCACTGATTAATTGTTCTGTCAGGAAATTCCTCATTAATTCCAGGCTGCTTCTCTCCTTGATTAGTTTCCACCCATTGCTTCTTGTTCTGGCCTCTGGTGCTTTGGAGAACAGGTTGACTCCCTCTTCTTTGTGGCAGTCCTTGAGATATTGGGACCAAAAATGGAAGCTAATCAAGAACAGAACCAACTTAGAACTGAGGAGAAATAGTCTGACCAGTAAGAACAATCAACCAGTGGAACAGCTTGCTTTCAGAAGTTATGATTGCTCCAACACTTGAGGCTTTTAAGAAAGGGTTCAATAACCATTGGTCTAAGTTGATATAGAGTTTCCTGCTTGAGCAGCGGGTTGGACTAGAAGATCTCCAAGGCCCCTTCCAACTCTGCTATTCCGATATCTTAGTCCCACTTAATTAATCCGATTGTCAGACTCCACCTTGCATGCTTGCTATCAACTGCCATGGTAACGGGGAGTGTGAGGGATCATGGTATTTGGAAGGGGAAAAGTGCTGGTGGAGATATCTCAGGGGAGTTTTGTTCTCACCATCTTCTGCACATACTGATGGCTTGTGTTTGGGTTTGGTCAAGACCAACAGTCTCTGCATACCAACTGAATGAGGCCACTTGAAGATGCAGCCCACATGACACCTTTGGGAGCTGGAGATTGGACATTGGGTCAGGGTAACTGGGGGGGAGGGATTTGGGTAAACGTTTGACATGTACAAGTTCACGCTTTTTTGCTTCAGATCTTGCTTCACTTTGGCTGTTTTCATTTCATGTCCAGTAAAAGTAACTTTTCTCTAATTAAATGGAGTTGGGGATTTTCTTTCTTGGATATTGAATGAGGCTATTGAATAGAAGAAAAAAATTACCTGCCAGGGCTTTAGTTTCTGAAGATGAAAACCTTGGTGATCCATCTTTGCTTTCCTTTTCGACGGAGATGAATAGATTTTATGTAGAGCATGTGCCGTAGCATAGATGGCATTATAAATACTGTAACTATGAGCAGCCATGGCCATTTCAAAAAAGGAACCAGGAAGATTCTCCAGCTTTTCCTCTCCAGTACATGTCTTGTTAACCTTTAATGTTCCAGTGGAATTTGTGAAAAGACACCCAAATGCTTGTTCCCAAAACTCCTTGAGAAAAATATCTCCTTGGGTCCCAAATGGCTGAAGCCTCTGAAGAAATGTATGGAATCCCTGAACTTCATTGGACTGAACTGTCAGAGAAATGGCACCTCCAAATTTCTGCAAGCGCCAGCCATGCTGGAAGCTCATTAATGCAAAATCAATCTGAGCTGTTGTGACCCACACTTTCCCACCAGGAGTAAGTTCTTCAGGTAGACTACTGACTGTTTCTATCATTAAGGTCAACCAAATAAAGGAGCTTGTTTCTCCATAAACGATGAAGACGTTGGCTTTACCTTGCATCATGTGCAGGTTATATTTTTCAGAAGTTCCCAACGTGTCTTCATACTGGTAAATAAAAGCTTGTTTTGGAGGCCTTTCAATGAAAGCTGAACAGATCCCATTCTTGGAAAACAAGAACTGCAAGCTTTGCAGGAAAAGCGTTCCGCTGTTGTCGTCTACAACAAAGAGGCCCACCCAAGTCCATCCGAAATGTCGTAACATGTAGATAATCCCCAAACTTTGATGGGCTTCATTAGGGACAATGCGGTAAAAGGAAGGAGTTTCATACTTCTTTTCTGGGACAAAAGATCCATAGGTAATCTACCCCAAAAAAGCAAAGAAATAAAAATATGCATGTCAACGACAAAAAAAGAGAAAAGTCAATGGATTGGTGGATGATTTTCAGTAGATGCCTTCAGTAGATACACAGGGCGTTGGCAGCCAATTCAGTTCATAGTTCAGGTGCTTAGTGAAAATGAACATAATGGGGGGGGGGAATCTGAATTTAGTATATTTAAAAAGTGACCTCTAGTTATTTACCACAAGCAGACGACAATGTTTACCACAAAGCTGGTAGAACTTGGTGATCATGCTATCAACACAGAAATATATTGCAGTTTTAGTAACGTTCACCTTTCTACTATACAAAATAAATGCTTGCTTTGTTGAACTCTCTTTCAGTTTAACTTTATATTCCCATCCTAAAATAAAATAAAGAAACTCGTCCCAATTTTATGTCTTGCAATTGTTTCTACCTCTGAAAACTCACCTTATTTTACATTCATATAATGGTGTAATCTATGTACACTGAGAGCATCTGCACCAAAGACAAATTTCTTGTGTGTCCAATCACACTTGGCCAATAAAGAATTCTGTTCTGTTCTGTTCTGTTCTATTCTATTCTATTCTATTCTATTCTATTCCATTCCATTCCATTCTATTCTATTCCTGTTATTGTAATATGCTTCTTACAAAATGTTTTCAGCAGAATAATAAACCACTTTGGTATGACATGTAAACCATGACTATACATACAAACTAATATTACACAATTCAGAATTCTGGAAAGGATAAAAACAGAATTCAATGGGAGCTCCATGTAATAATAATTCTCAATAAGAATCAGAAAAAAAAATGACCTTGAAAATATGGAGAAATGTTGAGTTCAGTCCTTTCCCCACTTACTAGCCTGCTATGGAGTTAATTATGAGTATCTTTTCCATCACTACCATCTAGTTGTCATAATCCTCTGCTCACAACAGAATACCCTAGGCACAAGCAGAGAACTAATTTTCTTGTCTCTAGTTTTGAGGTTTGTTTGACCCTATATACCGAACATGTTGAATTTTTCATGTTTAATTTTTTTGCACACTCCTTCCCCTTATCACTTAATGACTAAATTCCATACTCATTGGTTATGAATATCCTGAGAGACAAACTGATATGTGAAATGATTACTTATATGCTTCACCGACCCTTAGGAAATTAGCAGAATGATCTCTATAGGCTATGGTTCGGACCGGTTTGGCTGAGTAATTCGCCCACCCACGCCCCCAAACCAATTCTATCGGTGCTGCAGAAGCAATTTTTTCACCGTTGTGCATGCCCGCGTAATGCACATCAAGTGCGCGCATGCCTGAACTGCGTCCCTGAGTAAACCATCAGTAAAAGAATCCGGAATCCACTCCTGACTGGGATGCACATATGTAAGTAATAAACTGAGAGTGAAAATGACCCATATGGAAGCACAAACAGAAAAAGAGGGGATCACTCAACAATTGTGTAGTTGATTGTAGCCAAGAAGGCAACAGATGAAGCAGTTGGCCAACCTGAAATGTTAAACACTGCAGAGTCTTTAAAATGCTAGCAAAGGAGATGAAATTGCTACTGAGCTCTTTAGATATGACTGTGGTAATTAATTCCTTTTTCATTCAGATATGTCCTCGTAATCCTGCCACAATACATTTGGGAGTGCTAAAAGAAAGAAGAACTAGGAAGCATGGGGTAATACCCAACTGCCTCTGAAATGTTTTGAGGGTTAGGGTTAACCTTGGTGTGATGTGAGCTTGGTTTCATTAACCAAACTAGGTAATATCATCGCTAACACTGATAATGTTACCCAGTTTGGTTAATGAAACTTCTGCAAGAAAACAACCAAGCTCAGAGAGCACCAAGGACCCCTCATTTCCACCCTGAACTCAAATAATCACCTTTTGTCAGGTTTCTGAAAGATGCCCTAATTAATTCATGAGCCTTGAGCCAAGTTTCAAAAGAAAACCAGACATTTATTACGAACACCATTTTGGCAATACTGCATTGCAGTCATGCCTAACCTCATTTGAATTATGCCTGAACGTTACCTCTGTTCCTTCCCTCCTCTCAGTCTGTGTCATAAATCACATTCTCCAATGAGGTGCATGCCTCACAAGCCTGCTGTAATAATCTGAGATCCGACTCAAGTCGAATGTATCCGTGGAATGAGTTCCTCCTCTTTCCTCACCATGGTAATGTATACAAACATGCCAATGCTTTATGAGTTGACATCTTTATTGAAATGTTTTACCTGTGGAATTTTGTAGAGGCTTAAGATATCTGCCATGCCCAAGGAAACATCATGGCCAATCCCCCCAATGGCAGCTATGAGATTTTTCTCCATCCCACATTGGAAGTTGGGGACAAACCAGTCAGCTTTGGAGAGCAGATCCAAGATATTGCGATAGACCATCCTTGCATCATAATAGCTGTCATAAATATGGAATCCAATGGTAGTATTTGGCAAAAGGTGGGTATCCTTATTGATCTCATTTGCAGCGAACACCAAGGCCAGCAGATGCTGGTAGAACTTGGTGATCATGCTATCAACACAGAAATATATTGCAGTTTTAGTAACGTTCACCTTTCTACTATACAAAACAAATGCTTGTTTTGTTGAAGTCTCTTTCAGTTTAACTTTATATTCCCACGCTAAAATAAAATAAAGAAACTCGTCCCAATTTTATGTCTTGCAATTGTTTCTACCTCTGAAAACTCACCTTATTTTACATTCATATAATGGTGTAATCTATGTACACTGAGAGCATATGCACCAAAGACAAATTCCTTGTGTGTCCAATCACACTTGGCCAATAAAGAATTCTATTCTATTCTATTCTGTTCTGTTCTGTTCTGTTCTGTTCTGTTCTATTCTATTCTATTCTATTCTATTCTATTCCTGTCATTGTAATATGCTTCTTACAAATTATTCAGCAGAATAATAAACCACTTTGGTATGACATGTAAACCATGACTATACATGCCAACTAATATTACACAATTCAGAATTCTGGAAAGGATGAAAACAGAATTCAATGGGAGCTCCATGTAATAATAATTCTCAATAAGAATCAGAAAAAAATGACTTCTTGAAAATATGGAGAAATGTTGAGTTCAGTCCTTTCACTACTTACTAGCCATGCCTACTATGGAGTTAATTATGAGTATCTTTTCCATCACTACCATCTAGTCGTTGTAATCCTCTACTCACACCAGAATACCCTAGGCACCCGGCTGAAAAATTTGGGCTTGGACAACCTAAAACTACCCTAGCTACAGCCTGACCTAAACGTAGTACACAAAATTATCTGCTACAATGTCCTACCTGTCAATGACTACTTCAGCTTCAACCGCAATAATACAAAATTACCCAATAGATACAAACTCAAGGTAAACCACACCAAACTCGATTGCAGAAAATACGACTTCAGCAACAGAGTGGTTAATGCCTGGAATGCACTACCTGACTCTGTTGTTACATCCTCAAACTCCCATAACTTTAACCTTAAACTATCTATTGTTGACCTCACCCCATTCCTAAGAAGTCAGTAAGGGTGTGCATAAGTGCACCAGCATGCCTAACGTCGCTGTCCTTCTGTCCCAATTGATTTGTCCCCAGGTCCTGTGTTCTTATTCATGTTTCTTCTTATTCCTGTTATCTTGTATATGAGTGACAAACTAACTAACTAACTAACTAACTAACTAACTAACTAACTAACTAACTAACTAACTAACTAAATAAATAAATAAATAAATAAATAAATAAATAAATAAATAAATAAATAAATAAATAAATTCCTCCAACACTGTAAGTAAACAGTGGCTGAAACCCACTTTTAAATTACAAACATTGAATCGAAAAGAAAAGAAAAACTTACACTGGAAGATCCAAACTTAGCTCCTGCAAAGGGTGTTCCATGTAGGAAACTTCACTTAATATATACATTATCTGAGATAGCATCCCTCCTATGAAAAGATCACCTGATTGATACCGCTGGTGAGGGACGGGGAAAGGACTTGTTGCTGGGCACTTCATTTCAATGAGATAATATGCTGTAGAAAGACTTTTGAATTGGCTTATGATATCAGACAGAGAGGATTCTTCATAAGTGGAGATTCTTTGTAAGTGTTGATTCTCCTGCGGTCAATCTGCCTGAGGAGCAGGTTGGACTAGAAGGCTTCCAAGGTCCCTTCCAACTCTGCCATGGGCTGCAGTCTAACTAAAGTAAGCACCGTGAAAGTCAAGATAATTGTTTGAACATCAGATCATAATGTTAAACCTGTTCTACAGATTTGATCTCCCAACTGCCCAATAAATAGACAACATTCTTAACCATTGAAATGGAGAATCTGTTCCCAACCCAATAGCCTTAAATGACACCCACAAAAGAATTTATAACCAGTTTTGGTCATGTATCAAGCTCTCAGTTGCATAAAGGAAATATATTTTACCCTGTAATTATCTCCAATTGTCACCCAGTGTATCACTTCATTTTCACTATAAATCATTTTTGTTGATCCTTCAGATCTCCACCGTGTTTATTGGCTTGATAAAAAAAATCAGGAAAAGGCAGGCTTGTAAAATAGAAGGAATGTGTGACAAAAGGAGAAAATGGACAGGGAGAAAGAAGAGTAGATGTTGGGGTCAACATTTTCTGAAATCTTATTTTTGCTTGTTGGCCATGAAGGAGCAGAGGTGACTTCAGTTGAGATCTGTTGGGGGTGGTGGTGGTGGTAATAATAACACTGTTGGTATCACAGTGGGATATTTCTAATAATAGTTATCGGCCCATCTCTCTCAGGTGCTCACTGTCTTTCAGAAGCAAATATAAAAAAAAACTTTTTAATTTCTTGTGTTCAGAAAGCCAGATCCCAGTATCAAGAAGTAGATGGGGCAGGGGGGGGGGGGGGGAGGAAGACATGTTAACTCTACTCTACTCTTCATGCCTTCTTTTCAAGCAAGCATGTTTACGGCATGGTTGTCAACATCACCTCCATTCCCTGATTTAGACATGATTTAGACATGTACTCAGCAGCTAAATAATTCATTCTTCAATGCAATGAAGGGTCAATTTTTATGGTTTACTAGTTGATAACCTGGTGTTGCCCGGGGATTTATTTACAGGGGGGAAAACGTCCAGACCAAATGTAATTTCTATTGTTGGATTTTCCCCCTTAGCAGAGGGAACCCACAAGGGGAGTACTGTGAAGCCGTTGCCATGGCAACCCCACTCCGCTGCACAGTAGAAGCCATTACGGCAGCATAGTAGAAGCCATTTTTAAGGCACAACAGAATCTTAACCGATAACCCCCACACACTGAGGAACTTTAGGGGTGTCTTACCCCCACAGTATTTGTTTCCAGAGATTAAGTTATCTGTGTACCAAGTTTGGTTGAAATTGCTTGAGGTGTTCCAGAGTTATGCTGGAACATACATACACATTAGCCATTTGTGTGTGTGTGTGTGTCTGTGTCTGTGTCTGTGTCTGTGTCTGTGTGCATGTCTGCATGTGTATGTATGTACGTGTGTGTGTGTGTGTGTGTGTGTGTGTGTGTATGTATGTATGTATGTATGTATGTATGTATGTATGTATGTATGTATTGTTATAAAAAGTTCCCTATATAAAAAACAAAGGGAAACCAGAAGCAACCACAGGCAATAAATCTTACTTTAAGATCAGAGGTTGATTGTTTCATGAACAATTTTTGAACATAAATAGCAAACGTAGCATTATTTAAATTAGCATCTTATTTCAATAAGATCCACTGTCATACCTGAATCCAGCAAGGATTAGCTACGGCCAGTGGCCCAGAACTCTTCCCAAGGCAATCTTTGTATACTTTTCTGCACGCGTTTCACAACTTACTTCCTTGTTCTGCCTTAGTGACCGTCACTCTCTGCAACACATTTGAAGTTTGCAGACATTTGTTACTTTCAGTTCCTCATTTCCCACCCTCTCACTCTTCCTGCTCCAAATATATCCATATCAAGTACAAACTTTGCAGAAAATGCAGCGCAAGTCAGCACATTTGGAAATATTAGTCTGGTACATTTTGCAATTATGCTAGTTTAAAACTTTGGTACAGTGAGGCCTGCAAGCACACTCCTGGGCCTATTACCTGCAACTTTCCAATGAATATTTTCTCCCCTCACAGTATGTTTAATTAAAAAAAGGAGGAAGAGGAGGAGGAGGAGGAGGAGGAGGAGGAGGAGGTGGAGGAGGAAGAGAAGGAGAAGGAGAAGGAGAAGGAGAAGAAGAAGAAGAAGAAGAAGAAGAAGAAGAAGAAGAAGAAGAAGAAGAAGAAGAAGAAGAAGAAGAAGAAGAAGAAGAAGAAGAAGAAGAAGAAGAAGAAGAAGAAGAAGAAGAAGAAGAAGAAGAAGAAGAAGAAGAAGAAGCTGCTAGAGTCCTGGGCTATATGACCCTCTTTTGATTTAGCAGCTTCATTGTGGCTTTCCAGGTTCATAATCTCCCTTATCGCTGTGACGAAGCCAGGTTCATCTCCTTCACCATATTGGTGTGAAGTTCTCAGAAGATGACCTAATTAATTTACGAGGCTCGAGACCAAGTTCAAAAGAAATCCAATCATTTATTAGGATCGACATTCTGGCGTGAACTCCTGCGGAGCCAAAACTGCTTTCGCTTAATTGTGTTCAAGCTTTACCCCTGTATCCCCTCCCTTCTGTCCTGTGTCATAACTCATATTCTCCAACTAGGCTGTAGACATGAGATCCGACTCCGGCCGAAGGCATGCATGGAATCCCCACCCCCCACCCCCATGCCAGCCTGATAATAGTCATGGCAATGCTTTAGAAGTTGACATCTGGCCTTCTGCAGTTCGGCTTCTTCATTCTGACACACATACCTAAGTAGCAAGGGGAGAAAAAACCATGATGGCTATGGAGGTCTTCTCCATCTTATGAAGAAGACTTCATCAGTGGGTTGTAAGACTTTCTGTAAATGCTACATAATTTTGTTGGGCCTGAACTGAATAATGGAAAACAAATAAGAAGGATTAAATTTAAATAAATAAATAAACATTAAAATAAAATAAAATAAAATAATACAATAAAAATAAAATAAAATAAAACTGCACTGAACTGTTCCTATGTTTGTCTCCTGGTACATTTCATGACTTCACCTTGTAAATATGGCTGAGCTGACAATTTTACTTTTATTGGAGAGTATATTTGTGGAAAAGAGATTTGCCTTATTTGACATTGTAAGTCAACGTATAGGTCTACTTTTCCCTGGGAAGATACATTCAGGTTAGGGGATCAGATTAGATTAGATTAGATTAGATTAGATTAGATTAGATTAGATTAGATTAGATTAGATTAACAGAGTTGGAAGGGACCTTGTAGGTCATTTCGTCCAACCCCCCACTGAAACAGGAGACCCTACATAATATTCAACAAATGGTAGTCCAATCTTTTCCTGAAAGGCTCCAGTGATGAAGCTCCCACAACTTCCAAAAGCAACTTCTGTTCCATTGCTTGATTCTTCTCAGTCTGAGAAAAGTTCTCTTTTTTTCAAGGTTGAATCTCACTTTGGTCAGTTTCCATTCATTGTGTGGTGTTTTGACCCAGCAGGAACCGTTGGAGCTGCAACCAGACTCCGACAGTGAGGGGCCTTATGACTCAGCTCTGGAAGATGTGGAGGACCCTGGACAGGGTTCCGACTCCGAGCAGGGATCAGAGGTTGGCCACCAGGAGGCTCCTGAGGCATGGAGCAGTGGTGAAAGCCAAAGGGAGTGTGCTCCTGATGTCATGCATTGGAGCAGTGGGGAGAAGACAAGGGAGGTGGTTCTGGATGCCCGGCAATGGAGGGCTATTAGACGTAAAGAACAGCTATGCAGTTACAGGAGATAATTGGACCCATGTGGTTGCAATTAGGCTCCTCTCAAGACTGTATAAAATGAAATGACTTTCTGCAGGAATCAATTATTTACCAAAGCTAGAGAAGCTATCAGGCCTTGTCTTATCTTGGCAGGCTGCCAAGGTCTAGTCTGTGCTGGATTGCTGCCAAGGTCTAATCTGTGTGTTAATAAATCATCGTGCAGTATCTTTGTCTCGGCGTGTTTGGTGTATGAAGAGAGGGGGGGTCAGAACAGTGTGGTATTCAGGTGCCTTGGCCTTTGAGTGTCCCTACCAATTCTCCTTCAAATGATAGTTCTAATGCCTGTCCTAAGCCTTACCGCCTTGAATGAATGGGATAAGTTATTAGCCTGTCACCATCTCCTGAATGCTATTCTTTGATGATCAAACAAAGGTTGCAAGGCACAGAATTTCCTGGAAGAAAAACAGGTTTTTGCTTGGCTTCAGATTCACTTCCTCTCAATGTGTCTCTTGCACAATAATAAAGTGCTGTGTCTTCTGCTTTGAGGTTGTTTATTTGCAGATATAACAGACTACTGGAATCATCCCTGGAGATGATGAAGCGTCCCTTGACTTTATCTGAGTAGTAAGTGGAAGGAGATGAGCCTGTACCTATTAAGGCCACCCATTCCAGTCCTTTCCCAGGAACCTGTCTCACCCAGACCATGTTATAGCTGCTGAAGGTGAATCCAGAGGCTTGGCAGGAGAGACGGAGTGACTCCCCAGGTCTTTTCACATCCCCTCCAGACTCCTCCAATTTGATCAACTGCACACCTGGAACGAATAATGCATGTAAAAAAAATGTTTAGGGATAATGCAAAGTTATTGTGCATCATTTGTGGTGAACAAACCTAGATTACCTGGGAGAACGGATAAACAGAGAAGAAACCAAATCATTTTCCACCGTATTTTCCCTTGGCATAGACTGATACAAAGAAATCAGAGGGACATCAGCTAATGCTAACTGGGGCAAGGAAACTATGTGGCAATATAGAGGAAACCACCAAAATATTTGCATATGCTACAGGATAAAAGAGCAGTTGACCCAGCGAGAGCGAAACATATGCATTTTTCTAAATTTATTTTATTACATTGTTAAACAGGCCAAGGACGCAAAGAAACAGTTGCTTAATTATAAAAATAATTCCAAGGTTCAAAGCAATCCTTATTCTCAATCTGCAGTCACAAAGATAGGCCAGAAATATTTGCAGTGCAGTGGCTCAGTGGCTAAGACGCTGAACTTCTCAATCAGAGAAGTCAGCAGTTCAGAGGTTCGAATCCCTCGTGCCACATAACGGAGCGAGCTCCCATTACTTGTCCCAGCTTTTGCCAACCTAGCAGTTTGAAACCAGGTAAAAATTGCAAGTAGAAAAATAGGGACCACCTTTGGTGGGAAGGGAACAGCGTTCTGTGCGCCTTCGGTGTTTAGTCATGCCAACCGCATGACCTCAGAGATGTCTTCGGACAGCGCTGGCTCTTCAACTTTGAAATGGAGATGAGCACCTCCTCCTAGAGCCTAGAACAACTAGCACCCATGTGAATTTTACCTAGTTGACTTTATCACCATGCTCCGCAAACAGCTCTGTCAATCTCTGCTCTCTAATATATTTATATTTATTAAATTTATAGACCGCCCCCTCTCCCCAAAGGGACTCGGGGCGGTGTACAGACCACAATAAAACAATATACAAACTTAGATAATTATAAATACCCATTAAAACAAATTATATGACAGGCTGTACAGTTGTAGTTAAAAATTAAAACAACCTAAAAATCTATCCCTAAACATTTAAAATTTAAAATTTAAAATATAGGCTAGAGGGACACAAAAGCTACAGTTAGGCCAGGCCAGCTAAGGTAAACAGGTGGGTCTTAAGTTTTTTCTGGAAGGAGCGGAGATCGGTCGTTATTCTAATGTCAGGGGGAGGTCATTCCAGAGGGTCGGGCCCATCACCGAGAAGGCCCTACTCCTGGGCGTCGCCCGCTGGCACTGCCTAGTTGGCGGCACTCTAAATGCACTCTAAGCATTTCATTTTTCTTAAGTTAAGGCAGTAAATTATTTTATAGAATCTGAGCAGAATCCCTTGAATCTTGTACTGACACGTTCGCATTGATTGATTGATTAAATTTATATGCTATATATTAACCACTGTTCTCAATTTGCAGTCACAAAGATCTCAGGCACACACTTTTTCATTTGTTGATTGATAGATGGATGGATGGATGGATTAAATTGATATTCCGTCTCCTAAATTTCCATCCACACGTTTACAGCAGCATATGTGGCCCTTCCTCTGCTTGTCCTATCCAAATAAAATTGTTCATAGGCGGATCAAAGAGAGTGATTGATTCTGATCGAGAAGCTCAGCGTCTTAGCCACTGAGCCACTGTGTCCCTTTAAACATTATTTGCTGGTGGTGGAGCCCTGGTGGCACCCTGGTTAAACATAGCACTGCAGACACCAGGAGTTCAATTCTGAATGGCTCAAAGTTGACTCAGCCTTTCCTACTTCCGAGGTCGGTAAAATGAGGACCCAGATTGTTGGGGGCAATAGGCTGACTCTGTAAACTGCTTAGAGAAGGCTGTAAAGCGGTATACAAGTCTAAGTGCCATTTCCAGAGTTTGTTACATTGTTGTGGTCACTGTTAAGATATTCCTGATTGCTTCTGTACCATTCCAGTCTATAATCTGAAGAACAAAAGAACCTGACTAGAATATTCATTCATTCATTCGTTTGTTTTGTTAGAATATTCATGACTGGGAGAGACATGGTAACAAGGTCAGCCAATGAATGGGCATAGCAACTAAGTCAGCCAATGGTAGCTTAAACAGATCTGAAAGTGCTGAGAATCGAAACTAAAACTACTCTGTCTGTTCTGAACCCTGAGATGAAACTAACTGTTCTCTTCTGCTTGTGTTCTGCTTGTAACTTCTACCACGTTGAAAGAATCTATTATTGGTTCACAACTCAAAAAACATACAGCAGCTAAAACATTTAAAAATAATACTACAATTTAAAAAAAAAAACATCCATGATAAATATATGCAGCAGCCACTGGTTGATTCTTCTCACTGTTAGGAAGTTTCTCCTTAGTTCTAGGTTGCTTCTCTCCTTGATTAGTTTCCATCCATTGCTTCCTGTCCTGCCTTCAGTGCTTTGGAAAATAGCTTGACTCCCTCTTCTTTGGGGCAGCCCCTGAGATACTGGAACACTGCTATCATGTCTCCCTTAGTCCTTCTTTTCACTAGACTAGGCATAGAGAATTCCTGCAACCATTCTTCAACGATTCTTCATATGTTTTAACCTCCAGCCACTTAATCCTCCTTGTTGTTCTTTGCACTCTTTCCAGAGTCTCAACATCTTTTTTGTATGGCAGTTGTTAGGATGTAACCCTTGTCAATGTATATTAAGTTACAAATGTTACTGTTACTTTAACTGTTAGAGCAATGTAATTGGTTTATTACCTCAAGCAGCTATAAGAGGAGGCTAGAATGACTGCTAGATCTCTCTCTTTGTTTTGATAGAAGCTGGTTGGTGTATAGTGAGGTATTGTTGGTTTGCTACTGTTTAGCTATATTTTGTGTGTTGGACTGATTATTTAGATAACTGAGTTACTGAACCGTGTATGACTTGGACTGTTAACCGGATTCTAAATACCTCTATATTTCTACATAGTAAACTAATATATTTTATACTATTCAGTGTCTCTGTATGCTGGTTTGTGCGTGTTATTCCATATCACTCTCATTACGCTTCTCTGCATACTTACTCTTCTAACGGGGAGCTTAATTACTTACACAGAGTGTACCAGACGTAGCTGAAAAGAGAGTTGGTGTTGATACACAATACCATATACAGATAGCTGTTTAGTTTATAAGTCTTTACTATTATGGAGAAGATGGCACACACACCATTAGCAACTTTATCACTGATAACCCGGTTGGATGGAACAAACTATGTTTCCTGGTCATTGAAGTGCAGCTTACTTCTGTGTACTGAAGGATTGTGGGATGCTGTACTGAATCCACTGGATGTGACTTCTTGGAATCCAGATGACAAGGATGATGCCAAGAAGATAGCAGAGTTTCAAAGATGCAACGAACGAGCATTGTGTATAATTGGTCTAACACTGACTGACCAACAGTTAGTTCATATTCGTCGGGAGAATTCTGCAGCAAGATGTTGGGAGAATTTGAAGAAGATATATGTACGTGACACTGTAGGTGAATATATACATCTTACCCGAAAACTGTTTAGGGCACGACTTCTGAAGGGAGGAGATATGTGAGCTCATTTAAACTTTATAAAAGGAGTTTTCCAAGAACTACATGAAAAAGAACTCATTTTTTCAGAGTTACATCAAATTTACATCATTCTGTCATCACTGGGTGAGAGTTATGATGATTTTGTATCGTCCCTCGAGGTCCTAACCTGAAACGAACTAACATTGACTGACATAATTGCACGCCTGTTGGAAGAGTCCAGAAGAAGGTTGGAAAGAGAGCAACTGAGAGAGAAATCTTACTAAGACTTTATAAAGCTGTACTAATACTTCACACAATCTTGATAGGATTGAATGGATAGCACCATGGTTTACATCTTCGCCTGATTCCTTTGGGTTTGTTTTAAGCTGGTTAATAAAAAAAGCTTTACAACATGGAGATCTTAAATTTGGTGCGATGGAAACATGTGCTAGAATGAGGAACTATTTCCATTCATTGTCTCCAATCAACAGGAAGAACCTGGCAGGCCTGTAATGATATCGACATGGATGAAAAAACAACAGCTGTTGATCTCTAAAAATATATCCTTTCTTTGCTTGGTTCATCTGATTTGGCTTCAATTGTTTTCTGTTCACTCTCTAATTCATTCAATAGTTATTTACTGCCTCCTTTAGGGTCACTTTTCAAAATTTGACACCATCAAGATTTTTTCCTTGATCCGTTTCACTGTGTTCCTTGCACAGTAATAAGTGGCTGTATCTTTTTTCCTTTAAACCAGAGATCACCAATTAATGGCCTGCGGGCCACTGGTGGTCAATGAGAAATTTTTGGTGATCTGCATTTCGGGTGGAAGAGCTGCTCTGGGATGACCAATGGGCCAGTCCTGTGACTAAAGCTCTGGAATATGGGTCCGGCCAGGCAGCTTGTGGTGGAGCTGGAAATCTCTGCCATAGAGGGAGGTATGTGCAACTTGCAATTTTTCAGGTGGTAAACATGGAAGGAGTAGTGCAGCTCTCACTTGCTGGAACGAGGTAATGATGATGTTGCGGCAAGGAAGGGGATGGTGGTGCAGGCGGGCCAAAGCAACAGGTGTTGGCAACACACAGCTCTTTCATTCCCCTGCTGTGGCTTCCTGTCGGCTGAACCCATGAGTGGCTGGCCCTGCCCCTCACCCTCCCCTCCCAGTCACTTCTCACTTGGCATGGGAAGGAAAGGGTAGGGGTTTGAGATTTGCTGCATATTCCAGAGCAGGAGTGAAGTTCCATCTTTTGCTTGGACTCGTGGGCGTCTCTTCCAGCCCCTGTTGGTGATCCCCACACCTTGGTCACACAGGAAAACACTGGCCTTCATTTCAGTCCAGAGACACTGGTCTGACCATGCTGATTTATCTTTGCTTCTGCTGGTGGTGCCTCCATGGCTTCACAGTGTGGGAAATAGAATCTTCTCTTCCTCCTGGAGTCCATTATAATGTGGAGCATCAGCTGGAATCGGGCCAGTGTCTTGAGGCGGAGAGCAGATCATGCATCTCCCCAAACGACCAAGATGCATTCAGCACCCAAAAAGGCTGAAGAAGCACCCATGAGAACCAGAGAGAATGAAAGGAGGGGCGGGGGAGAGAGAGAGATCCCGTTGTTGTTTTTTTCTGTGGGAAACAGGTCCAAATTGAATGTTTAAGGTTACAGAAACAGGTGGCCAAGCTAAGTGCCTGAAGGACCCCCTTCTGTCACTGGGAGTCCGGGCACTTACAAGAATGCAAGAATACAATAGTAGAGTTGGAAAGGACCTTGGAGGTCTTCTAGTCCAGCCCCCTGCCTAGGCAGAAACAATACAATACAATACAATACAATACAATACAATACAATACAATACAATAGTAGAGTTGGAAGGGACCTTGGAGGCCTTCTAGTCCAACCCCCTGCCTAGGCAGGAAACCCTATACCGTTTCAGACAGATGGCTATCCAACATCTTCTTAAAGACTTCAAGTGTTGGGGCATTCACAACTTCTGGAGGCAACTTCTGTTCCACTGATTAATTGTTCTAACTGTCAGGAAATTTCTCCTCAGTTCTAAGTTGCTTCTCTCCTTGTTTAGTTTTCACCCATTGCTTCTTGTTCTGCCCTCAGGGGCTTTGTAGAATAGTTTAACTCCCTCTTCTTTGGGGCAACCCCTGAGATATTGGAACACTGCTATCATGTCTCCCCAAAATCCTTCTTTTCATTAAACTAGACATCCCCAGTTCCTGCAACCGTTCTTCATATGTTTTAGCCTCCAGTCCCCTAATCATCTTTGTTGCTCTTCTTTGCACTTCAGCAAGCGGTGGGCTGGATTCATATTAGTGGTCCAATTCTCCTTCAAATGATAGTTCTAATGCCTGTCCTAAGGCTCACTGGCTTGAATGAATGGGAGACATCAGGCCTTTAGTTATGTTCTTTTTAGGATCTTTGGCCTGCCACACTTTTTATTAATTTCCTATGCTGTTTCATTAGTGTAGTAGTTGGGAGGGGGGGAATAGAAAGGAGTAGGATTGTGGAATGAATTGTTGTCATTCTTTTATAGAAGCCAAGGTCATCTTTTGTCTCCACACCTCGACACCTGACCGGAAGCAGAGGGGTATAGATGCCAGTGTGGAAGATGATGATTGGAACATGTGATGGATTATGGGGTGTGGGGATAGATCATGAAATTTCAACTGAGTGGAATTCCAGGAAGAACATTAGAGTTGGAATTCCATAGACGTGCTAACTTGCCTGTATGATTAAATTGGAACTTTAAGATGAGTCTGTCTTGGTCTCTGATTGATTTCATAATGGTATTTAGAACGCCTGACAAGATGCCTGTCACAATTTTCTGAATGTTATCCTTTGGTGATCAAACAAAGGTTGCAGACCACAGAGTTTCCTGGAAGACAAGCATGTTTTTTCTTGGCTTCAGATTCACTTCCTCTCATTGTGTCCCGTGCACAGTAATAAAGTGCTGTGTCTTCTGGCTTGAGATTGTTCATTTGCAGATACAACAGATTATTGGAATCATCTCTGGAGATGATGAAGCGTCCCTTTACGCTATTTGGGTAGTAAGTGTTAGATGAGCCTTTACTGATGCGGGCCACCCATTCAAAACCTTTCTCAGGAGCCTGTCTCACCCAGTGCATCCAGTAGCTGCTGAAGGAGAATCCAGAGGCTTGGCAGGAGAGATGAAGGGACTCTCCAGGCCTTCTCACATCCCCTCCAGACTCCTCCAATTTGATCAACTGCACGCCTAGAACAAATAATGCATGTAAAAAAAATTCTTTCAGGATAATTCAAAGTTATTGTGCATCATTCATGCTGAACAAACATAGATTACCTGGGAGAAGAGATAAACAGAGAAGAAATCGAATCATTTCCCACCGTATTTTCCCTTTGCGTAGATTGATACAAAGAAATCAGAGGCACAACTGATGCTAACTGAGTCAGGGAAACTATATGCTAAGGCTTTAGAGGAAGCCACCAAAATATTTGCATATGCTACAGGATAAAAGAGCAGTTTACCCGGCGATAACAAGACATAACACATATTTCTAAAATTTATTTTATTACCTTGTTAAACAGGCCAAGGAGGCAAGAAAACAGCTGCTTAATTATAGAAATAAACCCAAGGCAAGATCATATACAAATGAATCTGACTTCACAAACAAGATAGAAAATCTGGCCCCTGACAGCAATACTCACAGAACCTGAATCATATTGCTGTGATATTAGAATACATATAATAAACCAGAATTGGCTAAGTACCTCATTCAATAGGAAGTTATGAACGTGCATGTGATGTTCTTATTTTAAAAAAACGCTACAGTGTGGTATATGGGCTTTGTACTCAATTGATTAAGGTCACCGTCTTAGCCCATGGGAATTGGTTAGTTGATTTATTTATGATCTGTCACCCAGGACCCAGTGTGGGGAGAAGATTAAAGTGTGCTACATTCCCAGTTGCAATGGATGGCTGTGAAAGTTGGACCATAAGAAAGGCTGAACGGCAAAGAATTGAGGCCTTTGGTGCTGGAGAAGTCTCTTGCAAGTCCTTTGGACTGCAAGGTGATCCAACTGGTCAGTATTAAAGGAGATGAACCCTGACTGTTCTTTAGAAGGCCAGATCCTGAAGATGAAACTCAAAGACTTTGGTCACCTAATGAGAAGGAAGGACTCCCTGGAGAAGAGCCTCATGCTGGAAAAGATTGAGGGCAAAAGAAGAATGGGACAACAGAGAATGAGGTGGCTGGATGGAGTCACTGAAGCAGTCGGTGTGAGCTTAAACGGACTCCAGAGGATGGTAGAGGACAGGAAGGCCTGGAGGAACGTTGTCCCTGGGGTCGCAATAGGTCAGACTTCCCAACTAACAACAACGAAGAACCTGGTGTAAGGAGAAGATTAAAGTGTGCTACCTTTAGAGTTTAAAGTTAATTCTGCTAACGGACATACTTCATGGGCTTAAAGAAAGGAAATCTGGTTGCTAAACAAAAATTTCCTGGCAGTTACAGATTAATTCAATGGGGCACATGGATTAATGGCCATGAATGCTCCATCGTAAGCTTAATTTAAAATGTCTTCTTAGAGACTTACTGTTTGCGGGCTTTGCAGAATTGTTTGGTTCCATCCAGATTCATAACTGTCTGCAATACAGGTAGTGTTGGGAAACACCTATTCAGGCAGTGGGGAGACCTAGAGGATGAAATTAGTCTCAGGTCCTTGTGCAGTCACATGAGGTACAGTACTTACTCTTCCTCAGAGATGGTATTGCCCAAAAAGATAGCAGAAATCGTGGGTGGAACAACCTACCTGCCCCGGCTCTATGTCATCCTATTTAGGCATGTTTTTTATCTAACCCGGTGTAACAAAATATAAAACCCATCACTGCTTCTCCTACTTAAGCTCCATAGAATCTTATTTAGCTCTTCCCAGGCTAAGGCTGCAATCTAGGGAGATTCCTGTCTAATAGGCAGAATACAATAAAGTAGTGAGCTTGATGCTTACACATCTGGATCTCATTGCTTGTTTTCTGAAAGGTCATCCTCAGTTTCCATCACTAAGATGGAGGGAACCTTGGAGTTGAAGTCCACACATGTTAAAATTGTGGAGTTTGAGATACATGGACCTCAACTGTCCCTATGTTCACCTCCTGGTACATTTCATGACTTGACCGTCTAAATATGGATGAGCTGTCAATTTTAGTTTTACTGGAGAGTATATTTGTGGAAAAGAGACCTAGTTAGACCCCTTGTGCTAATCTTGTTAAAGGACATGATCTTCTGATGAAGGGGGATGGCCTGTCAGGCCTGGAAACCACCTTTGGCATTGGGCTTTTAGGCCTGCCACATTTAATGCTGTGGGAAATTAGGAGGGGGGATTATATGGAGTATGGGAGATATATAGTCATAATAACATTCCTTTCTCAGCGAGTCAAGAACATTTTGCCCTGTACCTGGAGTGGTGTGACTGGGAGGCATCTACAGTTGGGACAGTTCCTGATTGGACCATGTGATGGACATGTGGGTATTGAGAAGGGACTTTAACTTTCAATTGGGTTGGAAAACCTGGAAGGTTTCAGATTTGGGTTTTCCCAGGTGTGCCAATCTGACATCGCTAATAAAATGGAACTTAGAGGAAACTAAGCCTTGGAGTCTTCTTTCATTGGGGGTGTTACTTGGAACCCTGACAGTTGCCTTATTTGACATTATAAGTCAACTTAAAGGTCTACATTTCCCTGGGAAGATATACTCAGGTTAGGGGATTAGATTAAATTAACAGAGACCTTGTAGGTCATTTAGTCAGATCCCCCCTACCAAAGCAGGAGACCCTACACCATTTCCAAGAAATGACAGTCCAATCTCTTCTTAAAAAACTCCAGTGATGAAGCTTAATTGCTTAATTCCATTGCTTAATTCTTCTCACTGTCAGAATAGTTCTCCTTATTTCTAGGTTGAATCTCTCCTTGATCAGTTTCCATCCATTATTCCTTCTCTGACCTTCAGGTGCCTTGGGCTTAGACTATCGCTACCAATTCTCCTTCAGATGATAGTTCTAATGCTTGTTCTAAGGCTGACTGGCTTGAATGAATGGTACAAGCTATTAGCCTGTCACCATTTTCTGAATGCTATCCTTTGAAGATCAAACAAAGGTTGCAAGGCACAGAGTTTCCTGGAAGACTGACAAGTTTTTGTTTGGCTTCAAATTCACTTCCTCTCACTGTGTCTTTTGCACAGTAATAAAGTGCTGTGTCCTCTGGCTTGAGGTTGTTCATTTGCAGATACAGCAGACTATTGGAATCATCTCTGGAGATGATGAAGCGTCCCTTCACGTTATTTGGGTAGTAAGTGCTTGATGAGCCTGTACTGATGCGGGCGACCCATTCCAGTCCTTTCCCTGGAGCCTGTCTCACCCACTCCATCCAGAAGCTGCTGAAGGTGAATCCAGAGGCTTGGCAGGAGAGATGAAGGGATTCTCCAGGCCTTCTCACATCCCCTCCAGACTCCTCCAATTTGATCAACTGCACGCCTGGAACAAATAATGCATGTTAAAAAAAATTCTTTCAGGATAATTCAAAGTTATTGTGCATCATTCATGCTGAACAAACATAGATTACCTGGAAGAACGGATAAACAGAGAAGAAAGCAAATCATTTTCCACCCTATTTTCCCTTGGCATAGACTGATACAGAGGAACGAGAGGCACAACAGCTAATGGCTAACTGGGGCAGGGAAACTATATGGAAAGGCTTTAGAGGAAACCATCAAAATATTTGCATATGCGATAGGATAAAAAAAGCAATTGATCCAACGATAACGAAACATACACATTTTTTCTAAAGTTGATTTTATTATGTTGTTAAACAAGCAAGGAAGCAAGGGAACAGTTGCTCAATGATAGAAATAAATCCATGCTTTAAAGCTATCCTTGTTCTCAATCTGCAGTCACAAAGATGGGCCAGAAATATTTGCAGTGTAGTTGGTCGATTTTTTTTTAAAGGGATGCAGTGGCTCGGTGGCTAAGACATTGAGCTTCTCAATCAGAAGGTGTGCCAGTTCAGTGGTTTGAATCCCTAGCACCACATAGCAGAGTGAGCTCCCGTTACTTGTCCCAGCTTCTGCCAACCTAGCAGTTCGAAAGCACATAAAAATACATGCAACAGCCAAGATACCTGGCCAGTTAACAGTAAAGCCAGGAATTGGGACCCTTAACATGTTAAATTCTTCAGCTCAGGAATATAGCCAGGTTTTTGAAGCTGTAAGAAAGACCCACAGGATTGGGGCCATTCTAATCTCTGATGGGAGAGCAAGGACCAGTACAGAAAATTCCCATGTTCTAATCCCTGCCAGATGTATGGGTATGATTGATGGATTCAATAATTTGAAAATAAATAAATAAAAGCAAGCCATTTCTTTATCATCTATCAGAAAATAATGTTCTATCCCTCCAAGTTGCCTTGCCTTGCCTTGCCTTGCCCTGCCCTGCCCTGTCCTGTTTGTTTTGTCTTTGAGTAAGTGACTTTGGAGAGGCCAAAAGACAGGAAGATTTGAGGTGAATAAAGGGAAGGGCTTCAAAAATTTCAGCAATGGAACATAGTGCTCTCCTAGATGAAATGGGGGATGCTACACAAGAGACGAGGGAGGGAGGGGCTGAGGCTCTGCCAATAGATGGGGGGGGGGGGGAGGATGCATCAACCAGAAGACTGAGATCACAGAAGTGACTTGAAACATTATGGCAATTGTTGTTATCATGTACCCTTTACGGAAGTGATACAAAAAAATGATTGAAACATACTGATGACTTAGCGTTAAACATAAAACTGCTAATTTTCTATTCAAAGGTTGATGTATTTCTTTCTTTCTTTTTTTTTTGATAAAAGTTGTGAGACTTGGGGGGACTGCTCTCCCACGCACGACGTAGCTGTCAAAATTTATTATATCCTTTTTAACCCTTTTCCCCTGGAAAAATTTGTAAAAACCAATAAAACTTGTTTGAAAGCAAAAATTTCAGCAATGGGTTTTCTGTCCGGTTGGTGGGTGGGCATGGCCATGGGGGGGGGGGTGGCCTAGTTGGCCTCCTGCACCATGGTGAGGGATGGGAGTTTTCACCTTTCCCAGCCTCCAGAGGCTTTCCTTGGGCCTCTGAGAGGACGAAAACTGCCTCCCCGGGCTCTGGATGCCTTCCAGGAGGCCCATTTTCCCTCTCGCTGACCCTCTGCATGGGCCCTACATCCAAAATGGGAGACTCCTGGGAGAGGAGGGGCGGAGTGAGAGGGGAGGGATGGGGTGAGTGGGGTTACCCAGGGGTTGGTTTAAGAGGTTCTCCAAACCAGCCATAACGTTAGCTACTGATGACCATGTGGCAGCCGTGGCGAGGGGGGCGTTCCACCAGGTCCGCCTGGTGCGCCAATTGCACCCCTTATTGGAGCGGGACGCCCTTCGCACAGTCACTCATGCACTGGTGACGTCTTGTCTGGACTACTGCAACGCTGTCTACATGGGGCTCCCCTTGAGATGCACCCGAAGACTGCAGCTGGTCCAGAATGCTGCCGCAGGGGCTATCATGGGGAGTACGAGATACTCCCATATAACACCCCTCCTGCGCGAGCTGCACTGGCTACCTGTGGTTTTTCGGGTGCGTTTCAAGGTGTTGATTACCATCTTTAAAGCGCTCCATGGCACAGGACCTAGTTACCTGCGGGATCGCATCCTACCCCATACATCCCTGCGACCAATTCGCTCTCACAGGGAGGGACTCCTCCGGGTGCCGTCCACTAAGCAATGCCAGCGGGCGGCGCCCAGGAGTAGGGCCTTCTCTGTGATGGGCCCAACCCTCTGGAATGACCTCCCCCCCGACATCAGAACCACTACTGACCTCCGCTCCTTCCGTAAGAAACTCAAGACCCACCTGTTCCAATTAGCCGGCCTAACCCATCTATAATTCTATTCTTATCCTCCTGGCAGTTATTTTTAATTATTTTAATTTTGGGGTAGTTTTTAAGGGTTGATTTTTAACGTTGTTCTTAATTGTATTTACTGTACAGTTTGTATATTGCCTCCTCTATCTATGTATGTATGGTGTTTTTTACCTTGACTGTACACCGCCCCGAGTCCCTTGGGGAGAGGGAGCGGTTTATAAATTTAAATAAAGTTAAAGTTAAAGTACTGGTTTGCCAAAACTCAAGTAAACCCGTAGCAGCCCAGCCCTGGGTGCAGTGGTAAGTTCCTACTGGTTTGTACTGGTTCATATGCACCGGTAGTGGTATGGTGGCCTGGGTCACCAGACTGGGAAGTGACTGAGGCCTGCCACACCCCTGAACAGGTTCTTGGGTCTCTTCCTCATGCATAGAACCATTTTCAGTCAACTGTGCATGCAGTGAGCGAAACAAGCAGTGTGCATGCAAAATACCCTCTCAGTGAACTGGTAGTAATATGGTTAGGAACCCATCACTGCCTGGGTGAACGTGTGATCAGAAATGACCAGTCTCTGCTGACCAGACCTCGTTAGCTTAAGTTGTAGGAGATGAAAATTGCCCTTTCACTTTTCTTTGAGGGCTAATCCTCTGGAACCTCTACAGAGGAGGCATGATAGAGAATTTATTAGAAGGGAAAACATGGTTTTTGCTTGGTTTCACCTTCACTTCCTCTCACTGTGAGTCTCCCACAGTAATAGACAGCGGTGTCCTCTAATTTCAGGCTGCTCATTTGCAGATGAATCTGACTGCTGGAGTCATCCCTGGTGATGGTGAAGCGTCCCTTGACTTTATCCAAATAGTAAATTGGAGAGGAGGAGGTGCCTATATACAACACCCATTCCAAGCCTTTTCCAGAAGCTTGCCTCACCCAGGTCATCCAATGGTCCTTGAAGTTGAATCCAGAGGCTTGGCAGGAGAGACGGAGGGACTCCCCAGGTCTTCTCACATCCCCTCCAGATGCCACCAATTGTACTGCAGACTGCACCCCTGGAATGACATTAAAAGTTTATTTCAGGAAATTCAACATTCACACGTATCTCTTCTGGAAGACCATTCCACAAGTACCTTTCTCTATTGTTAAAAGAAGAAGAAACGGGAGACCAACAATCATTTTTTCTTCCTCTTTAGGGGTTTGCTATTGGATTGTTTACGGAGGCTCTATGGGCATCCCTGCTTCTGGAAGGGCAGAAGGCAAGCATTTAGAGACAATTCTCTACATATTTGCATGTGTCTTTGAGGATAAAAAGGCAAATATTTAACCAGAGCCTTTTACTGCGTTCTAGACTGCTTCATAAGGAAGCAGGTGAGGGCAAACCACTTCCTAAGCAGGAACCAATCCAGGAATTGTGGGGCGTTAACACTGATTTGAAGTGTGCGTTTGTGTATGCATGCATGTATGTGGGTATAGGTATACACACATTATCCGTCTGTCCGTCTGTCCGTCTGTCCGTCTGTCCATCTGTCCGTCTGTCCGTCTGTCCGTCCACCCATCCATCCATCCATCCATCCATCCATCCATCCATCCATCTGCCTATCTGCCTTTCTGCCTTTCTGCCTATCTATCTATCTATCTATCTATCTATCTATCTATCTATCTATCTATCTATCTATCTATCTATCATCTATCCATCCATTCATCCATTCATCCATTCATCCATTCATCCATTCATCCATTCATCCATTCATCCATTCATCCATTCATCCATTCATCCATCCATCCGTCCGTCCGTCTGTCTCTCTATCTAACATCAAAAACATCATCAAAAAAGCACAACAAAGGAAGTTCTTTCTGCACCAACTCGGGAAGCTCAAACTGCCCAAGGAGCAGCTGATTCAGTTCTACAGAGGAATTATTGAGTCTGTCCTCTGCACCTCTGTAACTGTCTGGTTTGGCTCTGCAACCCAACAAGACACACACAGACTTCAGAGGACAATCAGAACTGCAGAAAAAATGAATACTGCCAATCTGCCTTCCATTGAGGACCTGTGCACTGCACGAGTCAAAAAGAGGCCCGTGAAAATGTTTACAGACCCCTTGCATACTGGATATACATTGTTTCAATTCCTATCCTCAAAATGATGCTATAGAGCCCTGCACACCAAGACAACTAGACACAAGAACAGTTTTTTCCCCCCGAATGCCATCACTCTGCTAAACAAATAATTCCCTCAACGCTGTCAAACTATTCGCTAAGGCTGCATTACTACTACTATTAGTCTTCTCATCGTTCCTATCACCCATTTCCTCCCACTTATGACTGCAGGACTGTAACTTTGTTGCTTGTATCCTTACGATTTAAATTGATTGTTTCCTAATACAATTTGATTGCTTATTTGTACCCTATTGTTAAGTGCTGTACCTTATGATTCTTGACTAATGTATTTTGTCTTTTTATGTACACTGGGAGCATATGCACCAAAGACAAATTCCTTCTGTGTGCAATCATATTTGGCCAATAAAGAATTCTATTCTATTCTATTCTATTCTGTTCTGTTCTGTTCTGTTCTGTTCTGTTCTATTCTATTCTATTCTATTCTATTCTATTCTATTTATTCTATTCTTCCATCCATCCATCCATCCATCCAACATCTATCTATCTATCTATCTATCTATCTATCTATCTATCTATCTATCTATCTATCTATCATCTATCCATCCATCCATCCATCCATCATCTATCTATCTATCTATCTATCTATCTATCTATCTATCTATCTATCATCTATCTTAAAGATATTTAATAAAAAGGCATTGCAACATGAAGTTCTTAAATTTGGTGAGATGGAAGCATGTGCTAGAATGAGGAACTATTTCCATTCATTGTCTCCAATCAACAGGAAGAACCTGGCAGGCCTGTAATGATATCGTCATGGATGAAAAACCAACAGCTGTTGATCTCTAAAAAAAAACATGCTTTCTTTGCTTGGTTTGGCTTCAAGGGTTTTCTTGTCGCTCTCGAATTCACCCAGCAGTTATTTACTGCCCCCTTTAGTTTCAAACTTTGACACCATCAAGATTTTTTGCTTTCACTGTGTTCCTTGCACAGTGATAAGTGGCTATATCTTTTTTCCTTCAAAAGATCCATTTTCAGGTAGAGGTTGGAGCCACTTTTTGAGACTGCAACTCTCTCTTGAATGACAGGAGAATAAAAATGATGCGATGGGGTGGGATAGCTAACAAACCGTTCCAGTCCTTTTCCAAGTTCCTGCCTAATTCAGCCATAAAATAGCTGTTGATATCAAAACTAGTGGCAGTACATGTCAATGACACGGTTGCTTCTGGTGCTTTCACCTCTTGGTCTGACTGAGTGAGAACTACCATATTTTCTGGACTATAAGATGCACCAGAGTATAAGACACACCTTAGATTTTGGGGAGGAAAATAAGAAAAAACAAATTCTGCCTCTGCCTACCAGCATCCATGGTATTCATCCTGTCAATGTGTGAGAGAATCGAGGGCTGTTTGGAATCAAACAGTATTTGCTGAATGAGCAACAAGGAAGGAGACAGCAAGGAGCCAGGGTGTGGCTTGTTCTGTGCTGATATCTGAAACTAAAACTGAAAGTGAAACTTCTCTCCTTTGCTGAACTGCCAGGTTGGAAAACCTGCTTTTGGTACTGTATATTTATTTAATGTGTTATAGTATATATAAAGAGAAGTTATTGAATCCTGCTGAATCAGTTATTTGTGTGTGCTTTCTGAATGTGATTGCTGCTGCAAATTCTGACACATCCTTGCAGCAAATAGTGAACAGTCAGGTCAGCTTCAGCACATTATTGCAGCCTGATTCAGCATGAGCAGCTGATTGATGGGTGAATGGGCCTCGGGATACCTCCAATCAGCTGTTCCAGGCTGCAGGGATTGCCGCAGACTATTGCCTTGTGTTTTGGGCTACATTTAGTCTATAAGACGCACCCAAATTTTCACCCTCTTTTAAGGGGGAAAGTTTTATACTCAAAAATAAAAAAAAAAATTTTTTTTTGTGCAAAACCATCTAGTTGGGGAAAAAATAGAGTAGGATGGGAACTCTTATTACCCAATGGAACTAAATGGCAGTATCAGAAAGCACTGAAATTTTAAACCCAACATACATGAGAAGGTGCCCACTGCAGTGAGTAATAGAAGGAAAGAGGACATAGTAGAAGCACCAGCTAATTCTTGGAAAAACCTTTGTGTATATGCACAAAATTCATGTGAGATGAGGAGCTTTGAGAATTAAAATGGGAAATGAGTCTGGTTTTGCATAAATCAGTGTGTGGATTACTAATAGGATAGTTTTGAAGAATCAAAGAATCCGATATCTCACTACTTCTAGAAAGATGAAAGATCTTCCTGTGATAGAAGGCTTACCTGCTTCTTCTTCTTCTTCTTCTTCTTCTTCTTCTTCTTCTTCTTCTTCTTCTTCTTCTTCTTCTTCTTCTTCTTCTTCTTCTTCTCCAACAACAGTAAATGACTTAAATGAGGGAATAGAAGGGGAACGTATCAAATCTGCAGATTATACTAAGCCGCCAGGAAGAGTCAACACCCTAGATGAAAGGCTCAAGATCCAGATGGATCTTGACAGACTTGAACACAGGGCCCTATCTAACAAAATGAAATTCAACGTAGAGAAAAATAAAGCCTTACACTTAGGCAAGAAAACCCAAAAGTACACATATAGTTTGGGTGAAACCAGGCTTAATAGCAGTGACTGTGACTTAAATGAGGGAATAGAAGGGGAACGTATCAAATCTGCAGATTATACTAAGCCGCCAGGAATATCAACACAATCAATTAAATATGAGTCAGCAGTGAACGGTGGCAGCCAAAATAGCCAATGCAATCCTAAATTGCATTAACAGAGGGATACAATCAAGATCAAGTGAAGTACTTATACAACTCCATAAAGCCTTAGGAAGACCACACCTAGAATATTTCATCCAGTTTTGATCACCCCACTCTAAAAAAGACGTTGAGATTCTAGAAAAAGTGCAGAGAAGAGCAACCAGGATGATTAGGGGACTGGAGATTAAAACATATGAAGAAAAGTTGCAGGAGCTGGGCATGGCTAGTCTAGTGAAGAGAAGGACCAGGGGAGACATAATAGCAGTGTTCCAATATTTGAGGGGCTGCCACAGAGAGGAAGGGGTCAAGCTATTTTACAAGGCACCTGAAGGCCAGGCAAGGAATAATGGATGCAAACTGATCAAGGAGAGAGATTCACCCTAGAAATAAGGAGAAATGTTCTGACATTGAGAGCAATCAACCGTCCAGTCTCCAACCTCCCCTTTTTGGCGAAGGTTGTTGAGAATGTGGTGGCGCAGCAGTTCCCACGACACCTGGACGAATCCGACTATCTAGACCCACGCCAGTCCGGCTTCCGACCCGGGCACAGCACAGAGGCAGCCTTGGTTGCGTTGGTTGATGATCTCTGGAGGGCCAGAGATAGGGGTTGTTCCTCTATCCTGGTCCTATTAGACCTCTCGGCGGCTTTTGATACCATCGACCATGGTATCCTATTGCGCCGGTTGGAGGGGATGGGAGTCGGAGGCACCGTTTTGCGGTGGTTCGGCTCCTACCTCTCCGACCGGAAGCAATGTGTGTTGACAGGGGGGCAGAGGTCGTCCCTGAGGCCACTCACTTGTGGAGTGCCACAGGGGTCGGTCCTCTCGCCTCTCCTGTTCAACGCATATGTGAAGCCGCTGGGTGAGATCATCCGTGGTTTTGGGGTTGAGTACCACCTGTACGCTGATGATACTCAGCTGTACATTTCAACCCCAAACCACCCCAACGAGGCTGTTGAAGTGATGTCCCGGTGTTTGGAAGCCGTCGGGGTCTGGATGGGGGACAACAGACTCAAACTCAACCCCTCCAAGACCGAGTGGCTGTGGGTACCGGCACCTCGGTTCAGCCAGCTGACACCATCGCTGGCCATAGGGGGCGAACAACTGTCCCCTGTGGAGCGGGCGCGCAATTTGGGCGTCCTCCTTGATGCCCGGCTGTCAATGGAGGACCATGTGGCAGCCGTGGCAAGGGGGGCGTTCCACCAGGTTCGCCTGGTGCGCCAATTGCGCCCCCTACTGGACCGGAGTGCCCTGCGCACGGTCACTCATGCGGTGGTGACGTCTCGCCTGGACTACTGCAATGCCCTCTACATGGGGCTTCCCTTGGGACGCATCCGGAGACTGCAGTTAGTTCAGAACGCAGCCGCGCAGGTTATCATGGGGAGTACACGTTACTCCCACGTAACACCTCTCCTGCGCGAGCTGCACTGGCTACCTGTGGCCTTTCAGGTGCGTTTCAAGGTATTGATTACCATCTTTAAAGCGCTCCATGGCATAGGACCTAGTTATCTGCAGGATCGCATCCTACCACACACGTCCCTCCGACCTATCCGCTCACACAGGGAGGGACTCCTTCTGGTGCCGTCCGCTAGGCAATGCCAGCGGGTGACACCGAGGAGTAGGTCCTTCTCTGTGATGGGCCCAACCCTCTGGAATGACCTCCCCCCTGATATTCGAACTACCACCCACCTCCGTTCCTTCCGTCAAAAATTAAAGACTCACCTATTTCAATCAGCTGGCCTGGCACTCTCTTAGTTTTACCTCCCGGGGATATATCTTAATTGGGTTTGGGTATTTTAATTGGGGATGTTTTTAGGGTTTTTATAGTATATTTATTTCTTGTACAGCCTTATCTCCTCCATCCAAATGTATTTAACTGTTTTATATTATTGTATTTTTATCTGCATTTGACTGTACACCGCCCCGAGTCCCTTTTTGGGAGAGGGGGCGGTTTAGAAATCCAAGAAATAAATAAATAAATAAATAAACCAATGGAACAGAAGTTAATTTAATTAATTTAATTTTAATTTTATTTAATTTATGTTGCCTTTGGAAGTTGTGGGGACTTCATCACTGGAAGAAGAGGCTGGACTGCCATAGGCCAGAAATAGTGTAGGGTCTCCTGCTTGGGTGAGGGGTTGAACTAGATGAAATAAAAAGAGCCTTTGAAATAAAAGGAGGGGTTTTGGGACTAAGTGTGTGATTTTTACTGTATCAGGAAGCTAAGTCAGAACAGATGTATTTGTGTTGGGGAGGGGCATTCACTAACGGATGCTCAGCCAATGTTATTGTGGTGCATTGACAATAAAGGTTTGAATCGGAATTTGATTTGCTGGATTTGTGGTTCATATTGTCAGAACTTCTGCATTTCAGCCAGCTGCTCTTCAGTGGCAGAGGATGCAACGATAGGCCTTGTACAATATTTCCAAGTGTCTCTTGAGAGAAGAAGTTGAGAGGAAGGCGTTGCTAGCCTGGGTCGCGTGTCTCCATCTCTTCTCTCAAGGGACCATTGGGGAAATTGTACAAGCTAGAAGGGAAATTAAGCCACAGTGCTCCTTGTACAATAGTACGAGGCAGAGTCTTCGGGCTTCAGGCTGTTCATCTGGAGATAAACTAAGCTTTGGGAATTGTCCACAGAGATGATGAATCTGCTGTTGACTTTGGGGTTGTACCATTGACTACTTCCTGAACCATGTGTTCCACCTGCCCACTCCAGTCCTTTTTGGGGAGCTCGACGGATCCAGTGCATTTCATAGCCTCCCATGGTGAATCCAGATGCCCTACAGGTTAGGCGTAGGGAACCTCCAGAGGCTGCAGAGTCACCCCCAGTCTCCACCAACTCAATCTGCGAGTGGCAGCCTGCAATGGAACGATAGAGGGGAGATCAGGGGTGGGGACTTGAAAAGGAGGGTTTATCCATGATCACATATGGTCAAGAGAGACCAACTACCTGAAAGAACGAGGAAGAAGATAAAGAAGATGCAGAACATCCTAACGGTGAGAGTGGTGGGGTCTCTTGAAACTAATGTCTTGGCTTCTTCTTCTTTTTCAGAGCTGTATTTGAAAGGGCTGCTTTCAAGGGTGTGAAGAGCTTCAACCAATTTGCATATTGCCCTCATTATAAAATTGTGGACCTCATTCTGGAGTTAAAATTTGTCTTAAGGTTTCAGAGTTAAGAATGAGGCAAAAGCAATGTATTCAGATGTTGTTAAATTGCTGGCTGGCCCCACCCCTTCCTCTCCTGCCCCTTGCAGGAGTCCCCACATGCCCCATTTTGGCTCCCAGGTAAGTGCAGGGAGGCCTACTAGGCCCAAAACTGGGCACAGGGGGGGAAGTGCTCCCCCATGGCCTGTTTTTGCTCCTGGGGGGGTGCAGGAGGCCAAATGATGCCTGACACACCCCATGGCCACACCAACTATGGCTACGCCAACCCAACTGGTCATTAGGGCAGAGAACCAGTTGTTAAATTATTTGAATTATTAAGTGAATTATTTGATTCACTTAACAGCCATGGCCAAAAAATGTAAAGTAAGGTATGATTCACTTAATGACTGCCTTAACAAGGGAAATCTGGTCTCAGTTATGGTTGTTATTCAAGGACTACCTGTAAAACATGTTTACGTCCTGCTTTGTCCTGGGAAAGGAGGAGCCGGTTAGAAAATGCAACAGACTAATTTTGAGGTCAGCAATCAAACTGAGTAAGAAGGGAAGAAAGATGCAAAATATTATAACTGGGAGAGTCTCTTAAAGCTAATTTCTTCCTCTACACAGTTGTATTTCTAAGGGTATGAAAGGCTTCATCCAATTTTCTTAGGTCTGAAGTTATGAATTCATGGACCCCTTTCTGTAGCTAATATTTGTCTCACGATTTCCAGTTTAAGGTCAAGAAGAGCCAAAAATGCCTATGCAATCCTAAATTGCATTAAAAGGGGGATACAATCAAAATCAAGTGAGGTACCAATACCACTCAATAAAGTCTTAGGAAGACCACACCCAGAAAATTGCATCCAGTTTTGGTCACCCCAGTCTAAAAAAGATGTTGAGCTCATAGAAAATGTGCAGAGAAGAGCAACCAAGAGGATTAGGGGACTGTAGATTAAAATTTATGAAGAAAAATTACAGGAACTGGACATAGCTAGCCTAGTGAAGAGAAGGACCAGGGGAGACATGATAGCAGTGTTCCAATATTTGAGGGGCTGCCACAGAGAGGAGTGGGTCAAGCTATTTTCCAAAGCACATGAAGGCCACACACAGAATAATAGATCGAAACTGATCAAGGAGAGATTCAACCTAAAAATAAGGAGAGATTTTCAGATAGTGAGAACAATCAAACAGATGGAACAGAAGTTGCCTTTGGAAGTTGTGGGAGCTTCATCACTGGAGGCTTTCAGGAAGAGACAGGACTGCCCATTTGTCAGAAAGGGTGTAGGGCGGTGATGGCGAACCTATGGCACCCGTGCCACAGGTGGCACGTGGAGGCATTTGTCAGGGTACGTGAGGCGCTGTCCTGTCAGCTGGCCAGCGTGCATGTGCGCGCTGGCCAGCTAAGTTCACCCTTTTTAAAGCCATTTTTTTGCCCTCCCCAGGCTCCAGAGCCTTTATAGGAGCCTGGGGAGTGCGAAAAGAGCCTCCCCCTGCCCCAGAGGCCCTCCGGAGCCTTCATGAGCTTCCCTGAAGTTTCTGGAGCGCAAAAAAACCCGCCCTACGGACAAACCGGAAGTTCAGGAATGGACTTCTGGTTTGCTCGGAGGTTCACTTTTACTGCTCCGGAGGCTTCAGGGAAGGGTCCTGAAGGTCCCTGAAGCCTCCTGAGAGCTTCTGGGAGGGCGGGGGAGGCTGTTTTTGCCCACCCCAGGGTCCTATAAAGCCTCTGGAGCCTGGGGAGGGCAAAAAATGCATGCAAAAAATGCCTGTAGTGCACGCATGCACATTGGGGGGGGTGTCGCACATTGCATTATGGGTGTGGCAAGCCTGCACACTACCCCTCTGCGCTCCCCCCACTTATGGCACACGAGCCAAAAAAGGTTCGCCATCGCTGGGGTAGGGTCTCCTGCTTGGGTTGGGAGGTCGAGTAGATGACCTGTAAGATCCCTTCCAAGTCTATTAACCTGTTAATAGCAATATCACTTAGACTTAATATACCACTTCATATTGCTTTACATACTGCTTTCCTTTACTTCTCTTCCATATGGTCTGTTCTGTTCTGCTATAGAACTGCTTTTGATGTTTTGTTTAGGCTAACTTTCTTTCAAAGATTCTATCATTGTATCCTCTTTCTGAGACCAATGAGCGCCAGGGCCTGTGAAGGTGTTCAAATAATGCACCACATAATTATACAATACAATACAATACAATAGCGGAGTTGGAAGGGACCTTGGAGGTCTTCTAGTCCAACCCCCTGCCTAGGCAGGAAACCCTATACTGTTTCAGACAGATGGCTATCCAACATCTTCTTAAAGACTTCCAGTGTTGGGGCATTCACAACTTCTGGAGGCAACTTCTGTTCCACTGATTCATTGTTCTAACTTTCAGGAAGTTTCTCCTCAGTTCTAAGTTGCTTCTCTCCTTGGTTAGTTTCCACCCATTGCTTCTTGTTCTACCCTCAGGTGCCTTGGAGAATCGTTTGACTCCCTCTTCTTTGTGGCAACCCCTGAGATATTGGAGCACTGCTATCATGTCTCCCCTAGTCCTTCTTTTCATTAAACTGGACATACCCAGTTCCTGCAACCGTTCTTCATATGTTTTAGCCTCCAGTCCCCTCATCCTCTTTGTTGCTCTTCTCTGCACTTTAGCAAGCAATGTGCTGGATTCATATTAGTGATCCAATTCTTCAAACTCTTTCTAGAGTCTCCACATCTTTTCTACATCGTGGCGACCATAACTGAATGCACAATTCCAAGGCATTATAAAGTGGTATTAACACTTCATATGATCTTGATTCTATCCCTCTGTTTATGTAGACTATAACTGTGTTGGCTTTTTTGGCAGCTGCTGCACACTGCTGGCTCATATTTGAATGGTTGTCCACTAGGACTCCAGTAGACTTATCTAAGAGATGAAGGACCATGAGTTCAATTCCTGATTGAGCCTTTGAATCAAGTAGAATAACATCTAGCTACCAATTTCCAAGGAATATTAACGAGGATGAATCCAGTCCTGTGGTGCTCCAGGACCGGAGCTCTACAATTATAGCTGATGCAGATACTTTTAGGGACAATTCAATGAAGAAGCTGAGTGAGAGCAGTAGCAAGGATGACCTCTTCTTCTCAAGGGACCTCTGGATAAATTGTACAAGCTCAACTATAACTTACTAGTCAATAACTCAGTGTTGGCCGGATATTTATTTATAGGGCGAAAATGTCCGGACCAAATGTAATTTCTAATGTTGATATTCCCCCTTACCAGAGAGAGACCCCTTGTGGAGTACTGTGAAGCCTGCAAGAGCAACTTCTCCCTGAGCTGTGATTTTGGCAACAATTAAATTACTTAAAATGTTTTCCCTGTGCCCCCAGAAGTGTAATTGCTTTATATATATTTTTTATTTTTTATTTTTTGAATAAACACAAACAAAATCATCTTCCATTACAAATTGTAGAAAGTCTGTCAATTAGTTACCAAGAACTTTTGTGCATCCCTTCCACAGTTATCACCTATGATTCATATCGTTATATATATTTACACCACATATATTTATATATATTGCTATCATCATACCTTATCCTTCATATGACTATAGTTGTTTTAACGTCCCTTTATAGCAAACATTCCAAAATTTAAAACAAAACCATTCCCTTATCTATTTTCAATATCATCCAGTCACATTATATCTTTATAACACATTCAAAATAAAAAATATTTATGTTTAATAACAAAATTTTTAGACCTCTTTTCTTAATCATTGTTTGCAATTTATATCCAATTTCCCTTTTATCTTGTCAATACGAATTATTACATTATTATCATTATCAGTCATTTATTTAACAATAGTTTGACTAAATTTAACTTACTTTTCCCCCTTTTTTCCCCATTTAATTTTTTTACCAAATTTCCTCTTATCAAGCCAATACGTATATATGCATTGTTATCATTATCAATTATTTATCTAACTTTATCCATTATCACTACATTTTAACATAATGCTCTAATTTTAACAAAATTTTTATACCTCTTTTCTTAATTATTGTTTACAATTTATATCCATATATATTTATCAGCACAAATACAACACAAACACAAACACAAACACAAACACACACACACACACACACACACACACACACACATATATATATTTATATTTATATTTATATTTATATTTATATTTATATTTATATTTATATTTAGAAGTGTAATTTCTAATGTTGGATTTTCCCCCTTACCAGAGGGATCCCCCTTGTGGAGTACTGTGAAGTCATTACCATGGCAACTCCACTGCTCTGAACAGTAGAAGCCATTTTACAGCAGTACAGTAGAAGCCATTTTAAGTCACAACAGGCTGAATTGTGAAAGAACACTCCTCAAGGGGTATTAGGGGTGTCTTACCCCCATAATATTTGATTCCAGAGAGCAAGTCATCTGTGTACCAAGTTTGGTTGAGAGTGATCAAGGCATTCAAGAGTTATGCTGGAACACACACACACTCACACACACACACACACACACACACACACACACACAGAGAGAGAGAGAGAGAGAGGTTATATAGATACACACACAAACACACATATGGATATGGAATAGATTGTGTGTGTGTGTGTGTGTGTGTGTGTTGTATTTGTGCTGATAAATAAATAAAGGGCAACATTAAAAATAAAAATATGGTTTTCTGCCTGGATGGTCCTCTGTGATGAGCCGAAGGACAGAAAGGGGGAGTAGTGAGCTCCCTCCCATATTTGGGCATACCAGGGGTTGTAACACAAATATATAGATATATAGATTTAGATTTAGATTTAGATATAGATTTAGATATAGATATAGATATAGATATAGATATAGATATAGATATAGATATAGATATAGATATAGATATAGATAGATAGATAGATAGATAGATAGATAGATAGATATAGATATAGATATAGATATAGATATAGATAGATAGATAGATAGATGATAGATAGATAGATAGATAGATAGATAGATAGAGATAGAGATAGAGATAGAGATAGAGATAGAGATAGAGATAGAGATAGAGATAGAGATAGAGATAGAGATAGAGATAGAGATAGAGATAGAGATAGATATTTTAGGGACAATTGAATGAAGAAGCTGAGCAAGAGCCGCAGCAAGGATGACCACTTCCTCTCAAGGGACCTGTGGAGAAATTGCACAAGCTCGAAGGGAAGAGGAGTCACTGTGTCTTTTGTACAATAATACAAGGCAGAGTCCTCAGCCTTGAGGCTGTTCATTTGCAGATGAAGAGAACTTTGGGAATTGTCCCTGGAGATGGTGAATCTTCCCTTGACTTTGGAGTTGTACCATTGGCCAGATCCATCAGAACTAATAGTTGCCACCCACTCTAGTACATTCTCAGGAGCTTCATGGACCCAGGCCATGTTGTAGCCTGCAAAGTTGAATCCAGATGTTTTACAGGACAGACGGAGTGACCTTCCTGGAGCTACAACACCTCCTCCAGTCTCCACCAACTGAACTGCTGAGTGACAGCCTGAAAAGGAAAGACAAAGTGGTAGAATCAGGAAAAATGTGGGAAATCTTATGAATTGTTGTTTTTGCTTTTGAGAGAACAATGACCTGAGAGACTGAGGAAGAAGATAAAGACGATGCAAAACATAATTGTGTCAGTTCTGCTGTCTCTTGCAAATGATTTCGCGGCTTCCTGTATAGAACGAAGTTTCTAAGGTCTGCATTTAAGGGCGAGGAAGAGTTCAACTAATTTGCATAGTCTGCATATTATCAGAAGATGTTCCTTCTATTTGATTTATAAATTCATCCCAAGGTTTCAAGCTTATGGTCTGGGGAACTGGATTTTAGGAATAGAGGATATTTAACTTTCAGCCAGTTTAATGAAGAAGGCTCTTCTTTCTCCTTCATGAATCACTGCTTGGACACGGTGAAGGGGCTTGTGTAGCTCAAAGAAGCTATGATCTAGGACCACCCAAGTGCAGGGTCACCCAAGATGGACAGATCATAACCATTTGTTTGTATAGGGTTTTCTGCCTGAGCAGAGGGTTGGACTAGAAGATCTCCTAGGTCCCTTCCAACTATTCTATTCTGTTCCGTTCCGTTCCATTCCATTCCATTCTATTCTCTGTCTTCCCTTCTCTATTTTCTGTTCTATTCTGTTCTGTTCTGTTCTGTTTTGTTCCATTCCATTCTGTTCCATTCCATTCCGCTCCCTTCCCTTCCCTTTCCTTCCCTTCCCTTCCATTCTATTCAATTCTATTCTATTCTATTCTCTGTCTTCCCTTCCCTATTTTCTGTTCTATTGTATTCTATTGTGTTCTGTTCTGTTCTGTTCCGTTCCATTCCATTCCGTTCCATTCCATTCCATTTCTTTAATTGGTTTTTTAAGTCCTCCTGCCCCTTTAAGAGTTGTTGAAACATCTGTTGAAAGTCCACCTCAGGGGGCTTAGGCTGGAACAGAGATGTTAGTGCCTGTTGTCCACTGGGGCTAGACGTTGAAGATGCTGGGGCGGAGCCTGCAAAACCCGGTTTCCCCGGTGGTGGTCTTTTAGGTGGCATTGTAGTAAGCAATGCTCAGGGATGACTATGTCAATACAGAGAAGAAACAATTGGGGAGGTGGATAGCCAAGAGAGATTGCGAGGCAGGGTGTCCAGAAATAAGGACCCAGGCAATAGAGCAGTAAAATCCTTTGTTCCAAGTCCAGGGTAAAGTGTAACAAGAGATATCTCTGCTCCCTTCCACTCCCTTCCTTTCCCTTCCCTTCCCTTCCATTCCATTCCATTCCATTCTATTCCATTCCATTCTATTCTCTGTCTTCCATTCCTTCCCCTATTTTCTGTTCTATTCTGTTCTATTCTTTGGTATAGAGCTGCTGTTGACATTGTGTTCAGGTTGTGCTTCTTTCCAAGATTCTGTCATTGTATCCTCTTTCTGAGACCAATGAGAACCAGGGCCGGTGAAGGTGTTCAAATAATGCGCCGCATAATCATCTAAGAGACGAAGGACTGTGAAGCCATTACCATGGCAACTCCACTGCGCTGAACAGTAGAAGCCATTTTACAGCAGTACAGTAGTACCACTTCATACTGCTTTACATACTGCTTTCCTTCACTTCTCTTCCATATGTTCTGTTCTGTTCTGCTCTAGAACTGCTGTTGATGTTGTGTTTAGACTGTCTTTCTTTCAAAGATTCTATCCTTGTATCCTCTTTCTGAGACCAACGAGCACCAGGGCCTGTGAAGGTGTTCAAATAATGCACTGCATAGTCATCTAAGAGATGATGGACCATGAGTTCAAATCCTGATTAAGCCTTTGAATCAAGTAGAATAACATCTAGCTACGGATGTCTAAGGAATATCAACAAGGATGGATCCAGTCCTGTGGTGCTCCAGGGCAGAAGCTGAACAATTGTAACTGATGCAGATTTTTTAGGGACAATTGAATGAAGTAGTTGAGTGAGAGCAGCAGCAAGGATGATCTCCCCTCTCAAGGGACCTCTGAAAAAATTGTACAAGGTCAATTATAACTTACTAGTCGATTACCCAATGTTGCCTGGGTATTTACTTATAGAGCGAAAATGCCCAGATCAAACATAATTTCTAATGTTGGATTTTCCCCCTTACCAGAAGAGCCCCCTTGCGGAGTACTGTGAAGCCATTACCACGGCAACTTCACTGCACTGTACAGTAGAAGCCATTTAAAGGCACAGAAGGCTGTATCTTAACAGAACACACATCCAAAGGGGTGTTAGGGGTGTCTTACCCCCACAGTACTTGTTCCCAGAAAGTAAGTCATTTGTGTACCAAGTTTGGTTGAAATTGCTCAAGGCGTTATAGAGTTATGCTGGAACACACATATTTTTAGAGACAATTGAATGTAGAAGTTGAGGGAGAGAAGCAGCAAGGATAACCTCTTCCTCCCAAGGGACCCAGTAGAAATTGTACAAACTTGAAGGGAAGGGGAGTCACTGTGTCTGTTGTACAATAATACAAGGCAGAGTCCTCAGGCTTGAGGTTGTTCATTTGGAGATAAAGAGAACTTTGGGAATTGTCCCTGGAGATGGTGAATCTTCCTTTAAATTTGGAGTTGTAAAATTGGTTAGCTGCATTAGAGTGAATACTTGCCACCCACTCTAATACATTCTCAGAAGTTCCACGGACCCAGGCCAGGTTATAGGCTGCAAAGTTGAATCCAGATGCTTTACAGGACAGGCGGAATGACCCTCCTGGAACTACGACTCCTCCAGTTTCCACCAGCTGAACCTCAGAGTGACAGCCTGAGAAGGAAAGATAAAGAAGGGATCAAGGGAAACAGGAAAAGCAGAGTTGACCACTGTCAATTTTTGGTTACAAGGGAACATCTACCTGAAATCCTGAGAAAGAAAATAACAAAGATGCAAAACATAATTGTGACAGTGCTGTTATCTCTTGAAGCTAAGTTCTTGACTTCCTCTGCAGAGTGGCAATTCCAAGAACTCCACTTAAGGGTGTGAATGAATTGAACCAATTTGCATAGTCCCCATATGATAAGAACATGCTCCTTCCATCCAGAATATAACTTCATCCCATGGTGGCGAACATATAGTACTTTCCTGAGACCAGAATTTGTAAAGGTAAAGGTTCCCCTCGCGCTAGTTATTCCCGACTCTAGGAGGTGGTGCTCATCTCCATTTCAAAGCCGAAGAGCTAGTGCTGTCCGAAGACGTCTCCGTGGTCATGTGGCTAGCATGACTAAACGCCGAAGGTGCACGGAATGCTGCTACCTTCCCACCAAAGGTGGTTCCTGTTTTTCTACTTGCATTTTTCACATGACTTTGAACTGCTAGATTGGCAGAAGCTGGGACAAGTAACGGGAGCTCACTCCATTATGTGGCACTAGGGATTCGAACTGCCAAACTACTGAGCTTTCTGATCGACAAGCTCAGCCTCTTAGCCACCGAGTGACTAGGATTTTAGGAATAGACCATTTTTAATTTTCAGTCAGTTGATTGGGGAATTGTGGTTTCACTCTCAAAGACAAGAGGAGATTTACCACAAGAAAATGATCACCGAGGAAGAGATAGGAGATAAATTTCAATTTTTTACAATAAGAAATGGTTAGAAAAAAAAAAAGAAATTTCCCATCAAAAGTTTTTTTTTTAAAGATTTTAAAAAGTATTAAAATACAGAATCCTTATAGCAAAGATTGGATGACTTTCACTATCTCTTTCAAACCTTTTTTTTTAAAAATAACATCTGTATTCTCTTCTATCATTCTTTCTATGCCCCTCAAATTCCCCTCCCTGCTTTTCAACTTTTATTCCGATGTGTTTTCAGCATTACTGGATCTTTCCCCACTACGGAAGCAATGAAGTCTCTTAGATGGAATTCAAAATTGTTTGAAAGTATTCCATTTATGGTTTTGAAGACCTTCCTAAATGTCCTCTATGACAACTTGCAAAGGCATTTCTAGTCTGCTCTCGAGTTGCCATGGGCAGAAAGTGGGGAGCACATTCTACGCAAACCTTCTTCCAGGGTCAGATCTCAGATTACCAAAGGCGGTTTGTGAGGCATGGATTTCTACAGCCTCGTTGGAGTATGTGATTTATGACACAGACTGAGAGGAGGGGGGAAACAGGGTGAAAGTTGAACCATAAACTACATGCGGCAGAGTTGACCTCACTCGAGTAGATGCCGACATGCTGCTCCTAATAAATAACTGGTTTTCTTTTGAAACTTGGCTCGAGACTCATGAATTCATTAGGGCATCTGTGGGAACCTTGACACTCTATTTTAATCAGTTCTCCAAATCCTTGAATCTAGTCTTCATGTTAACCCTAGTTAGGAGGTGAAATGTTTGAGATTAATGGTGTTTTATAATATTTGAACCTCCAGTGCCCTCTTCTGACTTGTCAATGAAAGAAAATTTGGGGATTTTTAAAGAAAAGACACGTGTAATGAAACATGAATTGTCCATTTCCATGTCCAACTTGCCCTGGAAAAGGAAGAACCTTCCGCAACAGGATTAATTGGTGTCACTAAACAATCACTGTGATGACTCACATAGCATTGACTTTTCCTTAATGACTCTGTTTTGCCCTTTATTAGCCTCTTTCCAGCAGCATTCACCCTGCCAACAGCAAACCTTGTCTTCAAAATATGGGTGAATCGTTGCTTATTTCCACCCATGTTTTCTTCTTGTGATTCCGCTGATTTTGCTGTCTGTTGTATGAGAACTTTTCCCTCTCTGACAGCTGCACTCCTGAGCCAGTGGCTTCTAGACTGAATATTTTCCTGACACCCTTAAGAGGAGATACTGAGAGACAGAAGCTGTGAGTTGCAGCCTCTGGGTCTCAATTTTTTTTTCTCCCAAGGGAGCACTGAAGAAAATGTACAAGCTGGAAGGAAGGTTGAGTCAATGTGGACCTTGCATAACAATACAATGGTACAATGGTCCTCAGCCTTCAGGTTGTTCATTTGAAGATAAAGAGAACTTTGGGAATTGTTCCTGGAGATGGTGAATCTTCCCTTGACTTTGGAGTTGTGCCATTGGCTAGCTCCATTAAAATCAATACTTGCCACCCACTCTAGTACATACTCATGAGCTCCACAGACCCAAGCCATTGTATGGCCTGCAAAGCTGAATCCAGATCCTTTACAGGACAGGCGGAGTGACCTTCCTGGAGCTATAACACCTCCTCCAGTTTCCATCAACTGAACCACTGAGTGACAGCCTGAGAAGGAAAAACAAAGAGGTAGAATCAGGAAAAAACATGGGGGGGGGGAATCTTATGAATTGTTCTTTTTGCTTATGAGAGAACAATGACCCGAGAGACTGAGGAAGAAGATAACAATGATGCAAAACATAATTGTGTCAGTTCTGGTGTCTCTTGCAACTGATTTCTTGACTTCTACAGAGCAGAGTCTCTAAGGTCTGCATTTAAGAGTGAGGAAGAGTTCAACTAATTTGCATAGTCCCCATATTCAGTGGTGGGATTCAAATAATTTAACAACCAGTTCTCTGCCCTAATGACCACCTGGGTAAACATGGCTGGGCGGTCATGTGATGGGTTGGGTATGGCCAACTCAATGTCACTCACATTGAGAATAAGCAGGATTAGGCTAGAAACAATGCACAGAGGCAGAGTAGAACATCTCCTTCCTGCCTTCCTGACAGGTTAAACCCCTTAAGGTGGGGAAAAAAAAGGCTGTTGGAAAGAGATTTCTTTCTGCTCAGAAACCAGTGCAAACCGGCTGAATCCCACCGCTGTCCATATTATAATAAGATGTTCCTTCCATTCGAATCATAAATACATCCCAAGGTTTCAAGTTTATGGTTTGAGGAACCAGATTTTAAGAATAGAGAATAACTAATTTTCACCCAGTTAAGTGAATAATATTTTCCTTTCTTCTTCACAGGTCACTGCCTGGACATGATGAAGGGGCTTGCATGGCTCAAAATGTATATGAGCTAAGCTTGCAAGGCCACCCAACAGAGACAGATCATAATGGAGGACAGGGGAAGGCATGGGTGCCTTCTGTGCTGTGGAGGACAAGGTTGCAAGGAGTCAGACTTAGTGACTGAACCACAACTGGTCTTTAATAAAATGGTGCAATAACTGGGCACTCATCTATTACCACATTTTAAGGTTTTCTAATTCTTCCATGGTGCGATTGTTTCTCTATTAATTTTGTTATTTTTATGACAGTCAGAGTTCGATTCAGCCAGCTCGCACCTATTCGGGAGAACCTTAGAGAATTCTAAGTAGTTCGGAGAACCGGTTGTTGGAAGAAATCTCCTTTTGCTTTTTGTTTTTCCACTTTACAGGGCTAATCCTGCAAGGAAGGCAGGAAGGAAACATTCTGGTGTTGTTTCTAGCCTCATCTTTATTGTCCTGCTTACAGAAACTGCCTCGCCGGTTAACCCTTATTACATTATACAATACAATACAATAGTAGAGTTGGAAGGGACCTTGGAGGTCTTCTAGTCCAACCCCCTGCCTAGGCAGGAAACCCTGTACTGTTTCAGACAGATGGCTATCCAACATCTTCTTAAAGACTTCCAGTGTTGGGGCATTCACAACTTCTGGAGGCAACTTCTGTTCCACTGATTAATTGTTCTAACTGTCAGGAAGTTTCTCCTCAGTTCTAAGTTGCTTCTCTCCTTGATTAGTTTCCACCCATTGCTTCTTGTTCTGCCCTTCAAGCGCTTTGGAGAATAGTTTGACTCCCTCTTCTTTGTGGCAACCTCTGAGATATTGGAATACTGCTATCAAGTCTCCCCTAGTCCTTCTTTCTATTAAGCTAGACATACCCAGTTCCAGCAACCGTTCTTCATATGTTTTAGTCTCCAGTCCCCTAATCCTCTTTGTTGCTCTTCTCTACACTCTTTCTAGAGTCTCCACATCTTTTTTACATCGTGGCAACAAGAACTGAATGCAGTATTCCAAGTGTGGCCTTACCAGGGCATTATAAAGTGGTATTAACACTTCACGTGCTCTTGATTCTATCCCTCTGTTGATGCAGCCTAGAACTGTGTTGGCTTTTTTGGCAGCTGCTGCACACGGCTGGCTCATATTTAAATGGTTGTTCACTAGAACTCCAAGATCCCTCTCACAGTTACTACTATTGAGCACGGTACCACCTATACTGTACCTGTGCATTCCGTTTTTGTTCCCTAAATGTAGAACCTTATTCTTTTACATTGTAACAGCAAAGGCTGTATCCATTGACATGAGTGATGTTGAGTTGGCCGCACCCACCCAGTCACATGACTACCAAACCCTGCCTACCCAGCTGGTCATTAGGGCAGACAACCAGTTGTTAAATCATTTTAATCCCACTACTGATGACAGTGTAGCTTTAGGTAGAAAAGTCTATTTTCATTTCACCTTCTTCCTGGTGGCTATCTTGCATTTTAGAAGAGTGCAGTCCACCTCCCTATATCCCTCCATTGTATTCCTCCCCCCTATACTTTTCCACTTTTAATCTAATGTATCTTCAATATTACTGTAGTTTTCTCCCACCAGAGGTCAAATTTCTTAGAAGATCAGCTAAGATTGACTATAAGTACCAAGATCTTACAGCTTACATCTGAACATTTCTCTTTCAGTGCTTCTGCCTGCTTCTTTGGTTTGAGAAGATAACATGTTTCTTTTTGACACCTGCAATCCAGTGGCAGAGGCTGCAATATCTCTAGGGGTTATGAATGGAGAAGCTCAGAGGAAGTAGAGACAAGGTCAGACCTCTTCCTTCCAGCCTCTCCTCTCAAGGGACCCCTGGAGAAATTGTAAAAGCTTAAAGGGAACTTCAGTTCAGTCTGTTGCACAATAATACAAGGCAGAGTCTTCGGGCTTCAAGCTGTTCATCTGCAGATAAGGAGAACTTTGGGAATTATCCCTGGAGATGGTGAATCTTTCGGCAATTTTGGATTTGTACAATTTGCTACTTCCTGTATCACTAATTCTAGCCATCCATTCCAGTCCTTCCTCTGGAGCATGACAGACCCAGTCCATGTAAGCACTTGCAAAGGTGAATCCAGATGCTTTACAGGTAAGATGGAGGGAGCTTCCAGGGGCTACAACAGCGTTTCCTCCAGTCTCCACCAACTGAACCTGTGAGTGACAGTCTGAGAAGGAAAATAAAGAAGGGATCAGGGGAAACTGGAAAAGCAGAGCTGACCAATTGTCAATTTTTGGTTACAAGAGAACATCTACCCAAAAGATTGAGAAAGAAGACAACAAAGATGCAAAACATAATTATGGCAGTGCTTGTGTCTCTTGGAGCTAGTTTCTTGGCTTCTTCCGCAGAGTGGAGTTTCCAAGAACTACAACATATAAGGGTATGAAAGAATTGAACCAATTTGCATAGTCCCCATATGATAAGAACATGCTCCTTCCATTCATACTATAAATTCATCCCATGGTGGCAAACATACAACACTTTCCTGAGACCGGGATTTTAGGAATAGACAATTTTTAATTGTTGATTGGGGGATTGTGGTTTTACTCTCAAAGAAAAGAGAAGGAGATGTACACTAAGAAAATGATCACTGAGGAAGAAATCTACATATATAAATGTCTGTCTGTTCTGTCTGTCCCTCTCCCTCCCTCCCCCATCTCTCTTTCTCTCTCTCTCTCTCTCTCTCTCTCTCTGTGTGTGTGTGTGTGTGTGTGTGTGTGTGTTCCAGCATAACTCTGGAATGCCTCAAGCAATTTCAACCAAACTTGGTACATAGATGACTTACTCTCTGGAAAAGAAAATACTGTGGGGGTAAGACGCCTCTAACACCTCTCGGGGAGTGTGTTCTGTTAAGAATGCAGCCTGTTGTGCCTTTAAATGGCTTCTACTGTACTGCTGTAAAATGGCTTCTACTGTACAGTGCAGTGGAGTTACCATGGTAATGGCTTCACAGTACTCCACAAGGGAGCTCCCTCTGGTAAGAGGCAAAATCCATTAGAAATTGTGTTTGGTCTGGACATTTTCCCCCTATAAATAAATACCCAGGCAACCCTGGGTTATCGGCTAGTATGAGATAAATTTTAATTTTTTGCAATAAAAATGATTAGACAAAAAAAAAATCCCATCAGAAGTTTTTTTTTTAAAAAAAAAAAGACCAGAGATTTTAAAAAGTGGTAAAATACAGAATCCATAGAGATAAATATAAATATAAATTAAATCAGATGACTTTTACTACCTCTTTCAGAACTTTTCTTTTTAAAAAAAATAAATTAAAATATATATTTTCTTTTATCATTCTTTCTCTTCCCTCACATTTTCCTCCCTGCTTTTCAAATATTATTCAGATGTATTTTCAACATTACTGGACCTTTCCCCACCATGGAAGAGATGTAGTCCCTTGGGTGGAATTCAACATTTGTTTCAAAGTATTCTGTTTACTCTTCTGAAGACCTTTCTAAATGTCCTCTATTTCAATCAGTTCTCTGAATCCTTGAATCTAGAGTTCATGTTAACCATAGTTAGTAGGTGAAATGCTTGAGATTAAGGGTGTTTTATAATATTTGAACCTCCAGTGCCCTCTTCTGACTTGCAAAGGAAAGAAAATTTGGGGATTTTTTTTTAGAAGAGATTTTTGTAATGACACACGAATTGTCCTATTGGAAGAAATTTTTCTGAGTTCATTCCCCGAGCTGGCAAGCAATCATCGGCGCTGAGGTAGAATTGACATGGAACTGGGTGCTAGAAAGCAGAATTTCTTTAATTAAGGAAGATGTCAGGCCTGCAGCCATCTTTTCTGTTGGTTCTTTGGCCTGCCACGCTTTTTACTTTTCTACTATTCATTTTCTATTGTGGAGAAAATGGGAGGAGGGATTGAAAAATGGGAGGGGGGGAGTTAGATGGTATGTAGCTATAACAACATTCTTTTTAGAAAGCCAAGGTCATCCTTTGTCTCTGCACCTCTGCACCTGACCGGAACTGGGTGAGTAGAAATGCCAGCATAGCAGTGGGAGATTGGACCAGCTGATGGACTTGTGGATGTGGGGGCAGGATCATGAACTTTCAACTGGGTGGGGAAAACTGGGAAGCTTTCAGATTTGGGTTTTCCCAGATGTGCCAACATGGCTCTTTTAATAAATTGGAACTTTGAGCAATACTTTGCCTTGGATTCTGATTTACTTTTGGATGCTATTTGGAACTGTTGAAAGAAATGCCCCTCTGGGTTCGGCTCCAAGTGGGGGAAAAGACTGGAGGCTGTTGAAGTGATGTCCCGATGTCTGGAAGCCGTACAGGTCTGGATGGATGACAACAGGCTCAGGCTCAACCCCTCCAAGACAGAGTGGCTGTGGCTTCCGGCTTCCCGGTTCAACCAGCATATGCCATCGCTGACCATCGGAGATGATCAATTAGCCCCGGTGGAAGGGGCACGCAATTTGGGCGTCCTCCTTGATGCCCGGCTGTCTATGGAAGATCATGTGACAGCCGTGGCGAGAGGGGCGTTCCACTAGGTTCGCCTGGTGCGCCAGTTGCGGCCCCTTTTGGACCGGGAGGCCTTGCGTACAGTCACTCACGCGCTGGTGACGTCTCGCCTGGACTACTGTAATGCTCTCTACATGGGGCTCCCCTTGAGGTGCACCCGGAGACTGCAGTTGGTCCAGAATGCAGCCGCGCGGGTAATTATGGGGAGATCGAGGTTCTCCCATATAACACCTATCCTGCGCGAGCTGCACTGGCTTCCTGTGGTCTACCGGGTGCGCTTCAAGGTACTGGTTACCACCTTCAAAGCGCTCCATGGCACAGGGCCTAGTTACCTGCGGGATCGCGTCCTGCCCCATACATCCCTGCGACCCGTCCACTCACACAGAGAGGGACTACTCCGGGTGCCGTCCTCCAGAGAGTGCCAGAGGGCAGCGCCCAGAAGTAGGGCCTTCTCTGTAGTGGGCCCCACCCTTTGGAATGACCTCCCCCCAGACATCAGAACTACAACCGACCTTCGCTCCTTCCGTATGAAGCTGAAAACCTACCTGTTTCGACTAGCTGACCTGGCATAACTCTACAACCTCCCCAGCCCAGGGCATTTTTAATTGTAATTTTAGTTTTTAAGGGTTAATTTCACTGGGGTTTTAACTTTTTAAGTATTGTAACTTATTTATTTATTCTTACCTCCTCTATACGCTATATAATACCTTTGTACGTCGCCCCGAGTCCCTGTGGGGAGAGGGGGCGACTAATAAGTTCAAGTAATAAATAAATAAATAAATAAATAAATGGAGGCTGCTTGGAAAGATGGTTTATTGGTTCACATGCTTCAATGTTGGTGGAGAAAAGAGAAGAGAAGGGGAAGGAAGAGAAGCTGAGTCCCAGGTTTTATGCCCTCTCTGGCCTTTGATCTTGATCTTGTATTCTGATTGGTTGTCAGACTGCCATGGGGCCATGCAGGGGCAACTCTCTAGGCTGCGTTTTGAATCCAGGTTTGGTTGAGTTCTCAGATGCCATGTGGGGAGTTGGGTAAAAGGCTAATATTATCATGCCTTAATCCCATCCCCCTGGATCTGAAGGGGAGAACTCTTTATTATGTCAAGTGAGCTAGCTTGGCCTTCTTAATGGCCCATTGACAAAGTGGGGATGGGCAGGAAGCTACAGGGAGCTATTCTCTCTTTAATAAAACATGTTTTTTTTTCTTTTCACATCCAGAGAAATATTCTGCCTTTTCAATATTTTTTTGGATATTTCATTTTTCTGGGAAAGGGCTGGGTGATAACTTCCCCCAGAACCTTGACAACAGTGAGGTCTGGCACTTAGATGGAGAAGCTCGGAGGAAGTAGAGACTAGGTCAGGCCTCTTCCTTCCAGCCTCTCCTCTCAAGGGACCCCTGGAGAAATTGTAAAATGTTTAAAGGGAAATTCAGTCAGAAGTGCCTGTTGCACAATAATACAATTCCTGGCATGCAAGCCAATTGGGGAGGCAAACCCTTGCCTTCTTATACTTGATTTTCCTTTGAAGCTCCTTACAGTTTGATGGGATTTGATGTGTGATTTTGGTTGAAGCGATTGCCCTGGATCATGTCTTCTGGCCTTACCGTGTTCATCCTGTCTCAGGATCCTTGCCTTTCCTATCCTGGAGGTTAATCCTGTCAGGGGGCAAGAAAAAAGGGAGTTCTGGTGAGTTATTGTTAGCTGGTTTTGACTATTTTCTGGATCTCCTTTGTTATTTCTATTAATAGCTTTTGGCACTCTGCCCAGACTTGCAATTATCTCTTCAGTGCTTGCCTCAGGATCTTTACTCTTCTAAGGGAAAAGGCTGTTATTTTATTTTAATTTTCTGCACTGTTTCAGGGCTTTCTTGCTAGTTACATCTACCTGATCCACCAGAATGGGGAGGCGAGGAATGTGCAGCAGCTGGGCAGAGTGGGCAGCCAGCAGTGTGCAGCAGCTGCCAAAAAAACTAACACAGTTCTAGGCTGCATCAGCAGAGGGATAGAATCAAGATCACGTGAAGTGTTAATACCACTTTATAATGCCTTGGTAAGGCCACACTTGGAATACGGCATTCAGTTCTGGTCGCCACGATGTAAAAAAGATGTGGAGACTCTAGAAAGAGTGCAGAGAAGAGCAACAAAGGTGATTAGGGGACTGGAAACTAAAACATATGAAGAATGGTTGCAGGAACTGGGTATGTCTAGTTTAATGAAAAGAAGGACCAGGGGAGATATGATAGAAGTGTTCCAATATCTCAGGGGTTGCCACAAAGAAGAGGGAGTCAAGCTATTCTCCAAGGCACCTGAGGACAGAACAAGAAGCAATGGGTGGAAACTAATTAAAGAGAGAAGATACTTAGAACTGAGGAGAAACTTCCTGACAGTTAGAACAATGAATCAGTGGAACAGAAGTTGCCTCCAGAAGTTGTGAATGCCCCAACACTGGAAGTCTTTAAGAAGATGTTGGATAGCCATCTGTCTGAAACGGTATAAGGTTTCCTGCCTAGGCAGGGGGTTGGACTAGAAGACCTCCAAGGTTCCTTCCAACTCTGCTATTGTATTGTATTGTATAACCTTCTGCAACAAGATTAATTGGTGCCACTAAACAACCACTGCAGTGGCTAAAATAGCATTGATCTGTTCTTAATAAATCCATTTTGCCCTTTATTAGCCTTTGGCTACCAGAATTCACCCCGCCAACACCAAACCTTGTCTTCGAAATATGGGTGAAGCTTTGCATATTTCCACCCTGGTTCCCTACCTGTGTTACTTAGCTGATTCGGTGGTCTGTTGTATGAGAATGTCTCCCTTTCTGACAGCTGCACTCCTGAGCCAGTGGCTGCTAGACTGAAGCTTGAACCATATTTTCCTGGATCCCTTAAGAGAAGAATCTGAGAGAAAGAAGCTGTCAGCTGCAGCCTCTGTCTCTCATTTGTTTCTCCCAAGGGAGCCCTGGAGAAAATGTACAAAGTGGAAGGAAGATTGAGTTGCTGTGTACTTCACACAATAATACAAGGCAGAGTCTTCAGCCTTGAGGCTGTTCATTTGGAGATAAAGAGAACCTTGGAAATTGTCCCTGGAGATGGTGAATCTTCCTTTGACTTTGGAGTTGTACCATTGGCCAGCTCCATTAGAACTAATACTTGCCATCCACTCTAGTACATTCTCAGGAGCTTCACGGAACCAGGCCATGCCATGGTCTCCAAAGTTGAATCCAGATGCTTTACAGGACAGACGGAGTGACCTTCCTGGAGTTACAACACCTCCTCCAGTCTCCACCAACTGAACTGCAGAGTGACAGCCTGAGAAGGAAAGATGAAGAGGTAGAATCAGGAAAAACATGGGGGGGGGGGAATCTTATGAATTGTTGATTTTGCTTATGAGAGAACAACGACCTGAGAAACTGAGGAAGAAGATAAAGACGACGCAAAACATAATTGTGACAGCGCTGGTGTCTCTTGAAGTGAAGTTCTTGACTTCCTCTGCAGAGTGGAGTTTCCAAGAACTGCAACATTTAAGGGTGTGAAAGAATTGAACCAATTTGCATAGTCCCCCTCTTATAAGAACATGCTCCTTCCATCCACACTATAAATTTATTCCACGGTGGCTAACATATTCCTTTCCTGAGACCAGGATTTTAGGAATAGAATTTTTTAAAAAATTTTCAGTCAGTTGTTTGGAGGGATTTGTGGTTTCACCCTCAAAGACAAGAGAAGTAAATGTACCATTAAAAAAAAAAAAAGATCACCGAGGAAGAAATGGGAGATAAATTTTGATTTTCCACAATAAGAAATGGTACATATGCATGTATGTACATGTGACCACCACATGTGCCCTGCCTCCACGCATGCATGTCACTACGTTAATTTGTTTGTCTAACTTGAGCCTCTATTCTGAGTTATACTGTAGAAATGTTTTTTCTTATCTGACAATGATTTACTGTGCATGTCTCCTAACACGTTTTCCGAATACATCACACATTCTTGTACTTTCCTTCTGATCTCCGTTTGCCTGCCGGAGAAGGTGGGCAGCAATTGCTCTTGCCAGAATGTAGCAATTAGATTGGATTGGTTTGGATTGGATTTATTAGATTTATATGCCGCCCTTCTCTCAAGGACTCAGGGCGGCGTACAGCATTAAAAAACACATAGTACAAAAGTTAAAAGGAAATTAGAAACAGTCCAAAAAACAAACCCGATTTATATAACACTCACATTTTAAAAATTAAATAAAATTAACAGGCCAGGCTGGCTTGCTGGAAAAGCCAACTTTTTAGGGCGCGTCGGAAGGACCGGAGGTCGGGGATTATGCGAAGCTCCAGGGACAGCTCGTTCCAGAGGGAAGACGCTCCCACAGAGAAGGCTCTCACCCTGGGGGTCACCAGCCGACACTGTCTGGCCGACGGCACCCTGAGGAGGCCAACTCTGTGGGATCGTACTGGATGGTGGGAGGCTACTGGTGGCAGTAGGTGGTCTCGCAGGTACCCTGGGCCTAAGCCATGGAGCGCTTTAAAGGTCATAATTAATACCTTGATTCGCACCCGGAAAACAACCGGCAACCAGTGCAGGCTGCCTAAAAGGGGTGTAACATGGGAGCACCTAGGTACCCCCCATGAAAACCCACGGGGGTTGTCCTTCTCTAAGCCCTAATCTTAGATAGTAAGATTTATTTTCATTTTCATATTAAAGCTTGTTTTCATTAGAACATGTTCTCGGGTTTTATTTTTGTTTATTCTGAGATATGCTACTGGGAAGGGCTGCGATCCGCACCTCGTGAATTGAAGGTGGGGGGAAACTTCCCTTCACAAATTGGTAGCAGAGAATGGTTTCTTAATTTACAGCCTTTTCCCTTGTTAAGCTATCTCTAATAGATAAGCAACTTGTATGTGCAACCCCCACACATGAATGTGCGACACCCCTCCCCATGTTCCCCTGTCACCCCAAGCATGTGCCCCACCCACCCCTCACCCATTTTTTTTGCTTCAGGGTTGGTGCAGGAGGCTTTCCAGGCCTAAGACAGGGCATGAGAGGGCTGTTTTGGGCCTAGAAGCCCTCCTGCACCAACCTGGAAGCCAAAACAAGGTGAGGTCAGCCCCCCCCCACACACACACACATACACAACACACCCTGTTTGGGGCCTGGAAGTTCCACTCCAGGAGAAAGATGGTGGAAATAAAATGAAGGCTGGCTGTAAGGAGAAAAGGTCTCCGCTTATTTATATTCCAGAAACTTCAGAGGCAGCAGTATGTTTCTTGGATGGCTGACAAAATGGGGTTGAGATAGATGGGCTTTTATACATTGGGGCTTTGTGATTGATGTTCTTGTTGCTGTGTAAGAATGTGTCCTGTAATATTTTATTGGCTGTCACCAGATTCCTATGTAGGAATCTGTAGGGGTCATGGCTGGCTCTACAGGCAAACTGGGAAACGCGAATCCTAGGTGCTAATCTTGTCAGCTTTGGCTTGCCTAATTGGGTTGCTTATTTGGAATCTCTTTGCTTATGAATAGATCGACCTAGTCTTTCTGAACGGATACAAAATCTCCATTCCAAAAGGCCAGCCTCTTCAAGCTTCTGCTTCAGGCTATTTTTCTATGACAGGAAAACTCGGGATGCTGTCTGCCTTTGTTAAGATTTTTCTCCATTTCTCCTTTGGGAGAAATATTCTATCCTGCCTCTTTTTCATATTAGGAACTAGCAGATAACCCAGTGTTACCCGAGTATATATTTATCAGGGGGAAATATCTGGACTAAACGTAATTTCTAATGTTCGATTTTCCCCCTTACCAGAGGGAGCCCCTGTGTGGAGTACTGTGAAGCCATTACCATGGCAACTCCACTGCACTGTGCAGTAGAAGCCATTTTATGGCAGTACAGTAGAAGCCATTTTAAGGCACAACAAGCTGTATCATAAAAGAACACCCCCCCCCCAAGGAGTGTTAGGGGTGTCTTACCCCACAGTATTTGTTTCCAGAGAGTAAGTCATCTGTGTAACAAGTTTGGTTGAAATTGCTCGAGGCATTCCAGAGTTATGCTGGAACATACATACACACACACACACACACACACACACACACACACACACACACACACACACACACGTGTATGCATAGCTAGCTAGATAGATAGATGGATAGATGGATAGATGGATAGAAGGATAGATGGATAGATGGATGGGTGGGTGGGTGGGTGGGTGGGTGGATGGATGGATGGATGGATGGATGGATAGATAGATAGATAGATAGATAGATAGATAGATAGATAGATAGATAGATAGATAGATAGATAGATAGATAGAAAAATAGATAGAAAATATTTTAATCTTTCCTACAGAAAGAAGCTGTGAGTTGCAGCCTCTGCCTCTCAATTTCTTCTCCCAAGGGGCCACTGGAGGAATTGTACAAGCTGCAAGGAAGAATGAGTCATTGTGTACCTAGTGCAGTGATACAAGGCAGAGTCTTCAGCCTTTAAGCTGTTCAACTGGAGATAAACTGAACTTTGTGAATTGTCCCTGGAGACGGTGAATCTTCCGGTGACTTTGGAATTGTACCATTTGGTGCTCCCTGAAGTATCCACTCCAGCCACCCATTCCAGTCCTTCCTCTGGAGCCTGACGGATCCAGTGTATGTTAAAGCTTTTGAAGGTAAATCCAGATGCTTTGCAGGTTAGGCGGAGAGAAGCTCCAGGGGCTGCAACACCTCCTCCGCTCTCCACAAACTGAACCTGTGAGTTACAGCCTGAGAAGGGAAGATTAAAAAAGGGTCAGAGGAAAAGTAGAAAAGGGGAGTTTACCAAGGGCCATTTTGGGTTGAAGAGAACGTCTACCTGAAAAACCAAGGTGGAAAATAAAGAAGATGTAAAACATCATTGTGGCAGCTGCTGGTGTCTCTTGATGACAAGTTCTTGACCTTCTCTGCAGGGGGAATTCTCAAGGCCTCCATTTAAAGTTGTGAAAGATGCCAACCAATTTGCATAGTCCCCATATTATAAGAACATTGGAAGAGCTCTATAGCTCCCGCTGCCTTAAGAAATTTCAAAACATTCTTGAAGATCCATGACATCCTCGGAAACCCTTTTTTTAACTATTACCATCAGGCAGATGGTACCGGATAATAAAAACAAGGATATATAGGCTTAAAAACAACTTCTATCCCAGAGCAGTAACTATATTGAACTCGATTATATAGTGCAATATTAATGCAATATATGGGTTTTCCATTCAATTGTATAGAATGTGAAGGATGTGTGTTTTGTTTTATGTATAATATACACTGAAGATAGCATTTAGTTTCGTTGTACGAAGTGCAATGACAATAGCAATAGCACTTAGAGTTATAAACTGCTTTACGGTGTTTTACAAGCCTCTCTAAGTGTTTTTACAGAGTCAGCCGATTGCCCCCAAACAACTTGGGTCCTCATTTTACCCACCTCGGAAGGATGGAAGGATGAGTCAACCTTGAGCCTGGTGAGATTTGAACTGCCAAATTGCAGACAGCTGGCAGGCAGCAGAAGTAGCCCTGCAGTAACTGCACTTTAACTACTGTGCCACTAAGGCTCGTATAAAGTAAACTGATAGGAAGAAATTGTGAGTTGGGCCTCTTCCTCTCTATTTCTCCTCTCAAGGGACCATTGGGGAAATTGCACAAGCAGGAAAGGAACTGAGTCACTGTGTACCTTACACAGTAATACAAGCCAGAATCTTCAGCCTTCAAGCTGTTCATCTGAAGATAAATTGAGCTTTGGGAATTGTCCCTGGAGATGATGAACCGTCTGGTGACTTTAGGGTTATAGGATTGATAATCTCCTGGCCAACTCACTCCAGCCACCCATTCCAGTCTTTTCTCTGGAGACTGATGGAACCAGTGCATGTCACAGCATGTGAAGGTGTATCCAGAGGCCTTACAGGTTAGGCGGAGGGACCCTCCCAGATCTACAGTGTTCCCTCCAGTCTCCACCAACTGAACCTGTGAGTGGCAGCCTGTGAAGGAAACATAATGAAGAGATCAGAGAAAAATGTGAAAAGGAGAGTGGACGACCCTCGTAGATGACCCTCACTCTGTCAAGGAGCTTGGAGTACTCATCTCAAATGATCTAAGTGCCAGAGCTCACTGTAACCGCATTGCCAAAAAGGCATTAAAAGTTGTCAACCTAATCTTGCGAAGCTTCTTCTCCAGTAATATTGTATTAGAAACTAGGGCATACAAAAACTAATTCTAGACCAATTCTCGAACACAGCTCGTCTGCCTGGAATCCACACTTATATCAGATATTAATACAATTGAGAGAGTCCAGAGGTATTCCATGAGAAGAGTCCTCCACTCTTCTACTCACAACAGAATACCTTATGCCACCAGGCTTGAAATTTTGGGCTAGGAGAAACTAGAACTACGCCACCTACGGTCTGACCTAAGCGTAGTACACAAAATTATCTGCTACAGCATCCTACCTGTCAATGACTACTTCAGCTTCAACCACAATAAGACAAGAGCAAACAATAGATACAAACTCAAAGTAAACTGCTCCAAACTCAATTGCAGAAAATACGACTTCAGCAACAGAGTGGTCAATGCCTGGAATGCACTATCTGGCTCTGTTGTTACATCCTCAAATCCCCATAACTTTAAGCTAAGACTGTCTACTGTTGACCTCACCCCATTCCTAAGAGGTCTGTAAGGGGGCATGCATAAGTGCACCAGTGTGCCTACTATCCCTATCCTACTGTCTCCATTTATATGTACCTATTTACTGTGTTCATATTTATGTTTATACTTATGCCTGTTATCTGTTTGACAAACTAAATAAACAAATAAAAAGTTTATCCATTGCCATTTTTGGTTAAGGGAGTCCATCTACTGCACCTGAACGACTGAGGAAGAAGAGAAAGAAGATGCAAAACTTCATGACTTTGAAAGCAGTGGTGTCCCTTGAAGTTATTTCTTTGGTATCCTATCCCGACTTGTATTCACGAGAGCTGTTTTTAAGGCTGTGGAAGGCTTCAACCCATTTGCATAATTCTGATATTGTAAATTTGCTGAGCTATATCTGAGATTAATATTTCTCTCACATTTTCCAATTTAAGTTCAAGAATGATGGATGGTATTTAAGCAAATTTTCACATACAGGTTTCATTTTTTAAAATTTTTTAGGTAGTTTAATGCCTATTAGTTCTGCAGGGGAAAATGTTACCGATTACACCTCAATTACACTTCCATGCATTATTGACATTTTAAGCCATATAAAACTGGACGGAATAAACTTGAATGTAATTTGTACACAAACTGAAATGTTGGAATATTCATCGCTGGCAGAGACATGGTAACAAGGTCAGCTAATGAATAGGCATAGCAACTAAGTCAGTCAATGAGACCTTAAACAGATCTGAGTCTGTGCTGAGAATTGAAACTGAAACTACTCTGTCTGCTCTGAACCCTGAAATGAAACTGTTCTCTCCTGCTTATGTTCTGCTTGTAACTTCTACCACATGGGAGAGTGGGCGGTCTAGAAGCATTAAATATTATTATTATTATTATTATTATTATTATTATTATTATTATTATTATTATTATTATTATTATTATTATTATTATTATTATTATTATTGAAAGAATCTACTCTTGGTATGGTACATTTATTCATCTGTTATTAAGTATATAAAGAAGTGAATGAATCGATCTGAATCAGTTATCTATGTGTGCTTTCTGGACTTGATTTTTCTGGAACAAACTCTAAGAAAACATAACAAATATCTCAACTAAAGATAATTTAGTTTTCAATGATAAACCTGAAAGACCCCCAAGATATTCTGCTTTTCTAATTAATGTGTTTTCCCGAAAATACAACCTACTCTGAAAGTAACTCATAGCTTGATGTTTACACATGCACCCAATATAAGCCCTACCCCCAAAAAATAAGCCCTAATAAAGACCCCACCCATTCCAGTGGGGAAGCTAGAGTGGGGAAGATGGGGTGGAGCTGCCCTACTACTTACCGTCAGGTGGTTGCACCCAGGCCTCACACACTCTGACACCTTCCTTGCCCATTTTTTCTGCAGCCAGCAAGGCTTTTCTAATGGCCTCTGTAGCTGATAACAGAGCTCCAGATCGATCTGGAACTCTGTTATGGGCTACAGAGACCTTCAAGAAACTTTGCTGGCCTTGCCAGCAGCAAAATAAGTTCATCAAGGCCTCTGACAGCGAAAAAAGAGGCCAGGGGTGACACACGCAAGTGAGGTAAATCAGTGGACAACACCTCCTGAAAATAAGACCTGGTGCCTTTTTTTGGCAGCAAAAATATAAGACAGGGTCTTATTTCTGGGAAAACATGAGTATTATGGGACCTCCCTATCAAATGGTGACCTCCAGTGCTAATAACTCACTGAACACAACCGGGAACTTTTCTTCTTTTCTCAGTAGCCAAGCCCTCTGGCATTACATTTTCTGATATGCATTTCAACACAGCACTCCATTTTTTAGCAAGACTTTGCTGGTTTTGGTTTCCTTATGCATCTTTTAAAAAGTCCTTCAGAATATGCAATTCCTGAGTCCAATGAGAACCAGGACCTGGAAAGATATTCACTGTGTTGAGTGGCGTAAGCTGTGCGAAGACCATGCATTCAGTGTTTAATAGAGCATTTGAACCCCCATAGAATCAAATCTAGTTAGTCATGTCTGAGGTATCAGAGAGAGGATGACTCCAGTCAAGTGCAGTCCCCCGGTGAATGATCCATCCCAGATTCCAGGCAATCTGTTCAGGACTCAATTTTGTGGGGTGATTTGCAGCGGAAGGAAACAGAGGTTGAATGGCTGAATGTTGACATAATGATCTTCCTAATGGAATGGAATGGAATAGAATGGAATGGAATAGGAATAGAAATAGAAATAGAAATAGAAATAGAAATTGGAATGGAATAGACTAGGCTAGACTAGACTAGACTAGACTAGACTAGAATAGACTAGAATAGAATAGAATAGAATAGAATAGAATAGGAAAAGGAAAAGGAATAGGAATAGGAATACAATAGGAGTTGGAAGGGACCTTAGAGGTCTTCTAGTCCAACATTTTCTTAAAAACTTCCACTGTTGGGGCATTCACAACTTCTGGAGGCAACTTCTGTTCCACTGATGAATTGTTCTAACTGTCAGGAAGTTTCTCCTCAGTTCTAAGTTGCTTCTCTCCTTGATTAGTTTCCACCCATTGCTTCTTGTCCTACCCTCAGGTGCCTTGGAGAATAGTTTGACTCCCTCTTCTTTGTGGCAACCCCTGAGATATTGGAAGACTGCTATCATGTCTCCCCTAGTCCTTCTTTTCATTCAACTAGACATACCCAGTTCCTGCAACCATTTTTTTAAAAATATGTATTAGCCTCCACTCCCCTAATCATCTTTGTTGCTCTTTTATGCACTCTTTCTAGAATCTCTTCCCTTCTTCATTTTCCAGCCTTCTGTTTTGTGGCTCAGTCTGCTCTGCTTGCGATGAGAGAGCTTGTGCCTTTGTGACAGCTGCACTCCAGTGGCAGACAGTGCCTGTTTATGCATTGTACAGTGTTGTGGCCCAGCAGGAGCCGTTGCCGCTGCCACCAGACTCCGAGAGTGAGGGTCCCTATGAGTCGGCTCAAGAGGAGGTGGGGGACCCTGGACAGGGTTCCGACGCTGAGCAGGGATCGGAGAGTCTGGTCGGCCACCAGGAGGCGCCTGAGGCATGGAGCAGTGGTGAGAGCCAGAGGAGGGGGGCTCCCGATGCCATGCCTTGGAGCAGTGGGGAGGAGTCACGAGACAGTGAGTCAGAACTGACCAGGGAGTTCCTGGACGCTCGTTATCACCGCGCCCATAGACGCAAGGAGAGAGGGCGCAATTATCGGCGGTAAGGGCTCTCAGCTGCTGATCAGGAGGCTCCTCTCCAGGTTATAAAAGGGTTGACTGTGCATACGCCCTTTGCAGCAGTCAACAGAAGACTTATGCCAGAAGTTCTAGTCTGGAATTCTAGCAAGCTGGATAGCTGCTTTCGTGTTTTGTTTTTGTGAGTTTTGTCTTGGTGGCTTGCTGCCACGAAACCTTCTGTTTGTTTTGTGCAATAAATCTTGTTACCTTGTACTGTTCTGGAGCATGTTCTGTGTGGGCAGAGGAGGAAGGGGGGTCAGAACAGTACAATATTTCTCCTCCGAGAGGAGAAACAGAGAGGAAGGTGTGGCAAGTTTGAACCTCTTGTTCTCAGCATTCCCTCTCCGGAAATATTTGGAGAAATTGTACAAGATGGAATAATAGAATTACAGAGTTGCAGAGATGAAGGGAACTTGGAGGTCTTCTAGTCCAAATCCCTTGCTCAAGCAAGATACACTTTACCACTCCAGAAAAAATAGCTGTCCAACCTCTTTTTCAAAGTCTGTGTAATGGAGCACCCAAAAATTTGAAGCAAGCTGTTCCACTGGTTGATTGTTCTCATGGTCAGGATGCTTCTCCTTAATTCTAGGTTGCTTCCCTCCTTGATTAGTTTCCATCCATTGCTTCTTGTCTTGCATTCTGGTGCTTTGGAGAATAAGTTGACCCCTCAAATATTGGGATACTGCTGTCATGTCACTCCTAGTCCTTATTTTTACTAAACTGGACATATCAAATTCTTGCAACCATACTTATATATATATATTTAATCTACTGTTAAAATATTCATGACTGTGAGAGACATGGGAACAAGGTCACCCAATGAATAGGCATAGCAATTAGTTCAGCCAATGGGAGCTTAAACGGATCTGAGTCTGTGCAAAGAATTGAAGCAGAAACTTAAGAGAACTCTGAACTACTCAAAATTATTTATTTATTTATTATTATTTATAAATAAATAATAAATAAATAAATAATTGAAGCAGAAACTTAAGAGAACTCTGAACTACTCAAAATGTCCACTACTAGTTCTCCAGAACCTGCTGGATTTCACCCCTGGTTGTAAGGGTGAAAAATGGCAATGAGTGACTTTTTTCAGTGTTGTTGTAACTTCAGATGATCACTATGTAAATAAATGGTTGTAAGTCATAGATTAAAGGTAAAGATTCTCCCGCGCATGTGTGCTAGACATTTCCAGCTCTAGGGGTGGTGCTAATTTCTGTTTCTAAGACGAAGACCCAGAGTTGTCTGAAGGCTTCTCCGTAGTCATGTGGCTGGCATGACTCAACGCCAAAGTGCTGTTGCCTTCCCACCGAAATGGTCCCTCTTTTTCTACTTGCATTTTTTAACATGCTTTCGAACTGCTAGGTTGGCAGAAGCTGGGACAAGGAACGGGAGCTCACCCCATTATATGGCACTAGGGATTCAAATCGCTGAACTGCCTACCTTCTGATCGACAAGCTCCACATCTAAGCCACTGAGCCACCGTGTCCCTTTAAGTCATAGATTACCCATACGATATTGTTCTGGAGCCCTTAAGAGGAGAAACTGAAAGAAAGAAGTTGTGGGTTTTGGCGTCTGCTTGTCAATTTCTCCTCCCAAGAGGCCCCAGGAGAAACTGTAGAAGCTGGAAGGAAGATTGAGTCACTGTGGTGACCTTGCACAACAATACAAGGCAGAGTCCTCGGCCTTCAAGCTGTTCATCTGGAGATATACTGAGGTTTTGGGATTGTCCCTAGAGATGGTGAATCTTCCCTTGACTTTAGAGCTGTGCCATTTTCTACTTCCTGAATCATCTACTCCAGCCACCCACTCCAGTTCTTTGTTGGGAGCCAGACGGAACCAGTTGATGTGATAGCTTGTGAACGTGAATCCAGATGCTTCACAGGTTATGCGGAGGGAACCTCCAGGAGCTACAACATCCCCTCCTGTCTCCACCAACTGAACCTGTGAGTGACAGCCTGAGAAGGAAAGATAAAGAGAGCATGATAGTAAAATTTGATAAGGGAGTTAATCATGGTCATTTCTGATCAGGAGAGAAGATCTACCTGAAAGAGTAAGGAAGACGGAAAGGAACACACCAAACATCATAACTGTGAGACTGAGGGTGTCTTTGAAACTAATTTCTTGACCTCCTCTGCAGAGCTTTCTAAGGGCTGCATTAAAAAAACGTGAAAGGCTTCAACTAATTTGCCTTGTTTTGCTTCTCTAAATTCATGCACCTCCTCCTGGAGTTAAATTTTGTCTCAAGATTTTGAGCTTAGAGTCAAGTGAGATACTTGTATCATGGCAATTTTCTGATAGGCAGTTTTGTCTGAAGAGTTATATTAAGTGCATAAAACACGTACTTCTTCTTTTTTTTTTTTTGAAAAAAATGTTTTTATTAGTTTTACAAAATTTTAAGGAAAAGGGTGATGGGTATGGTTACAAATTTCGAGAGCTACATCATGCAGGAAATGGTGTTCCCCCCAATTCTCATAACTTTTACATAATGATAAACAAGATGTTATTGCTTAACTAGATTTTGACAGCTTATTTTTCAATGGTTTCAATCATTTATTTTGTATCAAACAAAAAGATTCCTTACATCAGCAATTGCACTATTTTTCTAACTTACTTCTGTGATCTGAGTTTTCTCATTGTTGCCTCCCCCCCCCCCCCCGCCCCGCCTGCCAGCAAAGCCTCGGCACCTCCCATATCTTGTGTGGTGTCATCCGCTTTATCTAGGAGGGCTTTGTTTTTTTCCATGAAGACCTCCACCTCCATAGTTGTATTAATTCTAACTCTACCGCCCTCCCAGAATATCAGCATACCTTCTGGCAGAAGCCACCGAAACCAGAATCCTTTATCAAATATTTTTTTTTGCTAATAGTGCATATTTTTTTCTTTTATCTCTTACTTTCTTCGGGATTTGTTTCAGGATGGCTATCTCTCTGTCCTTGCATTTTAACGTTTGCCTCCTTTGTGCCCCCAGAATCTCATCTCTTGTAGCCTTTCTAAGAAATTTAATGTGAACCTCTCTTGGAACATTGATAAAACACGTACTTCTAATATTCTACCTCAAGTTTAGGTATTTTGATTTTCTTTAAATCTGAGGTAGAAAGGTTGATCATTTCCCCATACTAGCAATATGGTATTTTGGATACTTGTAGATGGAATCTCTTTCTCCTTAGTGGCAAATATAGTTTAGTTCTTGGTGACACACTTGAAAGAAACCTGTCATGTCCCTGTCGGAGTCTGAATTTGAAGGGGGAGACAAACAGCTGATGGAGAGCGAGAGAGTGGCTCCATTGGCTGTGTAAGAAACTAGGGAAGGGCAAAGTCAGGTTGGGCAGAGCAGGGGAGAGTTAGAACAAGGGAGGTGGGTTCAGATGAAGACCTCCTCATCCTAGGCAGCCCAGGGAAGAACAGAGAAGAGAGCAATGTGGGTTCCGTGGCTTACGAAGGAGGAAAGGGCACCAACTCCCATCACAAGGCACACCTGGGGATGGAGTTTAAAGGAGAGGCAAATGGTTGTCAGGAACAAAACCTGAGTTTATCTTGTGTTCACTGCTTATCTGAGTTCTTGGCATTCTCCCAACTGGTTTGATTTACTGCCGCCCTGCTGGATCAATTACCTTGTCTTGCCTTGTTGGATTTATAGTTGGAAGTTTTCTGTTTGCAATGTTGGGACTGAAGTATTGTCAGCCGGAGACTATTACAGGTTGGTGGAAGAGCTCTCTCCAGGCCAGAGAGTTGAAAGGGACATTGGGGGCACAGTTGGTGATAATAAAGGGACTTATACTGGTTCCCTGGCTGTGTTGCCTTTGTGGGTCATCACAACACCCAAGCAATTCTAGTTTCCTAATTATTATGGGTATATTATTTATCAAAAGAGGAACTCAACTGCTAATAACTTTCCAATTTCAGGTCAAGAATAACAGCCAGTTGAGCAGATTTTATAATGGTTCAAACCTTAGCGCAGAGTGGCGGGAGGGATTTCCCATCACTAGCTTCAGCTTCTCTCCACCAAACAGTTCAAAAGAATGTTCTATGCAAATATATAATTAGGTACCACTTTGGTGGGGATATGAGATGCAGCTCTGTGCAGGCAGTCTGATTCTTTTTTTTTTGTGTTAGCAAAAACTTTATTGTGCAGAAAAAGTAACACAAGGAAATCGCCCTCAAAGTCTTTGTACCCCACCGACATTCACTGGAGGGTTTTACACAGCACTTGCCACACAGTTTACAAGGAATTTTCTCATCTCCCTTTGCAGTAATTCCTCACTATTTTACACTAACACCTTAGCCTTCCTGCATGCATGTAATCCAGAGCTCAGCCAAGCTATTTAAAGCTATCTTAACCTGTATACACAGAAACCTCAACACTTCCCTAAAGATTGCTTAGCTTTCCATGGTATTTCCTGTTTTTCAAATTGCATACTGAGTTGTATAGGTGCAAATCGTTCCTATTTGTGTATTTTGCCTTGTCTCATAGTACATTTGGGGTTATGAAACACTTATGCCTTTATTTTATGTTTACCCTGATAACTGAATCTCCATGGATCCTTCTGTTTAGACCAGGGATGGATAACCTTGGCCCTTTTATGATTTGTGGACTTTAGCTTCTAGAATTTGAGGTGGTTGAGAAAAAATGCTGTAGTCCAGTGGTTGGGAACTAAGGCCCATTTATGACTTGTGGACTTCAACTTCCAAAATTCCTAAGCCAGGAGTCTACAAGTCAAAAAAAGGAGCAAAATTCACCATCCAGATTAGACTCTGACCTTCCAATTGCTGGAGGCCATACTGTGCATTTGGCCTTTTCCCCTGGGAAAACTGAGCCTTTCGAAGGAATCCTAGGACCAGGCAGTCTGATTCTTGATGGCTCTGAACCTTCTCAGTTGTGTGTACACATTTGGGAGGAGAGGGTGCCCATTTGGTAAGGGAGGGGGCCTTGGGTGATGCTGCAGGAAGAGCCACTCATCTTTCTCTCTGCTGCAAAGCCAGCTCTGCCTCTTACGGCACACCTTGGGAAGCTGGCAAGCATGTTCTATAACAGAGCTGGTACCTTGGCAAGTCGAACTATTACTCTGCAATAGCATTGTGCTCTCCTACCTACTGTAACAACAACACCATACACAAATAACAATAATACTCATTGAACATGATAGGTCACTTTTTTTTCCACATTAAGCCAGTGCTACAGGTTTCTCTTTTCTGGTAGGCATTTCAATGCTGTACTCCATTCTTTGGGGAAAAAAGCAGCTGAGTGTAGTTTCCTTATGCATAATTTCCCCAAAATTAGGTCAAGAATACTTCACTCCTGATACCAATGACCATCCTGGCTGGAAATCTACTAAATCTACTAAATCTAAAGGTGAAGCAAATATGCACAGGTACAGTATAGGTGGTACCTTGCTCAGTAGTAGTAACTGTGAGAGGGATCTTGGAGTCCTAGTGGACAACCATTTAAATATGAGCCAGCAGTGTGCAGTAACAGCCAAAAAAGCCAACACAGTTCTAGGCTGCATCAACAGAGGGACAGAATCAAGATCAAGTGTTAATACCACTTTATAATGCCTTTGTAAGGCCACACTTGCAATATTGCATTCAGTTCTGGTCGCCACGATGTAGAAAAGATGTGGAGACTCTGGAGAGAGTGCAGAGAAGAGCAACAAAGATGATTAGGGGACTGGAGACTAAAACATATGAGGAACGGTTGCAGGAACTGGGTATGTTTAGCTTAAGAGAAAGAAGGACTAGGGGAGACATGATAGCAGTGTTCCAATATCTCAGGGGTTTCCACAAAGAAGAGGGAGTCAAGCTATTCTCCAAAGCACCTGAGGGTAGAACAAGAAGAAATGGGTGGAAACTAATCAAGGAGAGAAGCAACTTAGAACTGAGAAGAAACTTCCTGACAGAACAATTAATCAGTGGAACAGCTTCCCTCCAGAAGTTGTGAATGCCCCAACACTGGAAGTCTTTAAGAAGATGTTGGATAGCCATCTGTCTGGAACGGTATAGGGTTTCCTGCCTAGGCAGGGGGTTGGACTAGAAGACCTCCAAGGTCCCTTCCAACTCTACTATTGTATTGTATTGTACTGTGGGTTGATGCCGGTTCGGCCCAGATCAGGCAAACCGGTAGTAGCGGTGGCGACAGGCTTTATCCACCTGCCTGAACATGCCCGAACTGGTAGGAAAAAAAAAATAAGCAACCCACCTCCGAGGTGAAGGTCTATAAATTCAACGTCTAATAAAGCATGGCAAGTGCTTCATTTCTTTTACTGGGGTTTGAAAGTTGCTCCTTGAATAAGCAGCCAAACATTTCCATCCGAAAGGAAAGAAATTGAATTAGAATGACTCAACTTCTGGACAACTCCACCTGACTGAGAATATTCATTGAGATTCTGGTGGTGCACTTAAACCCCATCAAATATCTTGGAATATCATCCGTGTCTGAGGGAGCCCGGTGACAATGGCTCCAGTCACAGGCCGTGCCCTGCACTGGGGAGAAACGAAATCTGCTTTCCCACTTGCATCAATCCCAGCAGCACTAAACTTTGGATCAAAAATATGGATCAAGGTTTTGTTGTTTGTTTTATGTGGTCTCGTCCCATGCTGATAACTGCATTCCTGAGGCAGAAGCTGAAAATTTCGGCCTTGTACACTATTTCCAGGAGACTCTTAAGAGGAGAAGCTGAGGGAAAAGAGCTGCACAAGGCCACTTCCTCTCAACGTCTCCTCTCAAGGGACCACTGGAGAAATTGTGCAAGCTGGAAGGGAAGTGGGGTCACTGTGGAGCACAATAATACAAGGCAGAGTCTTCAATCTTCAAGCTGTTCAACTGGAGGTATACTGAGCTTTGGGAAGTGACGCTTGAGATGGTGAATCTTCCATTGATTTTGGGGTTGTACCATTTGCTACTTGCTGAAGGATCTAGTCCAGCCACCCATTCCATTTCTTTCTCTGCAACCTGCTGGAACCAGTGTATGTGATAGTTTGTGAATGTGAATCCAGATGTTTGACAACTTAAGCGGAGGGAACCTCCGGGGGCTATGACAGCCCCTCCGGTCTCCACCAACTGGACCTGTGAATGACAGCCTGAGAAGGAAAGATTTAAAAAATGGGATCAGAGGAAAACCGGAAAAGCAGAGTTGACCGGTTGTCAATTTTGGATAGGAGAGGACATCTACCTGAAAGACTGAGAAAGAAGACAACAAAAATGCCAAACATAATTGCGACAGTGCTGTGACAGTGCTGGTGTCTCTTGAAGGTAAGTTCTTGACTTTCTCTGCAGAGTGGAGTTCTCAAGCGATGCATTTAAGGGTGGGAAGGAAATTATCCTATTTGCATAGTCCCCATATTATAACAATATGTTCCTTTCCTTTGGAGTATAAATGCATCCCATAGTTTCCAGCGTACTTTCATGAGACCAGGATTTTAGAAAGAGAGCATTTTTAATTTTCAATCAGAGGATTGGAGAATACTCCCTTAATAAAAAGGAGCAATTACTGGGCCCACAGCTAAAATTACATTTCAAGATTTTGATGCTTTAATACTCCTCCCACTGTATAATGTTTACTAATGCACTATTAGTTTACTATTAATCTTCTCATCGTTCCTATCACCCATCTCTTCCCACTTATGACTGTATGACTGTAGCTTCATTGCTTGTATCCTTACGATTTATATTGATTGTTTCCTAAGATGATTTGATTGCTTCTTTGTACCTTATGACTATCATTAAGTGTTGTATCTTATGATCCTTGATGAATGTATCTTTTCTTTTATGTACACTGGGAGCATATGCACCAAAGACAAATCCCTTGTGTGTCCAACCTTACTGGCTAATAAAGAATTCTATTCTGTTCTGTTCTGTTCTGTTCTGATGAACATTGTATCGCAGTTCAGGGTATATTTCAAGGGGTTTGTTTATCAAGCTTGCAATCCTGAGCTTTCCTTGGTTTCTTCATTCCTTCTTTGTTACTCATGGCCATCTTGCATTTTTCAAAGAGCACAGTAAATCTCCCTATTGTTCTCTATCATCTTCCTCCACCCTTGACTATTCCACTTGGTTTTATAATTTATTAACCACCTTCCCCCCAACATGGATCCCAGTAGCACTAAAATTGGCCTTTAAAATATGGATCAAGGTTTGGTGATATCCTAACCATTTTTCTTATCTGCAATGCTGCTGATTTTGTAGTTTGTTTCATGAGATCCTGTCCCATTATAGAATAGAATAGAATAGAATAGAATAGAATAGAATAGAATAGAATAGAATAGAATAGAAAACAGAGTTGGAAGGAACCTTGGAGGTCTTCTAGTCCAACTCCTGCTTAGACAGGAAACCCTACACTACTTCAGACAAATGGTTGTCCATCATCTTCTTAAAAACTTTCATTGTTGGAGCATTCACAATTTCTGGAGTCAAGTTGACTCCCTCTTCTTTCTGGAAGCCCCTGAGATATTGGAACACTGCTATCATGTCTCCCCTAATCCTTCTTTTCATTAAACTAGACATACCCATTTCCTGCAACCATTCTTCCTATGTTTTAGCCTCCAGTCCCCTAATCATCTTTCTTGCTCTTCTCTGCACTCTTTCTAGAGTCTCCACATCTTTTCTACATTGTGACGACTAAAACTGGATGCAGTATTTCACCATGTTTCCATCCCTCTGTTTATGCAGCCTAGAACATTATGATAACTCCTGAGGCAGAAGCTGCATATCTTGGCCTTGAAAACCTATTAAGAAGACAAGTTGATAGGAAACAGCTGCAAGGGTGGACCTCTTCCTCTCAACATTTCCTCTCAAGGGACCACTGGAGAAATTGTACAAGCTGGAAAGGAAATGGTGTTGCTGTGTGCTTTACACAATGATAGAATGCAGAATCTTCCATCTTCACACTGTTCATCTGGAGGTATACTGAGCTTTGGGAATTGTCTCTGGAGATGGTGAATCTTCCATTGACTTTGGCATTGTACCATTTTCTACTTCCTGAAGTATCTATTGCAGCCACCCATTCCAGTTCTTTCTCTGCAATCTGACGGAACCAGTGTATGTCATAACTTGTGAACAGGAATCCAGATGCTCTACAGCTTAGTCGGAGGGAACCTCCAGGGGCTACAGCACCCCCTTTGGTCTCCACCAACTGAACCTCTGAGTGACAACCTGAGAATCAAAGATAAGGAAAGGATCAGGGGGAAACTTGAAAAGGAGGGTTCATCCATTGTCATCTTTGACCAAGAGAGGACATCTACCTGAAAGACCAAGGAAAACACAAAGGAAGAAACAAAGCATCATAACTATGAGATGCTTCTATTGCTGCTTGCTTCTTGACTTCCTCTGCAGAACTTTCTAAGGGCTGCATTTAAGAATGTGAGAAGGTTTAAACTAATTTGCATCTCAAAGCAGCTTAACAGTGCTACCAAAATTTTAAATCCTACTGGCTGATAACCCGGCACTGCCCGGGTATTTATTTATCCCAACCCTCCTTCCATTAACGTTGCCGCAATTTCTAAAGTTGGATTTGCCCCCTTACCAGAGGGAACACCCTTGTGGAGTACTGCGAAGCCGTTACCATTGCAATTCCACACCGCTGTACAGTAGAAGCCATTTTAAGGCACAACACTTTTCTTTCTTAACATAACGCACAGCCCAAGGGTTGTTAGGGGTGTCTTACCTCCCACAGTATTTGTTTTCGGAGGGTAGGTAATCTATGTAACAAGTTTGGTTGAAATTGCTTGAGGCGTTCCAGAATTATGCTGGAACATATGCGGCACACACATGTTTTATATAATATATAAGGTATCTTCTCCACTAATTTTGTTACTTTTATGGTAGTGAATTTTAGCCGAAAAGCTTCTATCTCATTCCTTTCTCATTACTCATGGCCATCTTACCTTTTTCCAAGACACCACAATCGATCTCCCTATTTTCCTCCATCATCTTTCTCCTCCCTTGAATTTCCCTTCCTGCGTTGACACCAGTGGTGGGTTTCAGTACGAGCGTACTGGTGACAGCTGGGGAGCTGCGGCCACTGTACCAGAATGGTGCGCTGGAGGGCCCACTCACCTGCCCACGTTCCTTACCTGTATTTAAGCCATTTGCGCATGGGCACATGGCATATGGTGCCTGCGCAACCTCTGCCGAGCAGCTGGAGCATCGCAGGGTGGTGGGTGCGCATCAGTGGTGGGTTGCAGGTGGTACACCGTGGTACAGGTGTATTGGTGCCTGCCCGGAGCACCGGGTACCATTCCGGTACAGTGCTCTGCCTGCCCGAGCTCCTTACCTGTATTTGAGCTCTTCGTCGCTTCCGCACATGCACATGGAGCGTACGGTGCCTGTGTGATGCTCTGCCAAGCAGCTGGAGCTTTGCGGAGGCATCATGGAGGTAAGAATGCATGCATGCACTGTGTGTGTGTGTGTGTGTGTGTGTGCGTACTGCATGCATGCATGTGGGAAGTGCTGGCCCCCATACCGGTTGCACTGGGATCTGGAACCCACCACTGGTTTGCAGGCGTGCGCAGCGCTTTGTGCCTGACGTGGGCACCCGGCCACATCACAGTGTACCAGTTGTGATGGGATCCAGAACCCACCACTACTTTTCACTGTTACTCCAGAAGTTTTTTCCCACCTTAGTGGATCTTTTCCCCACCCGAAATCAAGTCTCTTGCATGGTGATCAATTAATATGGACCACAAATACATGTTTTGAAAGTCTCCAGTTGACACTCCAGAAGAGTTTTCTTACGTTCCTGCTCTAGGAAGTTAGCAACCACCCCTCTCCTAGAAAAATGAAATATTTTAGGAAATATTAAAAGGGCAGAATATTTCCCCTAAAAGGGAGGCAGAAACCCCCCTCCCCCTCCTCCTTGCCAATGGGCCATTAAGGCCTGAGCCAGTTTATCTACAACACAAAAAACATAGCCTCCAAGATATAATAGGGCCCATCTAGCAACAGAACTCACCACATGGCATCTGGGAAGACTACATCAACACCCAGCAAGGCTCAACCAAGCCTGGGACACAGACAAACTACAAAGCAGGGGTGAAATTCTGCAGGTTCGGACAGGGTCAGGAGAACTGGTAGCGGAGATTTTTAAGTAGTTTGGAGAACCGGCAAATGCCACCTCTGGCTGGCCCCAGTGGGGTGGGAATGGAGATTTTGCAATATCCTTTCCCCAGGAGTGGGGAGGGAATGGAGATTTTGCAGTATCCTTCCCCCAGGAGGGGAGAGGGAATGGAGATTTTGCAGTATCCTTCCCCCAGGAATAGGAAAGGAATGGAGATTTTGCAGTATCCTTCCCCTGGAGTGTGAAGGGAATGGAGATTTTGCAATATCTTTCCCCCAGGAGTGGGAAGGGAATGGAGATTTTGCAGTATCCTTCCCCTGCTAGGCCCACCAAGCCACGCCCCAGAACTGTTAGTAAAGAAAATGAATTTCATTACTGCTACAAAGTTACCCCTACATGGCCCCATGGGAGTCTGACAACCAATCAGAATAGAAGCTCACATTCAAAAGCCTAGCAAGGGCATAAAACCCAGGTACTCTCAGCATCTCTTCTCTTTTTGTCCAGGCCCTCAAACCATGTGATCTTGTCCAACATTAAACCATCTTTACAAACAGCCGCTATGTTTCCAGTGTCTTTCTCCCCACTTAGAACTGAGCCCAGATGGATATTTCTTCCAACACTGTATTCTAATCAATCCTTGACTCTATCCTTTTTCTTAATTACAGTCAATAGCAGAAACCATAAAGGTTAATGCTGCTTTGTGCTATTTGAACCTCTGGTGCCCTCTTTTGTCCTGTAGACAAAAGAGCAATTGGTAATCGGTTTTTGAGAAGAGATTTATTTTAAGGACATATGAGAAATTCTAGTAATTCAAGAGAAAAACTGCATCGGTTCAATTCATGTTTAGTTAACTGTTAAGCTGAGCAAAAGAAATTGCTAGATTTCCATCGATTGATTCCCTTGGTTTCAGTCTCAAGATGCTTTTGCTATTTTCCCTTTGAACATAGCAATTGTGAGATCAAAACAGATATTCTAATGGGGGGAAAAATCACTAGAAATATACAATGATTGTACAATTGTATCACGATGATTTACTTTGCAAATGGTTCTACCCGTCGTTGAGCAGTCTTCTGTCTAGTAGTACAGATAACATTTGTCCTAAAACAGTTCATTTAGTGACGATTCAAAGTTACAAAGTGACTTATGACCTTTTTTCACAGTTAAGATCTTTCCAGCAGAGATGAAATGCTACCAGTTCAGGCCGGTTCGCCCAAACCAATAGTAAAAAATGCTACTGGTTCGTAGAACCGATAATAAAAAAAAAATACTTTAAAAAGTTTTTAAACAGTTCCGATGATGCACAGCGAAAAACAGGGGGGCCTGGGTGTGTGTGTGTGTCCATTTTTGCTCCCAGCAGGCTTCCCTGAGGCCTGCTAAGCCAAAAATGGGGAGTGCAGGGGTGCTGAGAAAGAAAGAAGGAAAAAAAAAGAGAGAGAGAGAGACAGATAGACAGACAGAAATAGAGTCAAAGAAAGAAAGAAGGGAGAAAGAAAGAGAAAGAAAGGAAAAGAAAAAAAAGGAGGGAGGGAGGGAGGGACAAAGTAGAAGAAGGAAACACTACAAACCTGGCACAAGATACAGCTTCAGAAGATAATCCACGGCTGGAAGGGACCTGGAGGTCATTTAGTCCAACCCTGCTCCAGCAAGACATTGTTAAAGGGAGTTTCAGTCTTTCAATCCCCCAGTTACATGACTACATAGTCACATGATCCCCACCAAGCCACACCCATAGAACCGGTAGTAAAAAAAACATAGATTTCATCACTGCTTTCCAGCATCCTCTTGATCATGTGATCAAAATTCAGATGCTTGGCAACAGCATATTTATGAGCCTTGATGTGTCCCAAGCTCATGTGATCACCTTTTGCGACCTTGTGACCAGCTAAGTGTCAAGGTCCCAAGTAACAGACTCAACGCAATCAAAACGCCAAGGTGCTCCTCAAAACCCAAATTCATTAGGCGTGTCATATTGATGCGAAGCGTAAGCTCAGCCAACCGGTTGTTAAACTGGTAGGATCTCTCCAGGGGTGGGTTGCCACCGCAATTACTGCGCAAAACTATAACAAATGAGAAAATAAATAAATTTCTGCAATGAAAATTGATCTGCGCATACACAGAACCGAAAATCAAGATGACGGCGGTGTAGGAGAACTGGTTTGGAGGTGTGGCAGGCCTGGGTCGCTGCCAGTTCCAATGACCCAGGTCACCAAACCACTACCAGTTTGCCTAAACTGGTCCAAACTGGTGAAAACCCACCCCTGGATACCACCCCAGGCTTACGTGTAATAGAAAAGGAAGAATTTTCTGGAAAACTCAACAGGTCAGATTGAGTAAGCAATCCCTAAGCAGGTGCCCAGAACATGGATCCTTTCTTAGTAAATCTATTGTTGTAGTCCTTCCCGCCAGCGGGCATTCCAGCAGTGCAAAAGTTTTCCTTCAAAATATGGGTCACGTTTTGCTTGTTTTCCATCCACTTTTCCTTCCAGCGACTCAGCTGATTTGGTGGTTTTATGAGATCTTGTCCTGATGCAGAAGATGTGTTGGGAGAAATATCCATTTTGTTTCAACTTCCAAGCCTTGAGAAAGACACTGGAAACATGGAGGCTGATTGGAAAGATGGTTTAGTGATGAAGCAGAACAGTATGAGCTTGAGGTCCTGGGCAGCTGACAAAATGGAGTTGAGAGTGAGGGGTATTTATACTTTCTCTTGGGCTTTGCACTTGAGCTTCCTGTTCCTATGCAAGTACATGTAGTCTATTGGCTGCTGTTGGGGTCATAGCTGGCTCTTTAGGTTGTCTGAGCTAGGTTTGGTTGAAGTTTGGAGGGTGATGTAAGGTCCTTAGGAGATTGTGCAATGTGGTGAGGTCTGCTCCTAGATGGTAGCATGTCCTATTATGTCCTAGAGCAGTGGTTCTCAACCTTCCCAATGCCGTGACCCTTTAATACAGTTCCTCATGTTGTGGTGACCCCCAACCATAAAATTGGTGTCTCGGTTCCTAAGACCATCGGAAATATGTGTTTACCAATAGTCTTAGGCAACCCCTGTGAAAGGGTCGTTTGACCCCCAAAGGGGTCCTGACCCACAGGTTGAGAACCACTGTCCTAGAGGGTCATGTTTTAATCCCTTCACCCTTTGGTTTCATTGTGCAACCCAGCAAGACAGACACAGACGTCTGAGGATAATTAGAACAGGAGAAAAAAACAATTTCTACCCACCTGCCTTACATTGAGGACCTGTACAGTGTACAAGTCAAAAAGAGGGCAATGAAAATATTTACAGACCCATTGCATCCTGGACATACATTGTTTCAACTATGCTATAGAGCATTGCACACCAAGAGAACGAGACACAAGAACAGTTTTTTCCCCCGAACGCCATCACTCTGCTAAACAAATAATTCCCTCACCACTGTCAAACTATTCACTAAGGCTGCATTACTATTACTATGAGTCTTCTCATCGTTCCTATCACTCATCTCCCCCCCCCTATGACTGCAGGACTGTAAATTTCTTGTTTGTATCTTTATGATTTATATTGATATTGAGCACCAAAGACAAATTCCTTGTGTGTCCAATCACATTTGGCCAATGAAGAATTCTATCCTCGCCTATCCTATCCTATCCCATCCTATCCCATCCCGTCCCGTCCCGTCCCGTCCCGTCCCATCCCATCCCATCCCATCCCATCCCATCCCATCCCATCCCATCCCATTCCATTCCATTCCACTCCACTCCACTCCACTCCACTCTACTCAATTCCACTCTACATTCTATTCTATTCTATTCTATTCTATTCTATTCTATTCTATTCTATTCTATTCTATTCTATTCTATTCTATTCTATTCTATTCTATTCTATCCTATCCTATCCTATCCTATCCTATCCTATCCTATCCTATCCTATCCTACCCCATCCTATCCTATCCCATTCCACTCCACCCCACCCCACTCCACTCCACTCCACTCCACTCCACTCCACTCTACTCAATTCCAATCTACATTCTATTCTATTCTATTCTATTCTATTCTATTCTATTCTATTCTATTCTATTCTATTCTATTCTATTCTATTCTATCCTATCCTATCCTATCCTATCCTATCCTATCCTATCCTATCCTACCCTATCCTATCCTACCCTACCCTATCCTATTCTATTCCATTCCATTCCACTCCACTCTACTCAATTCCACTCTACATTCTATTCTATTCTATTCTATCCTATCCTATCCTACCCTATCCTATCCTATCCTATCCTATCCTATCCTACCCTATCCTATTCTATTCTATTCCATTCCATTCCACTCCACTCCACTCTACTCAATTCCACTCTACATTCTATTCTATTCTATTCTATTCTATTCTATTCTATTCTATTCTATTCTATTCTATTCTATTCTATTCTATTCTATTCTATTCTATTCTATTCTATTCTATTCTATTCCACTCCACTCCACTCCACTCCACTCCACTCCACTCTACTCAATTCCACTCTACATTCTATTCTATTCTATTCTATTCTATTCTATTCTATTCTATTCTATTCTATTCTATTCTATTCCATTCCATTCCATTCCACTCCACTCTACTCAATTCCACTCTACATTCTATTCTATTCTATTCTATTCTATTCTATTCTATTCTATTCTATCCTATCCTATCCTATCCTATCCTATCCTATCCTATCCTATCCTATCCTATCCTATTCCATTCCACTCCACTCTACTCAATTCCACTCTACATTCTATTCTATTCTATTCTATTCTATTCTATTCTATTCTATTCTATTCTATTCTATTCTATTCTATTCTATTCTATTCTATTCTATTCTTTTCTTTTCTATTCTATTCTATTCCATTCCATTCCATTCCACTCCACTCTACTCAATTCCACTCTACATTCTATTCTATTCTATTCTATTCTATTCTATTCTATTCTATTCTATTCTATTCTATTCTATTCTATTCTATTCTATTCTATCCTATCCTATCCTATCCTATCCTATTCTATTCCATTCCACTCCACTCCACTCTACTCAATTCCACTCTACATTCTATTCTATTCTATTCTATTCTATTCTATTCTATTCTATTCTATTCTATTCTATTCTATTCTATTCTATTCTATTCTATTCTATTCCATTCCATTCCATTCCATTCCATTCCATTCCATTCCACTCCACTCCACTCCACTCCACTCTACTCAATTCCACTCTACATTCTATTCTATTCTATTCTATTCTATTCTATTCTATTCTATTCTATTCTATTCTATTCTATTCTATTCTATTCTATTCCATTCCATTCCATTCCATTCTATTCTATTCTATTCTATTCTATTCTATTCTATTCTATTCTATTCTATTCCATTCCATTCCATTCCATTCTATTCTATTCTCTCTTGTCTGTTCTATTCTCTTCTGCTCTTTTCTGCTCTGCTCTGTTCTGTTCTAGAGCTGAAGGTCTTTTTTTTTTTTTTGTAGATAGTCTGGTCCAATCTTTCTCAATGAGCACAAAATATCTGCTAGGGCTATTTAGAAAGGTAGGGGTTGCTTTCCAAGAGCATGCTTCTCCATTCCTCCTTTAGGGAAATATACTATTCTGCCTTTTTAATATTTCTCAAAATATTATATTCTTCTGGGAGAGGGGTGGGTGCTAACCTTCTACAGATGCCTATTCTAACCTTGTGCATTATTTTCAGGAGTCCCTTAAGAGGACATGGTGAGAGGTTGGGCTTCTTCCTTTCAGTTTCTCCCATCAAGAGAAATTGTACAAGCTGGAAGGGAAGTGGAATCACTGTGTGCTTTGCACAATAATACAAGGCAGAGTCTTCAGTCTTTACGCTGTTCATCTGGAGGTAAACTAAGCTTTGGGAATTGTCCCTGGAGACGGTGAATCTTCCCTTGACTTTGGGGTTGTACCATTGGCTACTTCCTGAACTACTCAGTCCAGCCACCCACTCCAGTCCTTTGTCTGGAGTCTGACGGACCCAATGCATCTCACAGCACGTGAAGGTGAACCCAGATGCTTTGCAGGATAGGCTGAGTGACCCTCCAGGGGTTACAATAGCCCCTCCAGTCTCCACCAACTGTACCTGTGAGTAACAGCCTGGGAAAGAAAAGAAAAAAACAAACAAGTAGGAAATGAGAAATGATGTCAACGGGAAAATATCAATTCTGCCTTTGGCTGCGGGAAAACATCGACCTGAAAAGCTGGTGAAGAAGAGAAGGAAAACGCAAATCATCGTAAGTCGGTTGGGGTCTTTTGACTCTGATTCCTTTTGACGTCGTGCGTGAAGCCGTGTTTCTATGACTTGCATTTAAATAAGTGAATGAGTTAACCTGATTTGCATGTCCTTCGTATAATAAAGATGCGGTCCTTTCACTCAGGCTATAAATTCATGTGAATGTAGTCAGCTTAAAGCCTGTCCTGCTGGATCTTCTTAAGACAGTGATGGTTAACCCTTTTGTTGCCGGGTGCCGGAAGCGAGTGTGCGCACACCCATAATGCAATGTGCATGTGCCTCCTGTTCCCCCTGACCCTTGCACGTGTGCACCCCCTGAGTGTGCCCCCTTCACATGTGCACATGGCCCCCTGTGCGTGCATGGGTGACCCTCATGTGCGACCCCTTCTGCATGCATGAATGCATGATTCCCACATGTGAATCCTGCCCCCCATGCATCTCACCCATGCGCTGTACCCCCCCGCACATGCCCTGAAAATCAGCTGGCTGCTGGGAGGCATCCATGCATGCAGAGTGGAACTGAGCTGGAGTTCACCATCACGGTCTTACGAAAGAAAGATAATTTTGAACCACAAGGAGACAGTTCTAGGCTGCATCAACAGAGGGATAGAATCAAGATCACGTGAAGTGTTAATACCACTTTAAAATGCCTTGGTGAGGCCACACTTGGAATACTGCATTCAGTTCTGGTCGCCACGATGTAAAAAAGATGTGGAGACTCTAGAAAGAGTGCAGAGAAGAGCAACAAAGATGATTAGGGGACTGGAGACTAAAACATATGAAGAACGGTTGCAGGAACTAGGTATGTCTAGTTTAAGAGAAAGAAGGACTAGGGGTGACATGATAGCAGTGTTCCAATATCTCAGGGGTTGCCACAAAGAAGAAGGAGTCAAACTATTCTCCAAGGCACCTGAGGGTAGAACAAGAAGCAATGGCTGGAAACTAATCAAGGAGAGAAGCAACTTAGAACTGAGGAGAAATTTCCTGACAGTTAGAACAATTCATCAGTGGGGCAGAAGTTGCCTCCAGAAGTTGTGAATGCCCCAACACTGGAAGTCTTTAAGAAGATGTTGGAGAGCCATCTGTCTGAAATGGTATAGGGTTTCCTGCCTAGGCAGGGGGTTGGACTAGAAGACCTCCAAGGTCCCTTCCAACTCTGCTATTGTATTATTAATGCATGCATTTTCAATATTAGCAACTTAATCTCCGAAGAGGAATATAGTATTTCTATTTGTCCTAAACGTCCGGTTACACTGAGAATTCTTTCATGTTTTATAATATTCACAATTCATAATTGTGCACACAATTTTGAGAAATACAACTTAGTATGTGGGATGGTGAGAAACAAGAGATCCCATAACTTCCAATGTTTAAGGAGTAATAACACTTCACTTGGAAGAAGACGTGTGTGTACTGTTAGATGTAAGCTGTCAAGACGGCAGCCATCTTTTCTTTGGGATATTTAACCTGGCACACTTTCTATTCTTCTATTATGCATTTTCTTTTGTGGAAAAATGGGAGGGGAGATTGTAGGAGTGAGATGTGACGTAGCCATAACAAAATTCCTTTCTAGAATGCCAAGGTCATCCTTTGTCTTTGCACCTCTGCGCCTGACTGGAATTGGATGGGTGGAAATGCCAACATTAAACCATCTTTTCAAACAACCACCATGTTTCCAGTGTCTTTCTCCCCACTTGGAACTGAGTCCAGTTCTTCCAACACTGTATTCTAATCAATCCTTGACTCTATCCTTTTTCTTAATTACAGTCAATAGCATAATAGCATAAAGGTTAATGGTGCTTTGTGATATTTGAACCTCTGGTGCCCTCTTTTGTTCTATAGACAAAAGAGCAATTGGGAATCGGTTTTTGAGAAGAGATTTATTTTAAGGACATATGAGAAATTCTAGTAATTCAAGAGAAAACCTGCATCGGTTCAATTCATTTTTAATTAACTGTTAAGGTAAGCCAAAGAAATGGCTAGATTTCCATTGATTGATTCCCTTGGTTTCAGTCTCAAGATGCTTTCGCTATTTTCCCTTCGAACTTAGCAATTGTGAGATCAAAACAGATATTCTAATGGGGAAAAAAATCACTAGAAATATACAATGATTGTACAATTGTATGATGATGATTTACTTTGCAAAGTTGGAAGGGACCTTGGAGGTCTTCTCATCCAACCCCCTGCCTAGGCAGGAAACTCTATACCATTTCAGACAAATGGCAACCCAACATCTTCTTAAAGACCTCCAGTGTTGGGGCATTCACAACTTCTGGAGGCAAGCTGTTCCACAGTTAGAACAATGAATCAGTGGAACAGAAGTTGCCTCCAGAAGTTGTGATGGACTTGTGGGGGCAAGATTTTGAACTTTCAACTAGGTGGGGAAAACTGGAAAGCTTTCAGATTTGGATTTTCCCAGATGTGCCAACATGGCTCTCTTAATAAGTTGGAACTTTGAGCAATACTTTGCCTTGGACCCTGATTTACTTTGGGATGCTATTTGAACCCCTGGCATAAGCATCAATGGGAAAAGGAACATGTATTATGATACTGTTTTCCATCTCAAAAAGAAAAACCACAGCAGTCCAGCTGAAGCATAATAAGCAAAAGTTGTTCAACCATACTAAGTCCGGGGGAATAATCCCTCTCTGTTTCATGCATTTCTTCTGCCTATTTAACCGCCTACTGTCTGCCTGAATGATTCTAGACAAATCATTGAACGGTTCCCTGGCATCCTGTTTCTAGATACTTCAGTCGTTCAAGGAAGAGTTTTTGCATGAATTCTCCTAGGACTTCTTTCACTGTGCCTCTTGCACAATAATACACAGCCGTGTCTTCAGCTTTGAGGTTGTTCATTTGCAGATAGAAATTGGAACTATCCTTGGAGGCAGTAAAGCGCCCTTGGATTGTGGGTGAATAATACTTGCTAGCAGAATCATAATAGTGAACAAGCCACTCCAATCCTTGTCCAGGTTTCTGTCTGACCCACTCCATCCAGTAGCTGTTAACATTAAATCCAGTGGCAGCACAAGTCAGTTTATGGGCTTCTCCCGGTTCTTTCACCACTGGATCTGACTGGGTCAGGACTATCTGGGAGAAGCCTCCTAAACAAAGAAAGGAAAGAATTGGATGAGAGTTAGGACATCACAGCCATGTCTAAGAATCAAAACTTCACTTTAACAAAGGAATAAAAGTAATCAAATAAAATGGCAAGATGAACCCACGGGAAGAAAAGGCAGCCAATGCGAGGAGAACTGGAAGGAAGGATGGCATAGTGGAGGAGTGTCTATTTCTCCGAGGGCTTCTGTGAGCCGAATCTGTCCGCCTGTTTGTGATGGGGAGCTTCGAGGGTTTAAATGAGAAGTGAAAGTGATGTCGAGTTTGCATAAATCACGTTTGGAAACTGTATAAATAGGAGATGGACATCAGAGCATCTTGATCTATATACTAAACTCTTCTGCAAATGGAAGCATTGCACTATTTAATAATAAGCATAAGTTTGCTCTATGATTATAGGGTAATGTCCTTCGGAATGTCCTTAGAACTTAATGCTCTGTCAGTGCTACTGTCCACATTCTCATTACACTGTAGCTGTGTTTTGATCTCACCATGTAGGGGACAACTCTGGTTTCTAGGGTAGCCTCCTTTCCAGAAGAAATGACACCGATTTTCACAGGTGTAGTTTGCTGGTCTTGTTGTATTCAGGTCTTTTCCCATATGAGCTTTAAGCCCAAAGCCCAGCCTGAAGATGGCAAGTGAGACCTTGCCGGAACGTTAGGATATATATATATATATATATCAGCCCTGGTTCGATTCCCAGTAAGGGTATGGCTAGCTGATGAGAGCTAAATAGTTTGAAATAGATCTATACTAGTCTCCCTTTATTTATTTATCAGCACAAATACAACACACACACACACACACACACACACACACATCCTCATTTAAAAGTGAGTGAAATTGTAAAGCGACCTTCCTTAACATGTTTTTAAAGACATAAATATTCTGAGAAAGAAGATCAAGTGCTTACAGGTAGGACCATATCAGGCTTCTGCCATCACTGAAAATACAAAATACAATACAATAACAGAGTGGGAAGGGACCTTGGAGGTCTTCTAGTCCAACCCCTTGCCAGGCAGGAAACCCTATACCATTTCAGACAAATGGCTATCCAACTTCTTCTTAAAGACTTCCAGTGTTGGAGCATTCACAACTTCTGGAGGCAAGCTATTCCACTGATTAATTGTTCTGTCAGAAAATTTCTCCTCAGTTCTAAGTTGCTTCTCTCCTTAATTAGTTTCCACCCATTGCTTCTTGTTCTACCCTCGGGTGCCTTGGAAAATAGTTTGACACCCTCTTCTTTGTGGCAACCCCTGAGCTATTGGAACACTGCTATCATGTCTCCCCTAGTCCTTCTTTTCATCAAACTATACATACCCAGTTCCTGCTACTGTTCTTCATATATTTTAACCTCCAATCCCCTAATCACCTTTGTTGCTCTTCTCTGCACTCTTTCTAGAGTCTCAACATCTTTTTTTTTTACATTGTGGTGACCAAAACTGAATGCCGTATTCCAAGTGTGGGTTTACCAAAGCATTATAAAGTGGTATTAATGATTTCATGTGATCTTGATTCTATTTGAAATGACGTCTTGCATTAGGAAGGATAAAACACAGCAGGCTAATCAGAGGTCAATAAGTAAACGCTGTTGGGCCACATTAAATGTGCACTATAATATTTGCTTCTAATATTTTTCTTTTCATTAACTATTCCAATAACTCTTGGTGATTCACTTCTAAATGTGAAGCAATGGTTTAGTAGTTCTCTGGTGACCCCTTCAGGAGCACTTTATGAATTACAGGGAAGATATTTTGCATGCCATCTCATAGGACTCCTTTCACTGTGTTTCCCCAGCACAGAAATATATAGCTGTGTCCTCTATTTTAAGGCTGTTCATTTGTAGATAGAAGTTGGAACTGTCTTTGTAGCTAGTAAACCTTCCTTGGACTGCGGGAGAATGATAATTGCTACTAATTGTGTGATGGTAAACGATCCATTCCAGCCTTTGACCAGGTTTCTGTCTGATCCAATCCATCCCGTAGCTGTGAATGTTGAATCCAGTGACAGCGCATGTCAGTTTATGAGCTTCTCCTGCTTTCTTGAGCACCGGATCTGACTGGGTCAGAACTTTCTGAGAGAGGCCACCTAAACAGAGAAGAAACAACAGAGAATTGGGGGAGGGTTAGGACATCACAGCCAAGGCTGAGAAAGGCAGTGTCATTGGAGTGTCACGAGGAATGAAAGGGAAAAAGAAAACGCACGAGAAGTGAAGATAACCAGTGGGAGGAGAAGTGAACAGAAGGAGACCATAGTGGAAGAGTAGCTGGATCTTTGAGGGTGGGTCTGTGAGGTCAGCCTATCTGTTTATGTGAGATGAGACGTCATGATGGTTTAAATGAGAAGTGAAAACTATACCTCTTTTGCATAAGTCCAGATGGGAAGGGTATAAATGCAAGATGAATCCCCATGAGTGTCAAAATATCTACACTAATCTGCTCTGTGAAGAGAAGTTTACACAACTGACTGGATCATCCCTTTTTGTAAATTGTTATTTGGTTTCCATTTGCTCTGAAATCAAGAGTGCAATGTCCCTTGGAATGTAATGAGAACCTAATGTTCTTTAAATTCAACTATCCACCTTTTCAGATTAACAGACTTGGAAGGGACCTCATAGGTCATCTCGTCCAACCCCCCACTCAAGCAGGATATGCTACACCATTTCTGACAAATGGCAGTCCAATCTCTTCTTGAAAGTCTCAAGTGATGAAGTGCCCCATAACTTCTGAAGGCAACTTCTGTTCCATTAGTTAATTGTTCTCACTGTCAGAAAGTTCCTCCTTATTTCTAGGTTGAATCTCTCTTTGGTCAGTTTTCATCCATTATTCCTTGCCTGGCCTTCGGGTGCTTTGGAAAATAGCTTGACCCCTTCCTCTCCGTAGCAGCCCCTCAAATATTGGAAGACTGCTATCATGTCTCCCCTGGTCCTTCTCTTCACTAGACTTGCCATGCCCAGTTCCTGCAACTGTTCTTCATATGTTTTAATCTCCAGTCCCCTAATCATCCTGGTTGCTCTTCTCTGCTCTTTTTCTAGAGCAGCGATGGCAAAACTTTTTTGGCTCGCGTGCCACAAGTGGGGGGAGCGGAGGGGGGTCATGTGCGGGCGTGCCGCACCCATAATGCAATGCGTGACCCCCCAGTGTGCATGCGCGCACAATGCGTGAACCCCTCATTTTTACATGTTTTTTTCACCCTCCCCAGGCTCCAGAGGCTTTATAGGGGGAGGGCGAAAAGAGCCTCCCCCATCCCCCCAGAGGCCCTCCGGAGGCTTCAGGGACCATCCGGAGGCTTCCCTGAAGCCTTCGGAACGCTTAAAACGACTCTCCGAGCAAAACGGAACTTTGTCTTTTTAAACACTCCGAAGGCATCAGGGAAGCCTCCAGACAGTCCCTGAAGCATCCGGGGGGCCGGGGGAGGCTCTTTTCGCCCTCCCCAGGCTCCTATAAAGCCTCTGGAGCCTGGGGAGGGTGAAAAATAGCTTTTAAAAAGGTGAACTCAGCTCACAGGGCAGCGCCTCGCGTGCCCTGACAAATGGCTCCGCGTGCCACCTGTGGCACGCGTGCCATAGGTTCGCCATCACTGTTCTAGAGTCTCAACGTATTTTTTATAGTGTGTTGATTAAAACTGGATACAGTACTCTAGGTATGGTCTTACTGGACTTTACAGAGTGGTATTAGTACCTCACTTGATCGTGACTGTATCCTTCTGTTAATGCAATTTAGGATTGCATTGGTTTTTTTGGCTGCTGCCCCACACTACTGGCTCATATTTAGCTGGTTGTCCACTAAGACTCCAAGATCCAGTCATTGCTATTAAACCTGGTTTCACCCAGTTTATATGTGTACATTTGAGTTTTCTTATCTAAGTGTAGGACTTTACTTTTCTCTACTTTGAATTTCATTTTTTTTAGATAGGGCCCTGTGTTCAAGTCTGTTAAGGTGCATCTGGATCTTGAGCCTATCTTCTTGAGTGTTGGCTATTCCTGCCAGCTTATTATCATCTGCAAATTTGGTAAGTTCTCCTTCTATCCCCTCATCTAAATCATTCATTATATTGTAGTTGAATGTCAGCCTGATAATATAAGGAACAGCTCTGGATTTCTCTAGTAGACTCCCTTCCAGAAGAAATGACACCTGACTCTCTTTTATTTCATTGTCCTGAGAAAGCAAGCCAGGATCCGATAGCAACTTTCAGGCACATGTGATGAATCTAGCCATAACCTACCTTATCATCCACTTATGGACACAAGATACTTTCATATCCTTATTTAAAAGTGGTTGGAGTTGTTTCACTATAGCTTCCTTCAAGCTGTTTTTTATATAATGGGTGTCAACTCGTAAAGCATTTCTGGCCTGCTCTCGAGTTGCCATAAGCAGGAAGGGGGATAACTGATGGAGCAGCTTGGCTGCCATGATCAGAGGCACGTTCCATGCACACCTTTCTCAAAGCTGTATCTCAGGTTACCAGAGCCAGATGGAGAGGTGTGTTTTCTACAGCCCGCAAAAGTGTTCCATTGGAAAATGTGATTTATGATACACCCTGGGAGGAGGAGGGAAACAGGGTCATCATTGGGCTGGAAATCACATGGGGTCAGAGTTGGCTTCACTCAGATCCGTGCTGACATGTTGCTCCTAATAAATACCAGGATTTTTTTGGGAAACTTGGCTCGAGGCTCATGAATTAATTAGGGCATCCACCAAAACCCTGACAATGTGTTATATACAACATATACAGTATGAATATTTGAACTTTATTACTGGGAATCTCCCACGAGGAACAGACTTATTTCCATTTGTCTTCTTCAAATTCTTCCCACACTATTCTGTTTTCTCCTATCCAGCCTCAGTTGCGATCGGATGCAAATCATTTTTCTGATGCCCCAATCTATGGTGTCTCAGCATGAATGAGAAGATAGAAAAATGATCATCATTATGAAAAGAAAATAGGGAGAGGAAGAACCACTAAGATGCTGAAACTGAGGATTCTGTGCTATGATTACTGTTACTTTGAATGCTAGAGGGATGTAATTGGTTTATTACCTCATGCAGCTATAAGAGGGAGCCAGAATGGCTGTTAGCTCTCTGTTTTGTTAGATGCTGATCGTGGATACTGTTTGATACTGCTCGTGAGTTACTGGGTCTTGCTACTGTTTAACTGTTTAGTGTGTTAAACTGAGAATATTGATAACTGAATTACTGAACCGTGTATGACTTGGACTGATAACCGGACTCTGAATACCTCTATATTTCTACATAGTAAACTACTATATTTTTATACTATTCAGTGTCTCTGTATGCTGGTTTGTGCGTCTTCTTCCATATCACTCTCATTACGCTTCTCTGCATACTCGCTCTTCTAACGGGGAGCCTAATTACTTAACACTAAACACTGCACCACTGAGGCTCTTAAAAGTCCATAAAGCAACAGTTCCAGTGAGAATGGTTTCATGTTGTATAAAGACATCTAGATCTTATGACCACAAAAGGCACAGCACTCCAGCCAGAGTTTAATAAGCAAAAGTTGTTGAACCATATTAAGTGTAGGTGAATAATTTTTTACTGTTTTGTGTTTTTATTCCACACTTCTCTGCCTCACTGATTTTTTTCTCATAGGCTAAACAAATCATTGAGTGGCACTCTGAAGTCCCCTTTCAAAATATTTCAGAAATTAAAGAGGGAGTTTTTTTGCATGAGATCTCTTAGGATTTATTTCATTGTGGTTCTTACACAGTAATACACAGCTGTGTCCTCGGCTTTCAGGTTGTTCATTTGCA
>NC_138555.1:79682255-79712255 GCF_964273705.1 Natrix helvetica | reverse complement strand
TATCTGTCACTCTGTCTCTCTCTGACCCCATCTCTGTCTCTCTGTCTCTCTCTGCCTCTGTCTCTCTGTCTCTCCCTCTCTCTCTCTCTTTGTATCTGCCTGTCTCTGTCTGTCTGTCTGTCTGTCTGTCTGTCTCTCTCTCTCTCTCTCTCTCTCTCTCCCTCCCTCCCTCCCCCCTCTGCTTGGCATTACACTTTGTGAAAACAATTTCCTCTATTATTCTACAGAATCCAAATAATTTATTTCTCTCTCTGGTGTGTGTGTGTGTGTGTGTGTGTGTGTGTGTCTGTCTGTCTGTCTGTCTGTCTGTCTGTCTCTCCGCATCTCTCCCTCAGCACATCTGCTTGGCATTATGCAGTCTGAAAACAATGCCCTCTTTTTTTCTATGGAGTCCAGATAGATGTTGTCTCGGTGTGTATTGTCAGGCACAGAAATACACAGATGAGTCTGCAGCTGTGACAGAATTCAGCGGGAGGAAAAACTCGTTCCAGGTCTGACTTGCAGAAAGGGTGGCACAGCCTTTTAATGAATTGGCTAACCATTTGTCCCCAGTGTTGACATTGAGGGTTGAGAGCCATTCCAGACTTTTCCCTGGGGGGTTGCCTGATCCAATGCCAAGCGTAAGATGAAGAAGTAGCAATGGAGAAACCTGTGACTTTACAAACTAGTTTGAGTTGACTTCCAGGCCTCCCCACTGCCGGCCCAGATTCTATGAGCTGAATGTCTGAGAAGACCCCTGGGGGGAAAAAGAAAGGATTGCAATGAACAAACAATGTCTTTGACCAAATAATGGTCCCTGAATTTTCCAATACATTTTCTTACATCTTGGGAGGGCTGCAAGACAAAATGCAAAAAAAAACCCATGATGTTGTGACGGTCACTTAGGTTGTCCCAGTGAGTTCTTTGAAAAGAAATGACGATTTCCTAGTGGATGAGCTTATTTGAAGGAAACCATCAGCATTGCGTAAAATTTGCGTGAATTCCTTCCTGTGTTGAGTGGTGAAAAATAAATTCAGTCTTAAAACCTGGCTTTTTTTTACAAGATTGGCTCCTCAACCACTTTTTGTTCCTTTTGATAAACTCAGAGAGAGAAATTATCATCTCACTTCTGAATGACGTCCCTGATGGTAATTTTATTTGCAGAACCTTTCGTCCTATCGCTATGAATCAGTGTTATGTTTTGTCTAATTTCGGGAAGAGAAAAAAGGTAGAAATAATATGGAGCAATTATACCAACCTGTTCTGATCCCCCCCCCCCAGCCTGTGAATAAACCAGAACACAGGCTTGGCTGTTAGCCACTGTTTAATTACTGAGATTACGAATCCTTTGGCTGAGAGCCCAGGCAACTCACTTTCAAATAGCGTAGCTTGGCAGCAACCCAGATAGTTCAAATGAAGCAACGCAGATAGTCCAAACGAACAGACACGGCTAGAATACACAGATATATTTTCTTAACTACTAATTAGAATGGTTGTTTCCTGTAAATGTCCCCTCCCAACGCCTCACCTATAATCTCTCTTGGGAGGGGCCAATCCACAACCACCTGTGCTTAATCCTCTTCTGTGAGCCTGCCTACGGAGTTGCTGCTACCGTTTCTCAGCCCTTCTCAATCTAGCATCAGGGACAAACTGCTTTTGATCCTCCCCACTGCTCCATGCCTCAGGTGCTTCCTGGTGGCCAACCAGCCTCTCTGGTCCCTGCTCTGAGTCTGAACACTGCCCAGGGTCCTCCACATTGTCCAGAGCAGACTCATATGGATCCTCGCTATCCAAGTCCATCAGCAGCTCAACCGGATCCTGCTGGGCCACAACACCAACCCTTAACTGCAGAAAGAACAATTACAACCAAACTGCCTTCTATTGAGGACTTGTACACTGCATGAGTCAAAAAGAGGACTGTGAAAATATTTACAGACCCCTTGGACCCTGGACATAAACTCCTGTTTCAACTCCTACCCTCAAAATGATGTTATAGAGCATTGTACACCAAGACAACTAGATCCAAGAAGAGTTTTTTTTCAAAAATGCCATCACTCTGCTAAAAAACAATTCCCTCAATACTGTCAAACCATTCACTAAGGCTGTACTGCTACTTCTATTAGTTTTCACATTGTTCCTATCACCCATCTCCTCCCACTTATGACTGCAGGACTGTAACTTTGTTGCTTGTATCCTTATGCTTTATATTGATTGTTTTCCTGGTTGCTTATTTGTACCCTATGGCTATCATTAAGTGTTGTACCTTATGATTCTTGATGAAGGTATCTTGTCTTTTTATGTACACTGTGAGCATATGCACCAAAGAGAAATTCCTTGTGTGTCCAACCACACTTGGCCAATAAAGAATTATATTCTGTTCTGTTCTGTTCTGTTCTGTTCTAGTCTAGTCTAGTCTAGTCTAGTCTAGTCTAGTCTAGTCTAATGCTTTGGGGCTTAAGTTGAGCTTAAGTTGAGATCATAAGAAACATTCCCAAATAAGTGACATTACTAATGACAAAACTCAATATCTCCAATATTTGTGATGCATCCCTAAACAGATCACTTCTACTTGTATACCCAGCGTTAGTCTTTCCACTGAAATAAATTAAGTAAATGTCCCACCCATCAATGATTTGATCATTTCTTGTATAGATTGGTCAAATCATACACTTATTGGTCCCATCATATACTCATATCCACAGAAAGGAGCGGGTCAAGCTAATGTCCAAGGCACATGAAGGCCAGACAAGGAATAATAGATCAATACTGATCAAGGAGAGATTCAACCTAGAAATAAGGATAAATTTTCTGACAGTGAGAACAATCAACCAATGGAACAGCTTGTCATTGGAAGATGTGGGAGCTTCATCATTGGAGGCTTTCAGGAAGAGATTGGAGTGTCATCAATCAGAAATGCTATACGATCTCCTGCTTGGATGGGGAGGGAGTTGGACTAGATGGCTTACCAGGTCCCTTCCAATTCTGTGAATCTGAAGATCTGACAATAACTTTTGTTTCCTAATCTGGCCTATTTTGCCGCTGATGGAGTCACGTGATCCAGAAATGAGTGCCGTTTACAAAGAAGAAAAATGCAAATCTCAATGGAAAGGGGGACTTTGATAGATTTAAACCAAGCCTATTGCCACGAGAAAGGGAACTGAAAGATATTTTGAGGATCAGAACATGTCCTCAAATATTCAGAAACCATTCCGACAAGTAGCCCCCTCATTCAATGGGGTTTAGTGAGGATGAGACTAGGAGGATTCTGCTATTTCAGGGTATGTTTTTTTTAAACATTGAGGAAAGAGAGCTATAATTCACAGCTTTCTGCCTTTAGTTTATATTGGATACGTCCAACATATATTTAAAAAAAACATAACTTGACTTGGGGAAACAGCAGGATAGAAAATTTGATATGAATAAAAACCTTTAATGGAAAATACAGCTTCTCGTGGAAGAAAGACCAGGAATCTTTCTGAAATGAATCCCTGAAGAGGAAAAGGAAGACATTTTGAGATGTCATCGACCCGTGGAAGAAGAATCTGCAGGAAAACACAGCCAAATAATTAGAAACTGATGAGTGAAAGTTGTTCAACCACACTAAGTGTGGAGTAATAATATCTTTGGGGGTATTTTTGTTTTGTCTTTTCATTTTCATCCCTTCCCTGCCTGGGTGATTTTATTCCACATGGTTACACAATTTATTGTGTGGTTCTCGGGTGTCCCTATGGACAACCAATTATTTGGCTGTGGTTTCAGTAGAAAAAGGAAAGGTTTTTGCATGAGATCCCTTAAGATCTATTTCACTGTGTGTGTGTCTCTTACACAGTAATAGACAGCTGTGTCCTCAGCTTTTAGGTTGTTCATTTGCAGATAGAAGTTGGAACTGTCCTTGGAGGCAGTAAAACGTCCTTGGATTGTTGGTGAATGAGAGTTTTCACTAGACGAGTAGTAGTAAACAAGCCATTCCAGTCTTTGGCCAGGTTTCTGTCTGACCCAATCCATCTCGTAGCTGTTAACACTGAATCCTGTGACAGCACAAGTCAGTTTATGGGATTCTCCCAGTTTCTTCACCACTGCATCTGACTGGGTCAGAGCTACCTGGGAGAGGCCACCTAATGAAAAAAACACCAAGCACAATTGGATGAGTGTTAGGAAGTAAAAGCCCTAGTTAAGATATGAAATTCACTTGAGTGCTAGAAAAAACTCCACATGGACCAAATTACAGACCTTTGTAGAAGGCAACCAACATGATGAGAATTAAGAAGAGGGATGGCATGGTGAAGAAGCTTGGAGGGATGAGATTTGCACCTTGAGTTGAACCCGAAGAAGCAGAACGAGAGTTTAAATCGGAAGTGAAAGTCTTGTTGGCTTTGCATAAATCCCGCCGGGACCTGTATAAATATGAGATGAAGTCCAGAAGTCTACTGAAATTTAGTTGAGAATAGTTAATGACAGAGAGTGCCTGAATGCCACAGTCCTCAACTTTTAGACCGGAATTTTATTTGTAAACCAGTGCTGTCACAAGAAGAGGAAACCACATGACTGGACACACATTTTCAACCATTATTTTCAGTGATTGGTAAGATAATCTTTTCGTTGTTAAGCAACTCCATTGATGGGCATTATTTGGCTAGAAACAATATATGTGTTGTTAAACATCAAAGCAAAGCAAATCAGGTTTAACAACACTAAGGGATGGAGTAATGATATATTTTGAGGTATATTTGTTTTGCCTTTGTGTTTCCATCTCTTCTCTGCCTGAGTGATTCGGTTCCAGATGCTAGACAACTCATTTTGTGGTTTTCTGCTGTCCCATCTTGCACAGTAATAGACAAATTTGTCTTCGGCTTTTAGGTTGTTCATTTGCAGGTAGAAGTTGGAACTGTCCTTGGAGGCAGTAAAACGTCCTTGGATTGTTGGTGAACAATATTTGCTACTAGATGAGGAATAGTAAACAAGCCCTTTCCAGTTTTTTTTGGCCAGGTTGACATCAGAACTAATTCGTTAAGAGTTGACTTCCATTTCTCACCATTCCTGGCCCAGACAATCTACAAGTATGTCTGAAAAGACTCCTTGGGAAAAAGAAAGGATTTCAATCAACAAACATCACTGATTACATAATTGTCTCCTAATTTTCTATTGAATGCTCTTACGTGTAAGGATGGCTGCAAACCAAATGCAAATAACCACAATGCCACGATATTTGAAGTTTCATTTCCCTTTTACTAGCAATGTGACATATTTTGCAGCATTCCCTTTCCATAGGTTCAGATTTATGCAGATCTATGCAGGTTTCATGACTAAAAAAAAAAAGCATTTCAACAATTTGCAACAGTTGGGAGCTATGATCATGTGTAGCATCTGTAGAACTTCAAAAACTAAAGACAGAATTTCCCTCCTTCTGGTCTTGTGGTTCAGGCTTTTGAAAACCTAAATGATTGCTGTTATTAAGTACCCCCCTCATTCACTGGAGTGTAAGGAAGATGAGACTGGAAGGATTCTGCTATTTCAGGGTATGTTTTTTAAACATTGAGGAAAGAGAGCTAAAATTCACAACTGTCTGCCTCTAGTTTACATTGGTTATGTCCAATATACATCAACTAAACACAACATGATTCGGGGAACAGCAGGAGAGGACATTCAATATGAATCAAAACATTTAATGAAAACTATGGCTTCTCGTGAAAGAAATACCAGGAGTCTTTCTAAAATGAATCCCTGAAGAGGGAAAGGAAGACATTTTGAGATGTCATCAACCCATGGAAGAAGAACCTTCAGGAAACCACAGCCAAATAATTAGAAAGTGATGAGTGAAAGCTGTTCAACCACACTAAGTGTGGAGTAATGTCATCTTTGGGGGCATATTTGCTTTTCTGTTTCATTTCCATCCCTTCTCTGCCTGGGTGATTTTGTTCCAGATGTTAGAAAACTCATTCTGTAGTTCTCTGCTGTCCCCTGCAGAGACATTTCAGTAGTGAAAGGAAAGGTTTTTGCATGAGATCCCTTAAGATCTATTTCACTGTGTGTCTTGCACAGTAATAGACAGCTGTGTCCTCGGCTTTTAGGTTGTTCAATTGAAGATAGCAGTTGGAAGTGTCCCTGGAGGCAGTAAAACATCCTTGGAAATTTGGCGAATAATACCCAGTACTAGATGAGTAATAGTAAACAATCCATTCCAATCCTTGGCCAGCTTTCTGACGTGCCCAATTCATATAATAGCTGTTAAGGTCAAATCCAGAGACAGCACAAGTCAATTTATGGGATTCTCCTGGTTTCTTCACCACTGCATCTGATTGGGTCAGAACAACCTGGGAGAGGCCACCTAATGAAAAACAACAACAACAACAAAAGAATCAAGCATAATTCGATAATGATTAGAAAGACATGAAATTTCCTTGAGTGATAGAAACATGGACCAAACTGCAAACCTTTGGAGAAGGCAACCAGCATGATGAGAATTAAGAAGTAGGGTGTCATTGTGAGGAATGTTTTCAAGGGATGTGTTTTGCACCTTGAGATGAGAATGGAGAAGATGAATGAGAGTCTAAATAGAAAATGAAAGTCATGCTGGTTTTGCATAAATCCTGCTGGGACCTCTATAAATATGTGATGAAGTCCAGGAGCGTATTTAAATCCAGGAAACAATATATTTTTGTCATACAAAGATGATGATGGAATGCATCTGGACCAGGGGTGGATTGATGCTGGTATCACTGCCAGTTCAGCGGGCAAAAACTTTCGCCTGTGCGCATTGGCACCTAAAAAGATCTGTGCACAATGTTAGACAAGGAAAAAAAATTGCAATGAAGAGCGCATGTGCAGAACCAAAAATCAAGATGGCACCACCGAAGATGGAACCAGTTCGGGGGCATGGCAGGCTGAGTTATTACCTACTTAGCTGAACTGGGCTGAACGAGTAGAACCCAAACTCTGATCTGGACGCAGACATTCCTTGAGTTATGACCACAACTGGGACTATAATTTATAAGTCATTGCTATCTAGAAGCACCCACTGGACTAGAAACTACTCTAACAGCATTTGTCCTGCAAGAGTGTTCAGACCCGGGTTGTATTATTTATCTACTGTATTTTTCAGACTATAAGACGCATTGGAGTATAAGACGCACCAAGATTTTGAAGAGGTACATTTTTTTAAAAAAAATTGCACTCTGCAGGCCTCCAAAACCCTCTGCATGCCCCACTTTTTCTGAAAAACGGGCATGCAGAGAGTTTGAGAGGCCTGCAAAGTGCTCCTGAGGGCTGGGGGGGGGGAGCAAAAATGAGTAAAAAAGAGCCCGTTTTTGTAAAAAAAAAAAAACCAGGGCATGCATGGGTTTTGGGAGGCTTGTAGAGTGCTCCTGGGGGCTGTAGGGGCAAAAATGAGCAAAATACGGCCCATTTTTCCCTCGTTTTTGCCCTTCCCAGCCCCCAGGAGCACTTTGCAGGCCTCCCAAATGCTCTGCATGTCCATTTTTCTGAAGGGGGGGTTCGGGAAGCCAAAAATGCTGTATTCAGTGTATAAGATATACCCCGATTTTCACCCTCTTTTTTTGGGGAAAAAGGTGCGCCTTATACTCTGAAAAATACAGTATGTATTTCTGAAACTACCTAGCACCTTTTAAAATAATGACAAAGTCATTTTTAATCTTAGAAGAAGATCCGAAGCCTTTCCAATCAGCTCCTTCTGATAGTACAGCACGTTTGATAATAATGGCCAATTTTGTTCTGATGCTTTCTTTTATATTTTAGTTCTAAGATTGTTAAATTTGTGAGTTTCTAGGGGAGACTCTCGCCACCAGTATGGAAGCTGCAAAAATTTTTCTTGTACACCCTTTTACCCTTCCCTATATATTTTAAAACCAATAAAAAATTTGCAACAACAAAGCTCTGTTGAAATTGATTTAAGAAAACCTATCCGATTTTTAAATTAAGTTACCTTTAAATTGTTCTGTGAGTGATTGTCAGTGTTCCAAATATCATGCAGAATTAAATCAGAGTCCAAGGCAGAGCTATCCTTAAAGTTCCAATTTAATAAGACAGACATGTTGGCACATCTGTGGAATCCCAAATCTAAAGCTTCCTGGGATTCCACCCAGTTGAAAGTTCATGATCTTATATCCACACTCATAAATCCATCACATGGTCCAATCTTCTTTGGACACGCTGGCATCTCCACCCAGCTAGTTCTGGTCAGGTGCAGAGGTGCGGAGACAAAAGATGACATGGGGCTTCTAGAAAGGAATGACAACAACACATTCCACAATTCTACTCCTTTCTATTCCCCCTCCCAATTACTACACTAATGAAACAGGATAATGAAATAATAGAGAGTGTGGCAGGCCAAAGATCCTAAAAAGGAATATAACTGCAGGCCTGACAGTGATATTCTTTCCAGTAAATCTATATCATCTTCCCCATCTCTCTTTCTCTACTCTTTCTTTCTTTCTTTCTTTCTTTCTTTCTTTCTTTCTTTCTTTCTTTCTTTCTTTCTTTCTCTGTCTGTCTCTCTGTTTCTCTCTGTGACTCTCCCTCTCTCTCTCTCTGCCTCTCTCCCCCTCTCTCTGTTTCTCTCTCTCTCTGTTTCTCTCTCTCACTCTCTCTCTCTCTATCTCTTTCTCTCTGCTTCTCCCCCATCTGTTCCATAGGAACCCTGGGGGCAAGTGACCATGCAATATTGGAATTCAACATTATGCAAACACAAGTAGTAGAACAAAGTCAAACTAGAGTCTTGGACTTTAAGAAAGCTAATTTCAATAAACTTAGAGAGAGCTTGGGAAAAATTTCATGGATGAGAATCCTCAAGGGGAAAACAACCCAAGAAGCTTGGGAAATTTTGAAAAATGAGATTACAAAAGCCCAGTCTAGCACAATACCAATGAAGAAGAAAAATAACAGCTCCCAAAAGAAACCAGCATGGCTGCATAAAGAACTATCTGACAAACTGAAAGACAAAAAAGTTAAGTATAAAAAGTGGAAGGAGGGGGACATAACTAAGGCAGAATATCAGCAAATAGCCCGAGCCTGTAAAGATGAAGTGAGGAAAGCTAAGGCTCACAACGAAGAAAGGCTTGCCACAAAAGTAAAAATTAACAAAAAAAGCTTCTTCCAACATGTTAAAAACAAGAAAAAAGTTAAGGAAACAATTGGTCCATTGCTAGGAGAAAGTGGCAAGAAGGTGATAAGCAACAGGGAGAAAGCAGAACTATTTAACTCATGTTTTGCATCTGTCTTTACACAAAGGGATAAAACAGTCCAACCTATCAAAAGCAGCACCACAAAAATCAGATTAGGAACACAAATTGAAATAGGGAAGAAAATGGTAAGTGAGCACCTGTCTACCCTAGACGAGTTCAAATCACCAGGACCGGATGGATTACACCCCAGGGTTCTGAAGGAACTAGCAGACGAGATCTCAGAACCACTGAATTATATCTTTCAGAGATCCTGGAACACCGGGGAACTACCAGAGGACTGGAAAAGAGCTGATGTGGTTCCCATCTTCAAAAAAGGGAAAAAATTAGATCCAGGAAACTACAGACCTACCAGCCTAACCTCAATACCAGGAAAGATTCTGGAAAAAATAATCAAGCAACGAATTTGCGAACACCTAGAAGCAAACAAAGTAATAGCCAAAAGCCAACATGGATTTGTCAAAAACAGATCATGCCAGACTAATCTTATTGCATTCTTTGATAATGTGACAAAATTAGTGGACCAGAGGAATGCCGTTGATATAGTTTACTTGGACTTCAGTAAGGCTTTTGATAAGGTAGACCATAACCTACTACTAGATAAAGTAGAAGAATGTGGGTTAGACAGCATCACCACCAGATGGATTAGTAACTGGCTGACCAACCGCACTCAACGTGTAGTTCTCAATGGAACTGCATCTATATGGAGGGAAGTATGCAGTGGAGTACCCCAAGGCTCTGTTTTAGGCCCAGTACTCTTCAACATCTTCATCAATGATTTGGATGAGGGAATAAATGGGGAACTCATCAAATTTGCAGATGATACCAAGCTGGCAGGAATAGCCAACACTCCAGAAGATAGGCTTAAGATACAGAAGGATCTTGACAAACTTGAACATTGGGCACTATCTAATAAAATGAAATTCAATGGTGAAAAGAGTAAGGTTCTACATTTAGGCAACAAAAATGGAATGCACAGGTACAGTATAGGTGATACCTTGCTCAGTAGTAGTAACTGTGAAAGGGATCTTGGAGTCCTAGTGGACAACCATTTAAATATGAGCCAGCAGTGTGCAGCAGCTGCCAAAAAAGCCAACACAGTTCTAGGCTGCATCAACAGAGGGATAGAATCAAGATCACGTGAAGTGTTAATACCACTTTATAATGCCTTGGTAAGGCCACACTTGGAATACTGCATTCAGTTCTGGTCGCCACGATGTAAAAAAGATGTGGAGACTCTAGAAAGAGTACAGAGAAGAGCAACAAAGATGATTAGGGGACTGGAGACTAAAACATATGAAGAACGGTTGCAGGAACTGGGTATGTTTAGCTTAAGAGAAAGAAGGACTAGGGGAGACTTGATAGCATTGTTCCAATATCTCAGAGGTTGCCACAAAGAAGAGGGAGTCAAACTATTCTCCAAAGCACCTGAGGGTAGAACAAGAAGCAATGGGTGGAAACTAATCAAGGAGAGAAGCAACTTAGAACTGAGGAGAAATTTCCTGACAGTGAGAACAATTAATCAGTGGAACAGCTTGCCTCCAGAAGTTGTGAATGCCCCAACATTGGAAGTCTTTAAGAGGATGTTGGATAGCCATCTGTCTGAAACGGTATAGGGTTTCCTGCCTAGGCAGGGGGTTGGACTAGAAGATCTCCAAGGTCCCTTCCAACTCTACTATTGTATTGTATTGTATTATTGTATTGTTTGGCATTACACTTTGTGAAAACAATTTCCTCTATTTTTCTACAGAACCCGAATAGATTTTGTCTCAATGGTTATTTGTCAGACACAGAAATATATAGATGAATCTGCAGCTATGACCAAATTCAGCTCGAGGGAGAATTCATTCCTGGATTGATCTGCAGAAATGGTGGCATGAATTTTGTTTATTTCTCTGTTTACAAATAGAATATACCCCCCCAAAAAAAGACAAGAAAGAAAGAGCAATTAAGAAAAAGGTATAGAAAACAATTTAGAAAACGACACCAGATATAAGATTCTTAAAGAATTGACTTCTCATCTTCTTTACAGGTATTAAAAAGAGCCAAGGTGATGCAGTGGTTAGATTGCGGTACTGCAGGCTACTTCTGCTGAGTGCTGGCTGCCTGCAGTTCAGCAGTTCAAATCTCACCAGGCTCAAGGTTGACTCAACCTTCCATCCTTCCGAGGTGGGTAAAATGAGGAGCCAAATTGTTCAGGGCAATATGCTAACTTTGTAAAGCACTTGGACAGGGCTGTAAAAGCACCATGAAGTGGTATATAAGTCTAAGTGCTATTGCTACATTATATACATATTTTACTCCATTTCCCACACTTAAGGATTGTACAGTTTAGTGCCGTTCTCACTTATACAACCCATTTTAATTCATTTGATTGAATTTTAATCTAGAATTCTGGGTTTGAGAGAATCTTTATTGTACTTCCATTCTTTTCCAACCACAGTGTCAGTGTGGGGATCCAATATCACAACTGCTGCCAGGAGACTGAAAAAACGAGGTTCAAAAGGTGCATGGAAATCTGGAGTCACAAGTGGCAAACTTCTCCTGAAAAGTGTAAGAATGTCTTGTTCATTTTCCATCCCTGTTATTTTCTCTGCCACTCTGCTTGCTTTCCTATTTGTGTGGATGAGAATTGGTCCTTTCTGGAAGATGCCCCCCAGGGACAGAATGGTTGCGCTTTCTGCTCTTGTCTTCTCCTCTCAAGGGACCCCTGGAATAATTGTACAAGGAGGAATCACTGTGTTCCCTTAAACAATAATACAAGGCAGAGTCTTCAGGCTTCAAATTGTTCATCTGGAGATAAGCTGAAGTCTGGGAATTGTCCCTGGAGATGGTGAATCTTCCCCTCACTTTGGAATTCTACCACTGTTTAGTTCCTTGTGGTTGGCTAACTCTTGCCACCCACTCCAGTTCTTTTCCTGGAGACTGTCGGATCCAGTGGATTTGATAGTTAGTTAAGTTGAATCTCAATGCTTTACAGGTTAGACCAGGGGTAGTCAATCTTTTTATACCTACCACGCACTTTTGTATCTCTGTTAGTAGTAAAATTTTCTAACCGCCCACTGGTTCCACAGTAATGGTGATTTATAAAGTAGAGAAGTAACTTTACTTTATAAAATTTATAAAGCAGAGTTACAGCAAACCCCTACCGCCCACTATGAAAGCTGGAACACCCACTAGTGGGCAGTAGGGATCAGGTTGATTACCACTGGGTTAGACGAAGGGAATTTTCAGGGGTTATAACACCCCCTCCAGTCTCCACCAACTGAACCTCTGCATGGCAGCCTGAAAATCAAACATCAACAGCGAATCAGGACAAAACCTAAACAGGAGAAGTTATTAACTCTTACTTTTGGTTATGAGAGAAGATAATTCCTGAAAGACAAAGAAGGAACAGGAGGAAAGTCCCAAGAAGCATATCTACAGGTCTATTGGCTTTTCTTGAGGCTAATTGGTTGATTTGGCTCAGCAGATGTAAGTTTGCAAGTACTGCTTTTAAGATAAAGCCATTGAATTAATTTGCATCGTCTCCATAGTATAAGGACATGGTCCTTTCCTGAGGACTGCAAAATCATGTGGACATTTTCAGTTAAAGATCAACAGAACTAACTCCTTTTCCTGTTAACAGGCACTTTTAGATAAATTGACTGAAGAAAATAGATTTTAAACAAATGACTTATGCACGCCTAATATTAAATTCATCTTTTGTTATTTGATTAAAACTCCTTGAAGTTTTAAATTTAATCTAAGAAATAAAATTTAACTCAGTCCATATGGACAACCCTTGTAAAATGTGTGCAGATAACCTGAAAATTTAATTTAAATTCCCAAGAGTGCCTACAGGCTTAGGCCCTAGGAATCCTGATATTTCACTCACCCAATTTACAGAGTTGTTAGCTTCTAAACCACTTCAAGACCAAGAAAATTCTGACTTGCGCTGAAATGGATAAATTGACATGGGAATTGAAGATGAATCAGAATATTACAAGATCTGGGATAAATTTTATTGATGGTTGTAACAAAAAAGGAAAAACCCCAAATAAGCAATGACTAAGATTCATAGAATGGAGACTAGATTTATGGATGAAACTGTAATACCGAAAAAGCATAAGATGAAAACAAAGAAACATAGTTTGAAATATGATATTTCTATATTTGTAAATACGGAATAGATCAAATGTTTAAAAATGTATAACTTTATATCTAAGCACGTACGGCATAGATTTCGCCAGGACAGTTACACTGTGTCCAATGCTTTAATTTTTTGTTCAATAAAAAACTTTTTTTTTTAAAAAAAGGAGATGAAGCCGTTGAATTTCTTTGCATCATCTCCATATTATAAGGACCTGGTCCTTTCTTGAGAACTGCCAAATCATGAGAACATTTTCAGCTTCAGGTCAACACAACTAACTCCTTATCCTGTAACTTGGCACTTTTAGATAAATGGACTGAAGAAAACAGGTTTTGAACAAATGATGCTTAGTATTAAATTCATACATTTTGTCATTAAAACCTCATGAAGTTTTTTATTTAATCTAAGAAATGAATTTTATCTCCATCCTAATGGACAATCCTTGTCCTATACTTGCAGAAAACCTCAAATTTTAATTTAAATTCCCAGTAGTGCCTACTGGCTTAGGCCGTAGGAATCCTTATGCAAAATTAAAAAGTTGTTAGCTTCTAAACCATGTCAAGACCAAACAATAGTAATCATGAGGGCCAAAATCATTTTACTCCTAGTGTTGAAGTGGATATTAAACAAGTAAGCAACAGACTCATTTAACTTTCAAAAGGGGATACTCTGGCTTTCATGTTTATTTCTTGAAGTGCCAATGAAGATAGGGTCATTCTGATCTCCTTGGGAATGTTGTTCCATTAAGCTGGAGTTGTGACACACATTTTAGAATCTGGATCCCATCCTGGAGCAGGCAGGCACTGCCAGTTCAGGTGGGCATTAAGGGGCAATCAGAGAGAATTAAGTAAGAAAAGTAACCTGATTGTATGGCTTTATAGGTAATAACTACCACTTTGAAATATTTTTGTACAACTACTACAGTAGTCTTCATGCAGTAGATGGCAGTGTTTACAAGTTTGGATCTATGGTATATACTCTATGTTCTTTTGTTCTATGCAAAGTTTCCTGTTACAGTTAAAACAGTTAAGCAGTAAAGCACATGGTGACTGTGCATATTGTTTGATTGTTTGATTATTTGAACATAATTTCTAAAAGAAGCTAGTGCAATTAGCACATTGGAAGTTTTATAACAGCCAAAGTGCATATCCCTCTAAATTCTTAAACAATTCAGAGTAGAACTCACCTTCAAGAGTAGCCCCTTGAAGAGCCACTACAAGAAAAACAATCAGAAGCACCTGACTCTGGGGGAGAACCACCACCTGAGAAAACCTCTAAGAAGACCCTCCTTCATTCTCACAAAGTCCAAGGAGGGAGTGGGAAGGGCATTCAGGGTTGAAAGACTTTATTACTGAATCTTTCTAATGAAAATACTATTGATTGGACATGGGTTGGGTTTCTTTATCTGGACTAGCTTGAAGATTTGACAATGAATGGATGCTGAATAAGGAACGAGTCACACGATTCAGTTTCCACTGAAGAAGAAAGAATGCAAACATCAATGCACAGGTTGCTCTAACCAGATTACACAGTGATGGTTAGAAAGGAAAGGAGAGATGAAGCAGTTTTGCAGATTTGCAATCACCAGATAATATTTTGAAGCAATTCAAGCAGCTACTGATCCACTGGAGTATAAAAAGAATGGGAAATACAGCTGAATCAGACTTCCAATATTCTGTAATTTCAACTGTTCTTTTTTTAACATTCAAAATGAGAGGTAGAGTTCACGCTGCTTGCCTCTCGTTTACAGTTAGATATATCTAGCAGATCTTCTCAAAATAAAACTTGATTTGGGGAAAAACAGCGGGGAAGGAAATTTCATAGAATTCAAAATATTTTATGAAGAATATGGCTTCTTGTGGAAGAAATCACCGGAATATTTCTGAAATGAATCCCTGAAGAGAAAAGGACATTTTGAGATGTCATTTAACTCTGGAAGAAGAACATTTGAGAATCCACAGCAAAATAATTAGAAAGCAATGAGTGAAACTTTTTCAACCACACTAACTATGGAGCAATAATATCTTCATTGGTATTTTTGTTTTGCGTTTTCATTATCATCTCTTCCCTGCCTGAGTGATTTTATTCCAGATGGTTACACAACTCCTTTTGTGGTTCTCTGCTGTCCCCTACAGAGACATTTCAGTAGTGAAAGGAAAGGTTTTTGCATGAGATCCCTTAAGATCTATTTCACTGTGTATCTTGCACAGTAATAGACAGCTGTGTCCTCAGTTTTTAGGTTGTTCATTTGCAGATAGAAGTTGGAACTGTCCTTGGAGGCAGTAAAACGTCCTTGGATTGTTGGTGAATAAGAGTTGTCACTAGATGTGTAATAGCGAACAAGCCATTCCAGTCCTTGGCCAGGTTTCTGTCTGATCCAATCCATATAGTAGCTGTTAACATTGAATCCTGTGACAGCGCAAGTCAATTTATGGGATTCTCCTGGTTTCTTCACCGCTGCATCTGACTGGGTCAGAGAAACCTGGGAGAGGCCACCTAATGAGAAAAGACAAAGCACAATTTGATGATGCTTAGAAAGTAAGAGCCCTAGTAAAGATGTAAAATTCCCTTCAGTGCTAGAAAAAAATATGGTCCAAACTACAAACCTTTGGAGAAAGAAGCCAGTATGATGAGAATTAACGTATGGGGTGTCATTGTGAAATGAGATTTCCACCTTCGGGTGAACTTGAAGAAGGAGAAGGAGAGTTTAAATAGGAAGTGAAAGTCTTATTGGCTTTGCATAAAACCTACTGGGAGCTGTATAAATATTAGACAAAGTCCAGGAGTGTACTGAAATTTAGTTGAGAATTGACGATGATAGAGTGTGCCTTGATGCAAGCAGTCCTTGACCTATGCCTGGAAATTTTTGTTGTTGATCAGTGCTGCCATAAGTAGAGGCGATCCCATGACTGGGCACAAATGTTCAACCACTCTTTTCAGTGTTCAATTAGCGAATCTTTGGCTTGTTATCTAAATCCATTGCTCCAAATGGGAGCATATTTTTTCACAGATACTTTGCTGAGGTCTTCTCAAAACAGAACTTGATTTGGGAAAGTAGCAGGAGAGCAAATTCCACGCAATTCAAAACATTTAATAAAAAATATGTTTTCTCATGGAACTGATCCCGGGCATCAATTCTTGGCGCGCAGCCTTCCTTATGGTTCAACTTTCACAGCCTTCTACATTGCAACTGGGAAAACCATAGCCTTGACTATACACACTTTTGTTGGCAGGGCGATGTCTCTGATTTTGAGCATGCTGTCTAGATTTGCCATCTAGATTTGGCATCTAAAGGTGATACTTTAATGTAAAGAGCCGATCTTCCCAAAATTAAAATTCATTTCGGAAAAGCAGCAGGAGATTTTCATTTCATGAAACATTTAAAAAAAACACTTAATTAAAAATATGTGGGAAATAAAGTTCACACTGGATTCTGGGAGATTGCAAAAATGAGGCTCGGGTGGGGCATGCAAATCTGGGGGCACAGTCCTCCTGAAAAGTGTGGGAATGTCTTGCTCATTTTCCATTCCTCTTTACTTTCTCTGCCACTCTGGTTGCTTTGTTGTTTGTGTGGATGAGAATTGTTTCTTTCTGGCAGATGCCCTCTAGGGACTGAGGCTGAATGGTTGTGCTTTCTGCTCTTGGCTTCTCCTCTCAAGGGACCCCTGGAGTAATTGTACAAGGAGGAAGGCAGATGGAGTCACTGTGTCCCCTTGCACAATAATACAAGGCAGAGTCTTCAGGCTTCAAATTGTTCATCTGGAGATAAGCTGAAGTCTGGGAATTGTTCCTGGAGACGGTGAATCTTCCCTCCACTTTGGAGTTATACAACTGAATAGTTCCTTGTGGTTTGCTAACTAATGCCACCCACTCCAGTCCTTTTCCTGGAGACTGTCAGATCCAGTGGATTTCATAATTAGTAAAGTTGAATCCCAATGCTTTACAGGTTAGACGAAGGGATCCTTCAGGGGTTACAAAACCCCCTCCAGTCTCCACCAACTGAACCTCTGCATGGCAGCCTGAAAATCAAACATCAACAGTAAATCAGGACAAAACCTGTACAGGAACTATTATTACCTCCTACTTTTGTTTATGAGAGAAGATCTACCTGAAAGACGAATAAGGAACAGGAGGAAAGTCCAAAGAAGCATATCTCCAGTTATGTTGGCTTTTCTTGAGGCTATTTGGTGATTGGTTCTGCAGATGAATGTTGGCAAGAACTGCTTTTAAGGAGATGAAACTGTTGAATTAATTTGCATCATGTCCATATTGTAAGGAGGTGGTCCTTTCACGGAGACTGATGAATCCAGGGAACATTTTCAAATTCAGGTCAAAACAACTAAGTGCTTTACTTATAAACTGGCACGTTTAGATAAATGTACTGAAGAAAACAGGTTTTGAAGAAATGGTGCCTCACATTAAATTCATATGTTTTTTTTCCCCCTGTCATTAAATCTCCATGAAGTTTTAAATTTAGTCTAAGAAATAAAATTTAACTCAGTCCATATGGACAAACCTTTTCCAATGATTACAGATAACCTGAAAATGTAATTTAAATTCCCAACAGTGCCTACTGGCTTAGGCCCTAGGAATCCTGATAATTCCCTCACACAAAATTAAAGAGTAGTTAACTTCTAAACCATTTCAAGACCAAACAGTAGTAATCAAGAGATCCAAAATCATTTTACTCCTATTATAAATCTTGAAGTATATATTAAATAATTAAGCAACAGATTGATTTAACTCTCAGAACCATAAATGTGTGGGGACCCTCTGTTCTTCATGTTTATTTCTTAAAATGCCAATGAAGTTATGCCATTCCGATCTCCTTGGGACTGTTGTTCCATTAAGTTGGAGTTGTGACACATATTTTAGAATCTGGATACCGTCCTGAAGCAAGCCTCCACTGCCAGTTCTGATGGGCATTAAGGGACAATGAGAAAGAATGAAGTAAGACAAGTAACCTGATGATATGGCTTTATAGGTAATAACTGGCACTTTGAAGTATTTTTTGTAACAAATCCATTAGTATTCAGGCAGTAGATGGCAGTGTTTACAGGTTTCGATCGATGGTACATACTCTATGTTCTTTTGTTCTAAGGACGGTTTCCTGTTACAGTTAAAACAGTTAAGCAGTAAAGCACATGTTGACTGTACACTTTGTTTGATCTAACAGAAGCTAGTGCTACTAATGCAACAGAAGTTTTATCAAGGTTAAACTGTGCATGCCCCTAAATTCTCCAACGATACAGATTAAAAATGACCTTCAAGAGGAGCCCCAGTGAAAAGCTACTACAAGAACAAACATCAGAAGAACCTGACTCTGGGGGAGAACAGCAACATGATAAAACTTCTTACAAGACTTTCCCTCATTCTCATACATTTCAAGGAGGGAGGGGGAAGGACATTCAGAGTTGAAAGACTCTATTAGTGTATCTTTCTAATGAAAATACTATTGATCTATATGGGTTGGGTTTCCTTGTCAGGATGAGATTGAAGGATTGACAATGACTGGGTGCTCAATAAGGAATGAGTCACATGGTTCAGTTTCTGTTGAAGAAGAAGCAATGGAAACATCAGTGCACAGACTGCTTTGACAAAATTAAACAGTCATTGTTACAAAGGAAAGGAGAGCTGAAGCAATTTTGCAGATTTGCAATCACCAGGTAATATTTCGAAGCAATCCAGGCAGCTACTGATCCACTGGAGTATAAGAAGGATGGGAAATACAGCTCAATCAGACTTCCAACATTCTGTAATTTCAGCTGTCTTTTTTTTTTTAACGTTCCAAACGAGAATGTTAAATGGTTGGGTCAGCAATATATAAGCCATAAGAGTAGTACTTTTCTTTAAGTACTGCTGTAATGGGATTGGTTGCTTTTACATCAAGCAGCCATAAGATGGAGCCAGAATGACTGTTAGCTCTCTGTTTGTTAGATACTGCTCGGTGGATACTGCTTTTAGATGTATCCTAAATTACTTTGAGTTTTGCTACTGTTCGCGATTTTGTGTTCTGAACTGATTATATGATACTGGACTGTGTTTAATGGATCACTCCTTTACTGAGAACATTGATAACTGACTGACTGAACCATGTGTAAATTAAACTCTGAATACCTCTATTTTCCACATAAGTAAAAAAAACTATTACTTTTACTATTCGGTGTCCTTGTATGCTGGTTTGTGCATGTTCTTCCACACCACTCTCATTACACTTCTCTGCACACTCGCTCTCCTAACGGGGAGCTTACCTAACACGACTAATGCAACAGAAGTTTTATCAGGGTCAAACTGTGCATCCCCCTAAATTCTCAAACAATACAGATTAAAAATGACCTTCAAGAGCAGCCTTGTTGAAAAGCCACGACCAAAGTAAACATCAGAAGAACCTGATTCTGGGGGAGAACAGCAACATGAGAAAACTTCTTACAAGACTTTCCCTCATTCTCACACATTTCAAGGAGGGAGGGGGAAGGACATTCAGAGTTCTTTCTAATGAAAATACTATTGATCTATATGGGTTGGGATTCTAATCTTTCTAACGAAAATACTATTGATCTATATGGGTTGGGTTTCCTTCTCAGGATGAGATTGAAGAATTGACAATGACTGGGTGCTCAATAAGGAATGAGCCACATGGTGCAGTTTCTATAGAAGAAGAAGCAATGGAAACATCAGTGCACAGACTTCTTTGACAAAATTAAACAGTCATTGTTAGAAAGGAAAGGCGAGCTGAAGCAATTTTGCAGATTTGCAATCACCAAGTAATATTTCGAAGCAATCCAGGCAGCTACTGATCCACTGGAGTATAAGAAGGATGGGAAATACAGCTCAATCAGACTTCCAACATTCTGTAATTTCAGCTGTCTTTTTTTTTTAACATTCCAAACGAGAGGAAGAATTCACGCTGCTTGCCTCTCATTTAGACTTTGTTGTATCTAGCAGATCTTCTCAAAATAGAATTTGATTTGGGGGGAAAACCAGATGGAAAGGAGATTCTATACAATTCAAAATATTTTCTGAAGAATATGGCTTCTTGTGGAAGAAATCCCAGGAATCTTTCTGAAATGAATCCCTGAAGAGAAACGGGAGGACATTTTGAGATATCATTTGGCCCTGGAAGAAGAACTTTTAGGAAACCACAGCAAAATATTTAGAAAGCAATGAGTTAAAGATATCCAACCACACTAAGTGTGGAGTAATATCATCTCTGGGATATATTTGTTTTGCCTTTTCATTTTAATCTCTTCCCTGCCTGAGTGATTTTGTTCCAGATGGTTACAGAACTTATTTTGTGATTCTTGGGTGTCCTCTATTGAGACATTTCAGTAGCGAAAGGAAAGGTTTTTGCATGAGATCCCTTAAGATCTATTTCACTGTGTGCCTGCACAGTAATAGACAGCTGTGTCCTCAGTTTTTAGGTTGTTCATTTGCAGATAGAAGTTGGAACTGTCCTTGGAGGCAGTAAAACGTCCTTGGATTGTTGGGGAATAATCGTTGCTACTAGATGTATAGTAGGAAACAAGCCATTCCAGTCCTTGGCCAGGTTTCTGTCTGATCCAATCCATATAGTAGCTGTTAACATCGAATCCTGTGACAGAACAAGTCAATTTATGGGATTCTCCTGGTTTCTTCACCGCTGCATCTGACTGGGTCAGGACAATCTGGGAGAGGCCACCTAATGAGAAAAGACAAAGCACAATTTGATGATGCTTAGAAAGTAAGAGCCATAGTAAAGATGTAAAATTCCCTTCAGTGCTAGAAAAATATATAGTGCAAACTACAAACCTCTGGAGAAGGAAGCCAGTATGATGAGAATTAACGTATGGGGTGTCATTGTGAAATGAGATTTCCACCTTCGGGTGAACTTGAAGAAGGAGAAGGAGAGTTTAAATAGGAAGTGAAAGTCTTATTGGCTTTGCATAAAGCCTCCTGGGACCTATATAAATATGAGACAAAGTCCAGGAGTGTACTGAAATTTAGCTGAGACGATAATGGAGTGTGTCTGGATATAAGCAGTCCTCGATTTATGGACTGGAATTTTGGTTGTTAGTCAGTGCTGTGATAAGTAGAGGCAACCACGTGACTGGACTAGGGGTGGGTTTAGGCCAGCGTTACTGCTGGGTCAGTGTGTGCCTGATATGCATATGTGTGATTTGCGAGCGCAGTCTGCTGTCATGTGCAGTTGCCTGCAAATAGCTCTGTGCTTGCACAGAACATTAAAAATGACAAAAAAAAAAAAAACATGCTGTGGCAACTGGGGAACCAGTTTGGTGGTCTGGTGTGCCCGAACCAGTGTGAACTGGTAGCAACACACTTCTGGACTGGACACAAATGTTCAACCATTCTTTTGCAGTGATTGACAAGAGAATCTTTGGGTTCTTAAGAAAATCCATTTCTCGAAATTGGGCATTTTTGTTCCTGTTGCTCCTGTTACTTGTCCCAGCTTCTGCCAAACTAGCACCTTGAAAGCATGTAAAAATGCAAGTAGAAAAATAGGGACCACCTTTGGAGGGAAGGTAACAGCGTTCCGTACGCCTTTGGTGTTTAATCATGCCGGCCACATGACCACAGAGACATCTTCGGACAGTGCTGGCTCTTTGGCTTTGAAACAGGGTTAACACTGAGCACAGCTCCCTAGAGTCAGGAACGACTAGCACATACGTGCAAGGGGAACCTTTACATTTACTTTAGATTTCTAAATTAGAGCTAAAATTCACGGTGCATGCCTAAAGGTGATACTTTATTGTAATTAGCAGAGCTTTCCAAGAATTTAAATATATATATATTTGGGGAAAGCAGCATGATCAGAAATTCCATTTCGTGAAACATTTAACAAAACAATTAATGAAAAATATGTGGGAATTGAGGTTCACACAGACTTCTGGAAGAGTGCAGAAAAAGGACTGGAATGGGGCATGCAAAACTGGGGACGCAATCTTCCTGAAAAGTGTCGGAATGTCTTGCACATTTTCCATTCCTCTTTACTTTCTCTGTCACTTTGGTTGCTTTCCTGATTGTGCGGGTGTGTATTTGTCTTTTCTGGCAGACACCCTCCAGGGACAGTGGCTGGAAGAAGAAGATTGGACCATGTGATCTATTTATGGGAGTGGGCATAAGATTATGAACTTTCAACTGGGTGGAATTCCAGGAAGAAAATCAGAGTTGGAATTTCACAGATGTGCCAACATGTCTGCTTTATTAAATTGGAACATTAAGGATAACTCTTGCTTGGACTCTGATTTATTTCTGCATGGTATTTGGAACGATGACACAGTCATTGTTACAAAAGAAAAGAGAGCTGAAGCAGTTTTACAGATTTGCAATCAGCAGATATTATTTGGAAGAAATTCAGGTAGCTACTGATTCACTGGTGTATAAGAAAGATGGGAAATGCAGCTGAATCAGACTTCCAAGATTCTGAAATTTCAACTGTCTTTTTTTAAAAACATTCCAAATGGGAGCTAGAATTCACACCGCTTGCCTTTCATTTATCCTTCCCTGTATCTAGCAGATCTTCTCAAAATAAAACTTGATTTGGGGGAAAACAGCAGGAAAGGAAATTTCATAGAGTTCAAAATATTTTATGAAGAATATGGCTTCTTGTGGAAGAAATCACTGGAATCTTTCAGAAATGAATCCCTGAAGAGAAAAGGAGGACATTTTGAGATGTCATTTAGCCCTGGAAGAAGAACATTTGAGAAACCGCAGCAAACTGATGAGAAACCAATGAGTGAAACTTGTTCAACCACACTAACTGTGGAGCAATAATATCTTCAGGGATATTTTTGTTTTGCGTTTTCATTATCATCTCTTCCCTGCCTGAGTGATTTTGTTCCACAACTTATTTTGTGGTTCTTGGGTGTCCCCTATTGAGACATTTCAGTAGTGAAAGGAAAGGTTTTTGCATGAGATCCCTTAAGATCTATTTCACTGTGTGCCTGCACAGTAATAGACAGCTGTGTCCTCAGTTTTTAGGTTGTTCATTTGCAGATAGAAGTTGGAACTGTCCTTGGAGGCAGTAAAACGTCCTTGGATTGTTGGGGAATAATAGTTGCTAGTAGACGAGTAATAGTGAACAAGCCATTCCAGTCCTTGGCCAGGTTTCTGTCTGATCCAGCCCATCCAGTTGCTGTTAACATTGAATCCTGTGACAGCGCAAGTCAATTTATGGGATTCTCCTGGTTTCTTCAGTGCTGCCTCTGACTGGGTCAGAGCTACCTGGGAGAGGCCACCTAATGAGAAAAGACAAAGCACAATTTGATGATGCTTAGAAAGTAAGAGCCATAGTAAAGATGTAAAATTCCCTTCAGTGCTAGAAAAATATATAGTGTAAACTACAAACCTCTAGAGAAGGAAGCCAGTATGATGAGAATTAACGTATGGGGTGTCATTGTGAAATGAGTTTTCCACCTTCAGGTGAACTTGAAGAAGGAGAAGGAGAGTTTAAATAGGAAGTGAAAGTCTTATTGGCTTTGCATAAAATCTGCTGGGAGCTGTATAAATATTAGACGAAATCCAGGAGTCTACTGAAATTTAGTTGAGAATTGACGATGATAGAGTGTCTCTTGATGCAAGCAGTCCTTGACCTACGCCCTGAATTTTTGGTTGTTAATCAGTGCTGCCATAAATAGAGGCAATCCCATGACTGGGCACAAGTGTTCAACCACTCTTTTAAGTGTTCAATCAGTGAATCTTTGGCTTATTATGTAAATCCATTGCTCCAAATGGGGGCATTTTTTTTTCACAGATACTTTGCTGAAGTCTTCTCAAAACAGAACTTGATTTTGGAAAATAGCAGGAGAGAAAATTCCATATAATTCAAAACATTTAAAGAAAAATATGGTTTCTCATGGAACTGATCCCAGGTATCAATTCTTGGTGCTCAGCATTCCTTATGGTTCAACTTTCACAGCCTTCTACATTGCAACTGGGAAAATCATAGCCTTGACTATACACACTTTTGTTGGCAGGGTGATGTCTCTGTTTTTTAACATGCTGTCTAGATTTGCCATCTAGAATTGGCATCTAAAGTTGATACTTTATTGTAAACAAAATTTAAATTAAATAGTTGTTAACTTCTAAACCATTTCAAGACCAAACAATAGTAATAATGAGCTCCAAAATCATTTTTGAAGTGGATATTAAATAATTAAGCACCATATTCATTTAACTCTCAGAAGCATAAAAGTGTGGGGACTTTCTGTTCTTCATGTTTATTTCTTAAAATTCCAATGAAGTTAGGCCATTCCGATCTCCTTGGGACTGTTGTTCCATTAAGTTGGAGTTGTGACACAAATATTAGAATCTGGATACCCTCCTGAAGCAAGTCTCCATTGCCAGTTCTGATGGGCATAAGGGACAATGAGAAAAAATGAAGTAAGACAAGTAACCTAATGCTATGGCTTTATAGGTAATAACTGGCCCTTAGAAGTTTTTTTTGTAACAAATCCATTAGTATTCATGCAGTAGACGGCAGTGTTTACAAGTTTGGATTGATGGTATATACTCTATGTTCTTTTATTCTAAGGACGGTTTCCTGTTAGAGTTAAAACAGTTAAGCAGTAAAGCACATGTTGACTGTACACTTTGTTTGATCTAACAGAAGCTAGTGCTACTAATGCAACAGAAGTTTTATCAAGGTCAAACTTTGCATCCCCCTAAATTCTCAAACAATACAGATTAAAAATGACCTTCAAGAACAGCCCCAGTGAAAAGCTACTACAAGAGCAAATATCACAATAAGCTGACACTGAGGGAGAACAGCAACATGAGAAAACTTCTTACAAGACTTTCCCTCATTTTCACACATTTCAAGGATGGGAGGGGGAAGGACATTCAGAGTTGAAAGACTCTATAAGTGTATCTTTCTAATGAAAATACTATTGATCTATATGGGTTGGGTTTCCTTGTCTGGATGAGATTGAAGGATTGACAATGACTGGATGCTCAATAAGAAATGAGCCACATGGTGAAGATTCTATAGAAGAAGAAGCAATGGAAACATCAGTGCACAGACTGCTTTGACAAAATTAAACAGTCATTGTTACAAAGGAAAGGAGACCTGAAGCAATTTTGCAGATTTGCAATCACATGACTGGACTAGGGGTGGGTTTAGGCAGTGTGAACTGGTAGCAACACACTTCTGGACTGGGCACAAATGTTCAACCATTCTTTTGCAGTGATTGACAAGAGAATCTTTGGGTTCTTAAGAAAATCCATTTCTCGAAATTGGGCATTTTTTCTCGCAGATACTTTGCTGAGGTCTTCTCAAAACAGAAATTGGGCATTTTTTCTCATAGATATTTTGGTACATCTAGCAGGTCTTCTCAAAACAGAACTTGACTTGGGAAAATAACAGGAGAGCAGATTCCATACAATTCAAAACGTTCAATGAAAAATATGGCTTCTCATGGAAATAATCCCAGGAATCTTTGTAAAATGAATCCCCGAAGAGGAATGGGAAGACATTTTGAGATGTCCTCTAGCCCTGGAAGAAGACGAAGCTTCAGGAAAACAAAGCAAGCTCGTTAGAAACCAAGAAGTGAATGGTTTTGAAATCATGATAATATGGAGTAATAATAGGATCTATTGGTTTGGCATATTCATTTCATCCCTATTCTGCCCCAGGGATTTTTACTCCAGAATATAGAGAACTCATTTTGTGATTATCTGGAGACATTTCAGTGGCAAAATGTAAGGTTTTTGCATGGGATCCCTGCACCATTTCAAACCAATGGCTTTCTAATCTCTTCTTAAAAACCTCCAGTGTTAGAGCATTGACAATCGGACCTGCAAGATTCTGGAAATTAGCTGACGTTTTTTGGGTATGTGTAGATTTCTAAAATAGAGGGAAACAGTGGCGGAGTGGCTAAGACACTGAGCTTGTCAAGCAGAGAGGTTGGCAGCTCGGCTGTTCGAATCCCTAATGCCACATAATGGAGTGAGCTCCTGTTACTTGTCCCAGCTTCTGCCAACCTAGCACCTTGAAAGCATGTAAAAATGCAAGTAGGGGGCTTCCGGTTGTTCCTGGTGCCGATGGCAGGCTTGTTTTTTGAGCCTGTCAGATCAAGAGACAGTTAGAGGTGTTTTTTTACGATCTTTAACACCTCGGACACTCGTAAATTCTTGGAATTTATGAGGGAGAGATTCAGCTGCTGGGTTGAGCCCTCGTGTACCCTCCGGAGTCCGGAGTCCGACGAGGTTTGCCCCCCTTCGCAGTTGTTGTATTCTCCTGCCTTTTTGATAACCTCTGCTGATTAGCAGGGCCAGTCGCCGGGAACAGCCTTAACATCTTAACATCTTAACATCCCAAGAAGGAAGCAAGACTTTTGCAAGTATTTTAAGTTTTAATTGGGGGAAGAAAAAAAAAAAATCTCTTTGAAAAGAACGCTACTGCTGAGTTTGAGAGGCATGGGCTTAGAACAAAGGATTCAAAATGGCGTTGATTTATAGCTGAAAACCTACAGAAAACGAAAGCTAATTACCTGCTGATAGCAGGGGCAGTAAAGGCAGAACGGCTGAAACAACCCTAACTATTAACAATCTTTAAGCCAGTTTACATAACCTGAACTACTTAAATGTCAAAGTTTTAATTTCGAGCAACTTAGAAAGAAACATTTGCAAGTATTAATTTACAGCTGAATACCTAAGGAAAACGAAAGTTAATTGAATGGTGACAGCTAGAGGCGGCTGTAAGAATTATTAATTATGGCAACGGGAAAAAAAGCTTCACCGGGTGCTACAATAAATTATCAGGATCTCAAGGACTTTATAAGGGAAGAAAATGCTTTTTTACGCAAAGAAATTAAGGAGGTTAAAGAAATGGTTCAGGATACCATTAAAAAACATGATCAACTTGATAAAAAATTACACACTTTAGCCACAGGTCTGTCAGAAGTTGTTCTTAAGGTGGACAGCAAAGTTGAACATCTGGCTTTGGATTTGGAAACTAAAACGAAGGAAACAGATTTGAAATTTGTTGAAATGGAGGGGAATATGCAGAGGATGGATAAGGAGATTATCATGATGCAATTTAGATCTATGGAGTACGCTGTTAGACTGAGGGGTATCAGAGAAAACCCTAGAGAGGACTTAAGAAAAGTTTGTGCTGATGCTCTGGCCACGTTATTGAAGATCCAGGATTCTTCTGAGATTTTTGCAAGGATTGACAAAACTTACAGAGTTAATTCACGTATTGCATCGCAAAGGCAACTACCAAGGGATGTTGTGATATACTTTACTGAGAGAAATCTCAGAAATGATATTCTGCAAAATTCTTATTATTCATCTTTGCAAATAGATGGAAAAACGATCGGAGTCTTTAAAGAATTACCCCCAGCGATGTTAAAGCTTAGAAGGGATTTTGGATTTTTGGTAGTGGAATTGAAGAAGAGAGAGCTACAGTATAGATGGGATGTTCCAATTGTGTTATATTTAGTTACGAAGGGGTGAGGTACCGTCTGAATACAATAGATAAAGCCAGAGACTTTTATCATGGAATACTCAAGAAAAATGCAACCCCCCCACGTACATCTACACCAACACCAGTAGATTTGGATGTCTTAGAGCAGAGGATGTTTGAGAAAGAGACAGAAGAGCAAAGAATGCAGACACAAAAAGAGAAGGAGGGGCAGGGTGCTGTAGGTGGAGTCGACCCCTCTGGATCTCTGTTGTGTTCCTTCTTGGAAGAAGGACCTTCTAAGTCTCTCACTGAAATGCCGATACTTAAACCTGTCGAACAACGTATTACCAGATCCACGACTAGACAAATGTTAGAATCTCACAAGCGCGTCGACCCTCAAACACAATGTGCTAAGAAAGAAGCTAAGAAGCAAACCGGAGCCATGGGAGGAGCAGGGCCGAAGATTGGTCTTGTGGAGAGAGATCTTCAGCAAATGCTTTCAGCGCTCCAGACCAGATCTAAAGATGCTTAAGTTATTATCTTGGAACGTGAATGGAATGAACTCCCCACAAAAAAGGAAAAAAAATTTTATTATTTGAAGCAATTTAATAATGATGTTGTTTGCCTTCAAGAGACTCATATTAGGCTGCAAGACCAGAAGTACTTAGTGAATTCAAAACTGGGAACATTTATGCTGCCTCTGATTTGGTAAAGAAAAATGGTGTGGTGATATATATAAATAAAAGATTTTCAACTAAAGTTATAGAGGCAGATGACGCTGGTAGATATATAGCAATTCAATTTGATACAGACTTCGGTTCCATTTTGGTGCTAGGAATATATGCTCCTAACCAATGCCAAGAAAGTTTTTATAAGATGCTCCATTTAAAAATTTTAGACTGGAACTTTAAGAGTATTCTAATAATGGGAGATTGGAATGGAGTGATTTCTCCAAAGATAGACAAGAGTACAAAGACGAAATTCACTACCAAATTACCAAAGGCTTTTTTTGATTTACAAGACGATTTGAAATTAAAAGATGTCTGGAGGACGCAACATCTAAATGAGATGGATTTTTCTTTCTATTCAGATAGACATAAATCCTTTTCAAGGATTGATTTCTTTTTGTTAACACCGGATCTACTTCCTAAAGCCAAGAAATCCAAGATTTTCGCCAGGTCACTTAGCGATCATAGTCCGGTGTGGTTACAAATTGAATTAGGGATGAGGCCAAGAAGGTCTTGGAGAGTAAATGAAAATTTATTTAGATATGAAAAAAATGTTGATGAACTTAAAAAACACATGAAGGAATTTTTCAGTTTTAATATGAAGAAGGGCACTCCCATTGAAATAGTTTGGGATGCAAGTAAAGCTTATATGCGTGGGGTCCTGATACATATGAACTTTAAACACAAACAAATTAGACAGAAAAGGAGAATGGAATTGGAAGATGAAATAAAACGTAAAGAACAGCTGCTTATAATAAACCCGAATGACCAGGCGCTCCAGATGGCGCTAAAGCTGTTGAAAGATCAATTTCAGATGCTTATAGCAGAACAAACAGCAACCAATTTGCAATTTGCTAAACATAACACCTTTGCCAACGCTAATAAACCTGGTAGATGGTTAGCATATACTTTGAGAAGGAATATGAATGACAGAATTATTAATAAAATTGAGTTTCGAGGGAAGATGGTATATCAACAAGAGTTGATTAAAAAATCATTTGTGGGCTATTATACTAAGCTATATGTACAGGATAATATACAGAATAAGTTAATAGATGATTTTTTGGAAGGAAAAAGGGTTGCAAAAATTTCTGTGCTTCAAAAGGCAAATTTGGAACGTCTTATAACCGCTGATGAGATCACTTTAGTTATAAATCAACTTAAATTAGCTAAGGCTCCAGGGACTGATGGTTTGACTGCAATGTATTATAAAACTTTACAACTGGAAATGATTGAATATCTTACACAACTATTTTGTAATATACAACAAGGAGGTAAAATACCTCCCTCATGGAAAGCGGCTTTTATCTCATTGATACCCAAAGATAAAGAGGGCCCTAAGAAACCAGAGGATTACAGGCCGATATCTCTTCTGAACACAGATTATAAAATATTTGCTAAGGTATTAGCCAACAGATTGATGCCGGTTATTCAAGAGATTATTCATCATGATCAAGCAGGATTTATTGAAGGCAGACATATGAAGGAGAATGTAAGGCAACTCATAGATTTAATTGACTATCTTGATAAGAATAAGCAGATCTCTGCAGTGCTGGTTTTCTT
>NC_138555.1:79630753-79682055 GCF_964273705.1 Natrix helvetica | reverse complement strand
TACCAAATTACCAAAGGCTTTTTTTGATTTACAAGATGATTTGAAATTAAAAGATGTTTGGAGGACGCAACATCTAAATGAGATGGATTTTTCTTTCTATTCAGATAGACATAAATCCTTTTCAAGGATTGATTTCTTTTTGTTAACACCGGATCTAATTCCTAAAGCCAAGAAATCCAAGATTTTCGCCAGGATACTTAGCGATCATAGTCCGGTGTGGTTACAAATTGAATTAGGGATGAGGCCAAGAAGGTCTTGGAGAGTAAATGAAAATTTATTTAGATATGAAAAAAATGTTGATGAACTTAAAAAACATATGAAGGAATTTTTCAGTTTTAATATGAATAAGGGCACTCCCATTGAAATAGTTTGGGATGCAAGTAAAGCTTATATGCGTGGGGTCCTGATACATATGAACTTTAAACATAAACAAATTAGACAGAAAAGGAGAATGGAATTGGAAGATGAAATAAAACGCAAAGAACAGCTGCTTATAATAAACCCGAATGACCAGGCGCTCCAGATGGCGCTAAAGCTGTTGAAAGATCAATTTCAGATGCTTATAGCAGAACAAACAGCAACCAATTTGCAATTTGCTAAACATAACACCTTTGCCAACGCTAATAAACCTGGTAGATGGTTAGCATATACTTTGAGAAGGAATATGAATGACAGAATTATTGATAAAATTGAGTTTCGAGGGAAGATGGTATATCAACAAGAGTTGATTAAAAAATCATTTGTGGACTATTATACTAAGCTATATGTACAGGATAATATACAGAACAAGTTAATAGATGATTTTTTGGAAGGAAAAAGGGTTGCAAAAATCTCTGTGCTTCAAAAGGCAAATTTGGAACGTCTTATAACCGCTGATGAGATCACTTTAGTTATAAATCAACTTAAATTAGCTAAGGCTCCAGGGACTGATGGTTTGACTGCAATGTATTATAAAACTTTACAACTGGAAATGATTGAATATCTTACACAACTATTTTGTAATATACAACAAGGAGGTAAAATACCTCCCTCATGGAAAGCGGCTTTTATCTCATTGATACCTAAAGATAAAGAGGGCCCTAAGAAACCAGAGGATTACAGGCCGATATCTCTTTTGAACACAGATTATAAAATATTTGCTAAGGTACTAGCCAACAGATTGATGCCGGTTATTCAAGAGATTATTCATCATGATCAAGCAGGATTTATTGAAGGCAGACATATGAAGGAGAATGTAAGGCAACTCATAGATTTAATTGACTATCTTGATAAGAATAAGCAGATCTCGGCAGCGCTGGTCTTCTTGGATGCAGAGAAGGCCTTCGATCGAGTGAATTGGAACTTTCTAACCAAGACTTTGGAAAAGATGGATATGGGACCACGATTGCGACAGGCGATTGGAGCAATTTACCAGCAACAAAATGCACAACTTATTATTAATGGAAATTTGTCAACAACTTTCGAGATACAAAAAGGCACAAGACAAGGTTGCCCATTATCCCCATTGTTATTTATTTTAACTTTGGAAGTCTTGTTGAACGCAATTCGGGACTCAAAATCCTTAGATGGCATAGCTATCAGGCAAAAGGAATACAGAACTAGAGCATTCGCCGATGATCTGGTTGTTACCCTTTCACATCCTTTGAAATCAATAATCCAGATGAAAAATATCATAATAGAATTTGGCATGGTGTCTGGGTTTAGACTAAATCAAAACAAAACGAAAATGATGGTTAAAAACATGACAGAGACTCAAAGAAAGAGACTTGTAAGTTTAGCAGGTTTTGAAATAGTTTCTAAAGTTAAATATTTAGGAATACAAATTTCAGAATCAAACACAAAACTTTTCTCAAATAACTATGAAGTGTTGTGGCAAAAGATACAGAAAGATCTTGAAGCGTGGAAAAAGTTACAATTGTCTTTGCTTGGAAGGATCTCAGCAATTAAAATGAACATTCTACCTAGATTTATCTTTCTATTCCAGATGATTCCGGTGCTTAAGTCAGATAAAACCTTGTTAAATTGGCAAACAACATTAAATAAATTTGTTTGGAAGGAGAAAAAACCGAGAGTAAAGATGAAGATTATGCAAGATACACGTGAAAGAGGCGGCCTCAGACTCCCAAACCTTCGATTGTATTATGAAGCTGCGGTATTAACGCATGTAGCAGATTGGTTCGGGAAAACAAAAATGGAATTGCTGAATATAGAAGGCCATGATCTTGTTCTGGGATGGCATGCATATCTTTTTTATGAAGACAGGGTGGATAAAGTGTTCAACAACCATGTTCTCCGTAGTGCCTTGATGAGAATATGGAAGAAGCACCGGCCCAATTGGGATTATAAAATACCGCTTTGGTTGGATCTTGCAGACACCATGGGGATTATGAATATTAAGTCACTCGGGGGTTGTTTATATAAAGATGTGCTTATTGCTGATGGGGGCGAATGGAAGTTAAAAACTTTGGAACAGCTGTTGGAAGAAGGAATTACTTTAAATTGGTTACATTACATACAGCTTCAGAAGAGATGGGAAGAAGATCGCAGGGTCGGTTTTATGGATAAAGAAGTGGAACTGATTAAGCAGATAAAAGAGACTGGTCCAAAACAAGTTAAAAGAATATATAATGTACTGTTAGAAAGAGACTCAGAAAGTGAATTGGTTAAGGATTGTATGATTAAATGGGCTCAGAATTTTGGTGAAGTGGTTATGTTGGAAACGTGGGAAAAAATATGGGTTCAGAATGTTAAATTTACACAGTCACAGAATTTAAGGGAGAATTTCTATAAAATGTTTTATAGATGGTATTTAGATCCTAAAAAATTATCATGCATGTACCCAAATGTTCAACCAAAATGTTGGAGATGTGGGTGTCTAGATGCTACCTTTTTTCATGTATGGTGGACTTGTAACAAGGTTAAAGCTTTTTGGATAAAAATATGGTGGGTTATGCAGAATGTATTTAAGAAAAGAATACAATTCACTCCACAAATGTTTTTATTGGGTATAGTTAAGGATTTTACCAAAGGGGAAACAAAATTGGCCTTGTATATGGTTACAGCAGCTAGGTTGTTGATTGCGCAACATTGGAAAAAAGACTTTTTGCCGACAATTGATCAATGGATTCAGAAGGTGGCGGGGTTCGCTGAAATGGCAAAAATTTCAGCTTTCTTAAAAGCTCAGAAACAGGAGGATTACACACAGGAATGGGCAAAATGGATTGATTATATACAGAATAAATACCAGACTAGGAGTTATTATCTAGCCTTTAGGTAAGAATGTTTAGACCGATAGATGATCAGAGTAAATAGTATATGGGATGTTTGGAATTGTTAGAGTGGTATACAGCGGAAGTCAGGGGGGTGGGTTTGTGTGGGAGGTGGGGGAGGGTTAGGGGGGAGGGTGGGGCAATATATATGTATGAATAAATTAGAAGATGGGACTAATGAAACATTGTTAGGCTAGGAGAAATTTATATTAAGAGTTATAGATGTTAAATTAGCTTAGAAAATGATCAATGTGTTATTATTAATTTAAGAGAAATTTATATAGTGTTTGTTGGGAGGAGAGGGGTTATGAGTAATCTATTTTAAGATGGGGGGAGGGGAGGGGTAAAGTGTTTGGTATAATATTTGAATGTGAATTTTTGCGGGGGGGTTGGGGGGGTATAGCATTTGTATGAGATTTATATTGTGTGGAGGGGGGGTGAAAAGGGGGAAAATTTGTTTGTATAAAACTCTTTTAATAAAAAAAAAAAAAATGCAAGTAGAAAAATAGGGACCACCTTTGGAGGGAAGGTAACAGCGTTCCATGCGCCTTTGGTGTTTAGTCTTGCTGGCCACATGACCACAGAGACATCTTCGGACAGTGCTGGCTCTTTGGCTTTGAAACAGGGTTAACACTGAGCACAGATCCCTAGAGTCAGGAACAACTAGCACATACGTGCAAGGGGAACCTTTACATTTACTTTAGATTTCTAAATTAGAGCTAGAATTCACGGTGCATGCCTAAAGGTAATACTTTATTGTAATTAGCAGAGCTTTCCAAAAATTTAAATATATATATATTTGGGGAAAGCAGCATGATCAGAAATTCCATTTTGTGAAACATTTAACAAAACAATTAATGAAAAATATGTGGGAATTGAGGTTCACACAGACTTCTGGAAGATTGCAGAAAAAGGACTGGAATGGGGCATGCAAAACTGGGGACACAATCTTCCTGAAAAGTGTGGGCATGTCTTGCACATTTTCCATTCCTCTTTACTTCCTCTGTCACTTTGGTTGCTTTCCTGATTGTGTGGGTGAGTATTTGTATTTTCTGGAATATGCCCTCCAGGGACAGTGGCTGAATGGTTGTGATTTCTGCGCATGGCTTCTCCTCTCATGGAGAAGGTCCTTTCCCAATAGAAAAGATAATTAACCCAGTTACAGTTCGACTCAGCCTACCCAGACTCTTAGGGAAAATTTACCCGGTATTCCATTGTAGCTTATTGAAGCCGGTAAGGGAGTCTAGCACGAGACCATCCACCCAAACTCCACCTCCTCCCGTAGTGGTAGAAGGGGAAACACATTATGAAGTGAAAAAAATATTAGATTCCAGGCTGTATAGAGGTCGTTTACAATATTTAGTTCATTGGAAGGGATACCCTTTGTCAGAAGCTACGTGGGTGAAAAGTTGGGATCTGAAAGTGGATAAATTAGTGAAGCAATTCCATGAGAAATTCCCTGATAAGCCAAAGGGTCCCCCTGGGGGAGGAAGAGGTGGTTAAATTTTGATGGTTAACATTTATGTTATTCTCTTTTCAGGAAACGTTTTTCTCTTGAGGAGAGGCCGCCTGTCAGGCCTGTAATTCTGTTCCTTTTAGGATCTTTGGCCTGCCACATAATTAAAACATATATATATATTATGCTGTTTCATTGGTATAGTAGTTGGGAGGGGGAAATAGAAAGGAGTAGGATTGTGGAATGTATAGTTATGAATTTCTTAGAAGCTCAAGGTCGTCTTTTGTCTCCGCACCTCTACACCTGACCGGAAGAAGAGGGGTGTACATGCCAGCGTGGAAGATGAAGATTGGACCATGTGATGAATTATGGGGTGTGGGGGAAAATGATGAAATTTTAACTGGGTGAATTCACCGGATGTACATCAGAGTTGAAATTCACCAGCTTAATGCCAACATGCCTGTCTTATTAAATTGGAGTTTTAAGGACTACTTTGCCTTGGACAATGATTTAATTCTGCATGATATTTGGAACGCTGACAGGTGAATCCAGATGCTTTACAGGTTAGGCGAAGGGAACCTTCAGGGATTACAACATCCCCTCCAGTCTCCACCAACTGAACCTCTGCATGGCAGCCTGAAAATCAAACATCAACAGCGAATCAGGACAAAACCTAAACAGGAAAAGTTATTAACTCTTACTTTTGGTTATGAGAGAAGATCTACCTGAAAGACGAATAAGGAACAGGAGGAAAGTCCCAAGAAGCATATTTCCACTTATGTTGTCTTTCCTTGAGGCTAACTGGTGATTGGCTCCGCAGATGTAAGTTTTCAACGCTGCTTTTAAGGAGATGAAGCGATTGAATTAATTTGCATCATCTCCAAATTATAAGGACGTGGTCCTTTCTTGGGGACTAAAAAAGCATGTGAACAGTTTCAGCTTAAGGTCCACACAACTAACTCCTTTTCTTGTAAATGGCACCTTTAGATAAATGTACTGGAGAGAACAGATATTAAAGAATGACTTACACATGCCTAATATTAAATGCATATATGTATTTTGTCATTTTCATTAAAACTCCATGAAGTTTTTAATTTAATTGAAGACATTAATTTTAACTCATTCCATATGGACAAACCTTGTCCAATGCTTGCAGGTAACATGAACATTTCATTAAAATTCACAACTGTGAACTCTGTCTCAGGCGCTAGAAATCCTAATAATTGTCTCAACCAAATTTAAAGAGTTGTGCACTTTTCAGCCTTTTTCAAGATAAAACAATATTAATTGTGAGATCCAAAAATCATTTACCTCCTAGTCTAAATCTTGAAATGGATATTAAACAATTAAGCAATAGATTCGTTTAATTCTCAGAATCAAACATATGTGGGTGACATTAAGGCTTTATATGTTTATATGTTTATTTCTTAAAATGCCAATAAATTTAGTGCCATTCAGATCTCCTGGGGGTTTTTGACACACATTTTGGAATCTGGATAGCATCCTGGAGCAGGCCTACACTGCCAAAACTGATGGGCATTAAGGGACAATGAGAGCGAATGAAGTTATGTAAGTAATCTGATCCTGTGGCTTTATAGGTAATAACTGGCACTTTGAAGTATTTTTTGTAGCAAATACAGTAGTATTCAGGCAGTAGATGACAGTGTTTACAAGTTTCGCTCTATGGTATATACTCTATGTTCTTTTGTTCTAAGGATAGTTTCCTGTTACAGTTGAAACAGTTAAGCAGTAAAGCACATGTTGACAGTGACGTGCAGTCAGGTGAGGCAAGTGAGGCTCACCTCTCATCATGAAAAGAAAAAAAATGTAAAAGGAAAATAAAAATTAAATGCTTGTGTTTATCAACTGATCTGTACCATGTAGTTATTTTCCATTTAACTTCACCAGTTTTACATTATTTGGTATTAAAATTGCAGAACTTTCACATTTACTCTTCAAGTAGTCAGGCGAGAGCTTGCGGTGAGGCTGCAGCGAGCTCAGCCTCTCAGGCGAGAGCTGAGGTGAGGCTGAGCTAGCTGCCGCCTCACCGTGGATGACTCTGCATAACTGTTTTACATGATCTGTAATGAGACCGTATTGCTGTCTCCCTGAATGTCGCTTTTAATAGTTTAGCTGATGTATATAATATAAAATGGAGTGTTTTTTGTCAACAACTAAGTGTGGAACGTGTTTCTTGTGCTGAGCGATCATAAAACGCCTAAAAAGACAGACTAGGGGAGGCACGCAGTTCTCCTGCCTCATAGTAGAGGGCGCTAGTTCTTCCTGTGACTCAGCGGCAGCAGAGTAAGTGACAGCCACAGAGCACAACAACAACAAGGACAACTTTCTTCCCTGGCCATGATCACCATCGAGACAGAGAGACTTTTAAAACTAAAAGCAGAAAATGAAAAATTCTACCAACAAGTTATAGATGCTTTTGTTCAGAAGGAGCGGCGGCTGGACTTCATTTATAAGTAAAGGTGAGACCCATAATAACTTCATTTTTTTTCAATTAAATGTGCTTTTTCGTGTGCTACAGTATGTGTAAAGAATGCTGATATGAGCCTTTAAACATAACCCATTAACTGCTGCCAATTAAATATTGGATAAGATAATTTGTAGGATTTTAATCTTTGTAAATCTAATTGTGATGACGTCAGTGCCCCACAAGCCATAAACCTCACCGCACGTCACTGATGTTGACTGTACACTTTGTTTGATCTGTGGTTATATAAACAGAATTTCTAACATAGGCTAGTGCAACTTACAAAACACAAGTTTTATAAGGGTAAAACTGTGCATCCCCCTAAATTCTCAAACAATGCAGATTAGAAATGTTCCTCCAGGCCTTCCAGTCCTCTACCATCCACCAGAGTCCATTTTAGTTCATGCCACATCATTGACTCCATCTAGCCACCTCATTCATTGACTCCATCCAGCCACCTCATTCTCTCTCGTCCCCTTTTTCTTTTGCCCTCAATCGTTCCCAGCATTAGGCTTTTTCCAGGGATTCCTTCCTTCTCATTAGGTGGCAAAGTCTTTGAGTTTCATCTTCATGACCTGGCCTTCTGAAATGGAGTCAGAGTTGATTTCCTTTAGGACTGATGGTTTGATCGCCTTTTCCTGTTACAGTTAAAACAGCTAAGCAGTAAAGCACATGTTGACTGTACACTTTGTTTGATCTGTGGTTCTATGAACAGAGTTTCTAACAGAAGCTAATGCTACTAACGCAACATAAGTTTTATTAGGGTCAAATTGTGCATCCCCCTATATTCTCAAACAAGATTGCAGATTGAAATCTTCTCCAAGAGCAGCCCTGTTGTAAAGCCACAACCAAAGTAAACATCAGAAGAACCTGACTCTGGGGGAGAACAGTAACATGAGAAAACGTCTTACAAGACCCTCCCTCATTCTCACACATTTCAAGGTGGGAGGGGGAAGAATTCAGAGTTGAAAGACTTATTATTGTATCTTTTTAATGAAAATACTATTGATGTATATGTATTGGGTTTCCTTGTCTGGACTAGCTTGAAGGTCTGATTGGATGCAGAGTAAGGTATGATTGGTTCAGTTTCGATTGAAGAAGCAACAATGGAAACATCAGTGCACAGATTGCTTTGACAAAATTAAACAGTCTGTCAGGCCTGTAGTTATGTTTCTTTTAGGATCTTTGGCCTGCCACACTTTCTATTATTTTCCTATGCTGTTTCATTAGTGTAGTAGTTGGGAGGGGGGAATAGAAAGGAGTAGATTTGTGGAATCTGTTGTTGTCATTCTTTCTAGAAGCCCAAGGTCATCTTTTGTCTCTGCACCTCGACACCTGACCGGAAGCAGGGGGGGTGGAGATGACAGTTTGGAAGAAGAAGATTGGACCATGTGATGGATTTATGGGAGTGGACATAAGATTATGAACTTTCAACTGGGTGGAATTCCAGGAAGAAAATCAGAGTTGGAATTTCAAAGATGTGCCAACATGTCTGTTTTATTAAATTGGAACATTAAGGATAACTCTGCCTTGGACTCTGATTTATTTCTTCATGATATTTGGAACAGTGACACAGTCATTGTTACAAAAGAAAAGAGAGCTGAAGCAGTTTTACAGATTTGCAATCAGCAGATATTATTTGGAAGAAATTCAGGCAGCTACTGATTCACTGGAGTGAAGAAAGATGGGAAATGCAGCTGAATCAGACTTCCAACATTCTGAAATTTCAGCTGTCTTTTTTTAAACATTCCAAAGGAGAGGTAGAATTCCCACTGCTTGCCTCTCATTTATACTTTGTTGTATCTAGCAGATCTTCTCAAAATAGAATTTGATTTGGGGGGAAAAACAGCTGGAAAGGCGATTCTATGCAATACAAAATATTTTATGAAGAATATGGCTTCTTGTGGAAGAAATCCCTTGAATCTTTCTGAAATGAATCCCTGAAGAGAAAGCGGGGGGGGGGGGCATTTTGAGATGTCATTTAGCCTGGAAGAAGAACATTTGAGAAACCACAGCTAATTAATGATAAACCAATGAGTGAAACTTGTTCAACCACAGTAACTGTGGAGCAATAATGGTATTTTTTGTTTTGTGTTTTCATTTTCATCTCTTCACTGCCTGAGTGATTTTGTTCCACATGGTTACACAACTTATATTGTGGTTCTTGGATGTCCCCTTTTAAGACATTTCAGTAGTTAAAGGAAAGGTTTTTGCATGAGATCCCTTAAGATCTATTTCACTGTGTTTCCTGCACAGTAATAGACAGATGTGTCCTCAGTTTTTAGGTTGTTCATTTGCAGATAGAAGTTGGAACTGTCCTTGGAGGCAGTAAAACGTCCTTGGATTGTTGGGGAATAATAGTTGCTACTAGATGTATAGTAGGAAACAAGCAATTCCAGTCCTTGGCCAGGTTTCTGTCTGATCCAACCCATATAGTAGCTGTTAACATCGAATCCTGTGACAGCACAAGTCAATTTATGGGATTCTCCTGGTTTCTTCAGCGCTGCATCTGACTGGGTCAGAGCTACCTGAGAGAGGCCACCTAATGAGGAAAGACACAGCACAATTTGATGATGCTTAGAAAGTAAGAGCCGTAGTAAAGATGTAAAATTCCCTTCAGTGCTAGAAAAATATATGGTCCAAACTACAAACCTTTGGAGAAGGAAGCCAGTATGATGAGAATTAATGTATGGGGTGTCATTGTGAAATGAGATTTCCACCTTCAGGTGAACTTGAAGAAGGAGAAGGAGAGTTTAAATAGGAAGTGAAAGTCTTATTGGCTTTGCATAAAACCTACTGGGAACTGTATAAATATTAAATGAAATCAAGGAGTGTACTGAAATTTAGTTGAGAATTGACGATGATAGAGTGTGTCTTGATGCAAGCAGTCCTTGACCTACGCCCTGAAATTTTGGTTGTTAATCAGTGCTGCCATAAGTAGAGGCAATCACATGACTGGGCACAAATGTTCAACCACTCTTTTCAGTGTTCAATCAGCGAATCTTTGGCTTGTTATCTAAATCCATTGCTTCAAATGCGGGCATTTTTTTTTCACAGATACTTTGCTGTGGTCTTCTCAAAAGAGAACTTGATTTGGGAAAATAGCAGGAGAGCAAATTCCACGCAATTCAAAACATTTAATAAAAAATATGGTTTCTCATGGAACTGATCCCAGGTATCAATTCTTGGCGCGCAGCCTTCCTTATGGTCCAACTTTCACAGCCTTCTACATTGCAACTGGGAAAACCATAGCCTTGACTATACACACTTTTGTTGGCAGGGCGATGTCTCTGTTTTTTAGCGTGCTGTCTAGATTTGCCATCTGGATTTGGCATCTAAAGGTGATACTTTATTGTAAAGAGCCGATCTTCCCAAAATTAAAGTTCATTTCGGAAAAGCAGCAGGAGATTTTCATTTCATGAAACATTTAAGAAAAAAACGTAATTAAAAATATGTGGGAAACAAACTCCACACTGGATTCTGGGAGATTGCAAAAATGAGGCATGGAAATCTGGGGGCACAATCCTCCTGAAAAGTGTGGGAATGTCTTGCTCATTTTAACATTCCTCTTTACTTTCTCTGCCACTCTGGTTGCTTTGTTGTTTGTGTGGATGAGAATTGTTTCTTTCTGGCAGATGCCCTCTTGGGACAGTGGCTGAATGGTTGCGCTTTCTGCTCTTGGCTTCTCCTCTCAAGGGACCCCTGGAGTAATTGTATAAGGAGGAAGGCAGATGGAGTCACTGTGTGCCTTGCACAATAATATAAGGCAGAGTCTTCAGGCTTCAAATTGTTCATCTGGAGATAAGCTGAAGTCTGGGAATTGTCCCTGGAGATGGTGAATCTTCCCTCCACTTTGGAGTTATACCTCTGAATAGTTCCTTGTGGTTGGCTAACTAATGCCACCCACTCCAGTCCTTTTCCTGGAGACTGTCGGATCCAGTGGATTTCATAGCTGGTAAAGGTGAATCCAGATGCTTTACAAGTTAGGCGAAGGGAACCTTCAGGGATTACAACATCCCCTCCAGTCTCCACCAACTGAACCTCTGCATGGCAGCCTGAAAATCAAACATCAACAGTAAATCAGGACAAAACCTAAACAGGAAAAGTTATTAACTCTTACTTTTGGTTATGAGAGAAGATAATACCTGAAAGACAAAGAAGGAACAGGAGGAAAGTCCCAAGAAGCATATCTCCAGTTATGTTGCCTTCTCTTGAGGCTAATTGGTTGATTTGGCTCAACAGGTGTAAGTTTGCAAGTACTGCTTTTAAGATGAAGCCATTGAATTAATTTGCATCGTCTCCATATTATAAGGACATGGTCCTTTCTTGCAGACTGTAAAATCATGTGGACATTTTCAGTTAAATATCAACAGAACTAACTCCTTTTCCTGTTAACAGGCACTTTTAGATAAATGGACTGAAGAAAATAGGTTTTAAACAAATGACTTATGCACGCCTAATATCAAATTCAACCTTTGTTATTTCATTAAAACTCCTTGAAGTTTTAAATTTAATCTAAGAAATAAAATTTAAATCAGTCCATGTGGACAACCCTTGTAAAATGTGTGCAGATAACCTGAAAAATTAATTTAATTTCCCAAGAGTGCCTACTGGCTTAGGCCCTAGGAATCCTGATAATTCCCTCCCACAAAATTAAAGAGTTGTTAAATTCTAAACCATTTCAAGACCAAACAATAGTAATCATGAGCTCCAAAATCATTTTACTGCTTTTCTAAATCTTGAAGTGGATATTAAATAATTAAGCAACAGATTCATTTAACTCTCAGAACCATACAAGTGTGGGCACCTTCTGTTCTTCATGTTTATTTCTTAAAATGCCAATGAAGTTACGCCACTCCGATCTCCTTGGGACTGTTGTTCCATTAAGTTGGAGTTGTGACACAAATTTTAGAATCTGGATACCATCCTGAAGCAAACCTCCACTGCCAGTTCTGATGGGCATTAAGGGACAATGAGAAAGAATGGAGTAAGACAAGTAACCTGATGCTATGGCTTTATAGGTAATACCTGGCACTTTGAAGTATTTTTTGTAACAAATCCATTAGTATTCAGGCAGTAGATGGCAGTGTTTACAAGTTTGGATCGATGGTATATACTCTATGTTCTTTTGTTCTAAGGACAGTTCCCTGTTACAGTTGAAACAGTTAAGCAGTAAAGCACATGTTGACTGTACACTTTGTTTGATCTAACACTAGCTAGTGCTACTAATGCAACAGAAGTTTTATCAAGGTCAAACTTTGCATGCCCCTAAATTCTCCAACAATACAGATTAACAATGACCTTCAAGAACAGCCCCAGTGAAAAGCTACTACAAGAACAAACATCAGAAGAACCTGACTCTGGGGGAGAACAGCAACATGATAAAACTTCTTACAAGACTTTCCCTCATTCTCACACATTTCAAGGAGGGAGGGGGAAGGACATTCAGAGTTGAAAGACTCTATTAGTGTATCTTTCTAATGAAAATACAATTGATCTAGATGGGTTGGCTTTCCTTGTCTGGATGAAATTGAAGGATTGACAATGACTGGGTACTCAATAAGGAATGAGCCACATGGTGCAGTTTCTATGGAAGAAGAAGCAATGGAAACATCAGTGCACAGACTGCTTTGACAAAATTAAACAGTCATTGTTACAAAGGAAAGGAGAGCTGAAGCAATGTTGCAGATTTGCAATCACCAGGTAATATTTCGAAGCAATCCAGGCAGCTACTGATCCACTGGAGTATAAGAAGGATGGGAAATACAGCTCAATCAGACTTCCAACATTCTGTAATTTCAGCTGTCTTTTTTTAAAACATTCCAAACGAGAGGAAGAATTCACGCTGCTTGCCTCTCATTTAGACTTTGTTGTATCTAGCAGATCTTCTCAAAATAGAATTTGATTTGGGGAAAAAACAGCTGGAAAGGAGATTCAATACAATTCAAAATATTTTCTGAAGAATATGGCTTCTCGTGGAAGAAATCCGAGGAATCTTTCTGAAATGAATCCTTGAAGAGAAAAGGGAGGACATTTTGAGATATGATTTGGCCCTGGAAGAAGAACTTTTAGGAAACCACAGCAAAATATTTAGAAAGCAATGAGTTAAAGATATCCAACCACACTAAGTGTGGAGTAATATCATCTTTGGGGTATTTTTGTTTTGCCTTTTCATTTTCATCTCTTCCCTGCCTGAGTGATTTTGTTCCAGATGGTTACACAACTCCTTTTGTGGTTCTCTGCTGTCCCCTACAGAGACATTTCAGTAGCGAAAGGAAAGGTTTTTGCATGAGATCCCTTAAGATCTATTTCACTGTGTCTCTTGCACAGTAATAGACAGCTGTGTCCTCAGTTTTTAGGTTGTTCATTTGCAGATAGAAATTGGAACTGTCCTTGGAGGCAGTAAAACGTCCTTGGATTGTTGGGGAATAATAGTTGCTACTAGACGAGTAATAGGAAACAAGCCACTCCAGTCCTTGGCCAGGTTTCTGTCTGATCCAATACATATAGTAGCTGTTAATATTGAATCCAGAGACAGCGCAAGTCAATTTATGGGATTCTCCCGGTTTCTTCAGTGCTGCATCTGACTGGGTCAGGACAATCTGGGAGAGGCCACCTAATGAGAAAAGACAAAGCACAATTTGATGATGCTTAGAAAGTAAGAGCCCTAGTAAAGATGTAAAATTCCCTTCAGTGCTAGAAAAAAATATGGTCCAAACTGCAAACCTCTAGAGAAGGAAGCCAGTATGATGAGAATTAACGTATGGGGTGTCATTGTGAAATGAGATTTCCACCTTCGGGTGAACTTGAAGAAGGAGAAGGAGAGCTTAAATAGGAAGTGAAAGTCTTATTGGCTTTGCATAAAACCTGCTGGAACCCATATAAATATTAGATGAAGTCAAGAGGTCTACTGAAATTTAGTTGAGAATAAATGATGATAGAGTGTGTCTGGATGCAATCAGTCCTCGACTTATGTTCTGGAGTTTTGGTTGTTAGATAGTGGTGCCATAAGTAGAGGCAACCCCATTACTGGACACAAATATTCAACCATTCTTTTCAGTGATTGATAAGAGAATCTTTGGGTTTTAAAGCAAATCTATTGCTCCAAATGGGCGCTTTTTTTCACTGATAATTCGTTGTGTCTAGCTGGTCTTCTCAAAACAGAACTTGACTTGGGAAAATAGCAGGAGAGCCAATTCCATGCAATTCAAAACATCTAATGAAAAATATGGCTTCCCATGAAAATAATCCCAGGAATCTTTGTAAAATGAATCCCTGAAGAGGAAAGGGAAGACATTTTGAGATGTCCTCTAGACATCTCTGGAAGAAGACAAACCTGCAGGGAACCACCGCGAACTAGTTAGAAACCAATAAGTGAATGATGTTGAAACCAAATAATATGGAGTAATAATACGGTCTATTGATTTGGCATGTTTATTTCATCCCTAATCTGCCTCTGTGATTTAGTCCCAAAATACAGATAACTCATTTTGTGTTTCTCTGGAGACATTTCAATGGCAAAAAGGAAGGATTTTGCATGGGTTTCGAATCTCTTCTTCAAATGTCCGGTGCTGGAACACTCACAATCAGACCTGCAAGATTCTGGCATATTAGCTGACTTTTTGGGGTGTGTGTGTGTGTGTGGGAAAAATCCTAAAAAACAGTGAGAATTGATGGTTCCTGTCTAAAGGTGATTGTTGTTGTTGTTAGTTGTGAAGTTGTGTCCGACCCATTGCAACCCTATGAATAATATTCCTCCAGGCCTTCCTGTACTCTAACATCCATCAGAGTCCATTTAAGCTCTCGCCTACCGATTTGGTGACTACATCCAGCCACCTCGTTCTCTGTCGTCTCCTTATTCTTTTTCCTCAGTAATTCTCAGCATTAGGCTCTTCTCTAGTGAGTCTTTCCTTTTCATTAGGTGGCCAAAGTATTTGAGTTTCATCTTCAGAATCTGGCCTTCTAAAGAGCAGTCAGGATTGATCTCCTCTAGGACTGACTGGTTGGATGGCCTTGCAGTCCAAGGGACTCGCAGGAGTCTCCTCCAGCACCCTCGTTCAAAGGCCTCCATTCTTTGATGTTCAGGCTTTCTTATGGTCCACCTCCAGTTTTGGATAGTGCCTGATTTGATCGTGTGATGGACATGTGCGTGTAGTGGAAGGGACTTGTAATTTCTTTTGGATGAGGAAAATATGGAAACTTTCAGATTCGGGTTTTCCCAAATGTGCCAATATGACATCTCTAATAAAATGGAATGTTGAGGAAACTCAAGCTCTGGAGTCTTCTTTCGTTGGGGGTGTTTCTTGGAACCCTGACAATGAGATCCATACTGGCTTCTGGGAGAATGCTAAAATGAGATTCGAATCTGTGGTCACAGTCTTCCTGAAAAGTGTGGGAATGTCTTGCTTGTTTTCCATTCCTCTTTACTTTCTCTCCCACTCTGGTGGGTTTGTTGTTTGTGTGGATAAGAATTGGTCTTTTCTGGCAGATGCCCTCCAGGGACTGAGGCTGAATGGTTGCGCTTTCTGTGCATGGCTTCTCCTCTCAAGGGACCCCTGGAGTAATTGTACAAGGAGGAAAGCAGATGGAGTCACTGTGTCTCCTTGCACAATAATACAAGGCAGAGTCTTCGGGCTTCAAATTGTTTATCTGGAGATAAGCTGAACTCTGGGAATTGTCCCTGGAGATGGTGAATCTTCCCTCCACTTTGGAGTTATACCACTGATCAGTTCCTTGTGGTTGGCTAACTCCTGCCACCCACTCCAGTCCTTTTCCTGGAGACTGTCGGATCCAGTACATTGCATAGTTGGTAAAGGTGAATCCAGATGCTTTACAGGTTAGGCAAAGGGAACCTTCAGGGATTAAAACACCCCCTCCAGTCTCCACCAACTGAACCTCTGCATGGCAGCCTGAAAATCAAACATCAACAGCAAATGAGGACCAAACCTCAACAGGAACAGTCATTACATCCTACTTTTGGTTATGAGAGTAGATATAACCTGAAAGATGAATGACGAACAGGAGGAAAGTCCAAGGAAGCATATCTCCAGTGATGTTGCCTTCCCTAGAGGCTAATTGGTGATTGGATCCGCAGATGTAAGTTTGCAAGAACTGCTTTTAAGGAGATGAAGTGATTGAATTAATTTGCATCATCTCCATTTTATAAGGATGTGATCCTTCCTTGGGGACTGCAAAATCAGGTGAACCTTTTCAACTTAAGGTCAACACAACTAACTCCTTTTCCTTTAAACTGGCACTTTTAGATAAATGTAGTGAAGAAGCAGGTTTTGAACAAATGATGCCTAAAATTAAATTCATATATATTTTTTTCATGTCATTAAAACTTTAAAACATCAAAACTTTAAATTAATCTAATATATAAAATTTAACTCAGTCCATATGGACAAACCTTGTCCAATGCCTGCAAATGCAATGCTGAAAAATTAATTCAGTTTTAAATTCCCAAGCATGCCAACTGGCTTAGGCCCTAGGTATTCTCATAATTCTGTCACCAAAAATTAAAGACTTGTTAGCTTCTCAGCCTCTTTAAGACCAAACAGTAGTAATCACGAGGTCCAAAATCATTTTACTCCTAGTCTAAATATAAGTGGATATTAACTAATTAAGCACCAGACCCATTTAACTCTCAGAACCAAAACTTTGTGGGGACATTTTGGCTTTCATGTTTATTTCTTAAAGTACCAATGAAGAAAGGGCCATTCAGATCTCCTGGGGAGTGTTGTTCCATTAAGTTGGAGTTGTAACACAAATTTTAGAATCTGAATCCCATCATGGAGCAGGCCTACACTGCCAGTTCTGGTGGGCATTAAGGGACAATCAGAGAGAAAAAAATAAGGCATGGAATCTAATCCTATGGCTTTATAGGTAATGACTAACACTTTGAAGTAAATTTGTGCAACAATTACAGTAGTATTTAGGCATTAGGTGGCAGTGTTTACAAGCTTGGATCTATGGTATATACTCTCTGTTCTTTTATTCTAAGGAAACCTTCCTGTTACAGTTAAAATAGTTAAGAAGTAAAGCACATGGTGACTGTGAATTTTGTGTGATATGTGATTCTATAAACAGAATTTATAACAGAAACTAGTGCAGTTAACACATTGGAAGTTTTATAACAGCCAAACTGCATATCCCTCCAAATTCTCAAACAATTCAGATTAGAAATCACCTTCAAGAGTAAACCTTGTGAAGAGCCACTATCAGAACAGCAATCAGAAGAATCTGAGTCTGGAGGAGAACAGTCACATGAGAAAACCTCTTACAGGACCCTTCCTCAAAACCGAGCTTGGTTTGGGAAAAATAGCAGGAGAAGAGATCCCATACAATTCAAAACTTTTAATGAAGAATATGGCTTCTCATGGAAGAAATCCCAAGAATGTTTCTGAATTCCTGAAGAGGGAAAGTTGCACGTTTTGAGATGTCATTTGGGCCTGGAAGAAGAAGAAGAAGAAGAAGAAGAAGAAGAAGAAGGAGGAGGAGGAGGAGGAGGAGGAGGAGGAGGAGGAGGAGGAGGAGGAGGAGGAGGAGGAGGAGGAGGAGGAGGAGGAGGAGGAGGAGGAGGAGGAGGAGGAGGAGGAGGAGGAGGAGGAGGAGGAGGAGGAGGAGGAGGAGGAGGAGGAGGAGGAGGAGGAGGAGGAGGAGGAGAAGGAGAAGGAGAAGGAGAAGGAGAAGGAGAAGGAGAAGGAGAAGGAGAAGGAGAAGGAGAAGGAGAAGAAGGAGAACTTTTAGGAAACCAAAGCAAAATAGTTAGAAACCAATGAGAGAAAAATGTTTAACTACACTAATTATGGAGCAATAATATTTTTCATGGTATTTTTGTTTTGACTTTTCATTTTCGCCTCTTCTCTGCCTGAGTGATTCTGTTCCAGATGGTTACACAACTCCTTTTGTGGTTCTCTGCTGTCCCCTACAGAGACATTTCAGTAGCGAAAGGAAAGGTTTTTGCATGAGATCCCTTAAGATTTATTTCACTGTGTCTCTTGCACAGTAATAGACAGCTGTGTCCTCAGTTTTTAGGTTGTTCATTTGCAGATAGAAGTTGGAACTGTCCTTGGAGGCAGTAAAACGTCCTTGGATTGTTGGGGAATAATAGTTGTTACTAGACGAGTAATAGTGAACAATCCATTCCAGTCCTTGGCCAGGTTTCTGTCTGATCCAACCCATCCAGTAGCTGTTAACATTGAATCCAGAGACAGCGCAAGTCAATTTATGGGATTCTCCTGGTTTCTTCAGCACTGCATCTGACTGGGTCAGAGCTACCTGGGAGAGGCCACCTAATGAAAAAAAAAACACCAATCACAATTGGATGATGGTTAGAAAGTAAGAGCCATAGTAAAGATATACAATTCCCTTGAGTGCTAGAAATAGCTTCATATGGAGCAAATTACAGACCTTTGGAGAAGGCAGCCAGCATGATGAGAATTAAGAAGTGCAGTGACATTGTGAAGAAGTCTGGAGGGAAGACACTTGCTCCTTGAGTTGAACCTGAAGAAAGAGAAGGGGGGTTTAAATAGAAAGCGAAATTAATGTTGACTTTGCATAAATCCTGCTGGGACCAGTATAAATATGTGATGAAGTCTAGGAGTGTACTAACATTTACTAGAGAATATTTTTTTTTCTCACAAAGATGATTACAAAATGTATCTGATGCAAGCAGCTCTTGATTTATGACCACAACTGGCACTCTAATCTTGGCATTTATTGTTACCAGGGATTGGTTCTGGTCAGCTTTACTGCTGGTTCGCTTGTGCAAGCTCTTTGCGTGCATGCTGGATGCCCAATGCATGTGCAGTTCAATTATAAAATTGTTCTGTCCAAGCGCAGAAGTCAAAAACAAGATAGTGGCGGCAACGGCAGCGATCGGAGAACAGGCATTTGGGGGTGGGGGTAGACCTTGGTGACTGATAATTCCAGTGACCCAGGCCACCATACCACTAACGGTTCGGCTGAACCAGTCCAAACCGGTAGGAACCCACCTCTGATTGCTACCTAGTAGCACCATTTGAATGTAAACAACTCTAGCAGCCTTTGTCTTATAAGGATGTCCAGGGCGGAGTTCAGTGGTGGGATTCAATTTTTTTTACTACTGGTTCTGGGGGCGTGGCTTGGTGGGCATGGCATGGCTTGTGTGGCGCTTGTGTGGCGCGAAACGGGAAGGAAACTGTAAAATCTCCATTCCCACCCCACTCCAGGGGAAGGTTACGGCAAAATCCCCATTTCCTCCCGATCAGCTGGGACTCGGGAGAGAGAACAGATGGGGGCGGGGCCAGTCAAAGGTGGTATTTACTGGTTTTCCAAACTACTCAAAATGTCTGCTACCGGTTCTCCAGAATTACTCAGAATCTCCTGAATACCATCTCTGGTGTAGGGTATTTAAGATTCATTCATACATAAGCTCATTCCAAAATACAGTAAGTGCTCATGTTCCTGCATTCACATCATTTTCCAAGATTGTTTAACAGACTGGCTTGTGTCTATTTACCTACAGTAAATAGACACCTACTGTGCACACACACCTACTGTGTGTATTTTTGAAGCTACATACAATTATTTAAAATAGTGGCAAAGTCCCCATCTATTCTAGAAAGAAGATGCCGAAGCCTTTCAAATCAGCTCCTTCTCATTTCCTTGTTAACATGTCAGAAGATGAACTGAATTCCTGGTGACTCAATAGATTCATCCATTCAACCATTCTAGCAAAAGTTGGGATGAGACGGCAGCCGTGTTAGTAGAATCCCAAGGTACTTTTTGAAGAGGATACTGTATAAATCCAATAAATCCAATGAAACAAACAAAACAAGAGGATGTGGAAATGTGATGGTTTTTAAGCTTATTGCTGTGTGGCAAAATACTGCAAGCTTGTTTAAAGTATGGATCTTTGAGAAAACCGATGACATCCCACTGCCCACCTTAAAGCCCTTGCTTGACTAAGTTGAACAAGGTTGTAACTTCCAGGAAATATCATGGACCAACTTAGGTGAGAAGGCTTCCTAACCCTTCTAAAATGAAGATCCTAGTGTTTTTGTCACGTTCCCAATGATGGCTATTCAGTGTCCTCCCATCTTTTTCAAAAGAAAGAGGAAAGTGGGAACAGGTGGGAGTTTTCCAGGCTGAACAACTTCCTATTTGCTTGCCTGCAAAAGAACACAAGTGGTGATGATACTGGACATCAATAACTCTTTAATAATTGAAGCATCGCTTAGGCCCTTGTACTTGAACATAAACTCATATGCCTGTATCTTTACCAGACTTCTGGTTTCTCCCTATGAAAACTCTGTCAAAATTGATTCAATAAAACTTACCCCATTTCTAAATTCAGTTACTTTTAGATTGTTCTGTGAGTGATCTTTTTCCCTGTTTCTTTGTCTCCCTCTGTTTCTCTCTCTCACTTCATTCCCCCTCTCTCCCTCCCACCCTCCATCCCTCCCTCTCTCCCTCTCTGCTTCTGTCTCTCTGTCTCTTCCGGTCTCTCTCTCTCTGACTCTGTCTCTCTCTTTCTCCCTCTGACTTTGACTCTGCCTCTGTCTGTCTCTCTCTCTGTGTGTGTATGTCTCTCTCTCTCTCTCTGTCTCTCTAGCCCTGTGTCATTCTCCCATATCTTTCTCTCTCTCTCTCTCTCTCTCTCTCTCTCTCTCTTTTTTTTTTTTTCTCTCTCTTCCCCGCTCTCTGCTTCTGTCTCTCTGTCTCAGTCTATCTCTCTATCTCTTCCTCTGTTCCTCTGCCTCTGCATATCTTTCTCTCTCTCTCTCTCTTCATTCCCCCTCTCTCTTCATCCACCCTCTTTCTCCCTCCCACCCCCCTCTCCCTCCCTCTCTCCCTCCCTCTGTTTGGCACTGAACTTTGTAAACACAATGTCCTCTTTTTTTTACAGAGGCCAAATAGATACTGTCAAACTTACCTCATTTCTAAATTCAGTTATTTTTAGATTGTTCTGTGAGTGATCTTTTTTTCCAGAAAATCTATATATCTCTGTCTCTGTCTCTCGGTCTCGGTCTATCTATCTATCTATCTATCTATCTATCTATCTATCTATCTATCTATCTATCTATCTATCTATCTATCTATCTATCTATCTATCTATCTATCTATCTATCATCAATCATCATTATCTATCTATCTATCTATCTATCTATCTATCTATCTATCTATCTATCTATCTATCTATCTATCTATCTATCTATCTATCTATCTATCTATCATCATTATCTATCTATCTATCTATCTATCTATCTATCTATCTATCTATCTATCTATCTATCTATCTATCTATCTATCTATCTATCTATCTATCTATCTTTTCCTCTCTCCCTCTGCCTCTTTATCTCTCTCTTTCTCTCTCTTCCCTGTCTCTTTGTCTCCCTCTGTCTCTCCCTCTCCCCACTTTCTTTTCCTCTCTCCCTCTCCCTCTGCCTCTTTATCTCTCTCTCTCTCTCTGCCCTGTCTCTTTAACTCCCTCTGTCTATCTCTCTCTTCATCCCCCCCTCTTTCTCCCTCCCCCCTCTCTCTGTCTCCATCTGTTTGGCACTGCACTTTGTAAAAACAATATCCTCTTTTTTTACAGAGGCCAAATAGATACTGTCACACTGTGTGCTCTCGGGCACAGAAATACAAAGATGAATCTGAAGCTATGGCTGAATTCAGTTGGAGGGAGAACTCATTCCTGGATTGATCTGCAGAAATGGTGGCACGGCCTTTTACAGAACTGGCATACCATTTGCCTCCGCTGTTGACATTTATGCCTGAGACCCATTCGAGACCTTTCCCGTGTGGTTGCTTGACCCAATGCCAAGCGTAGGATGAAGAAGTAGCAATGGAGAAACCTGTGACTTTACAAACTAGTTTGGGGTGACTTCCAAGTGTCACCACTGCCGGCCCAGATTGTATGAGCTGAATGTCTGAGAAGACCCCTTGGGGAAAAGAAAAAAAGGAAAGGAAAGGATTACAATCAGTAAACAAGATCTCTGGCCAGATAAAGATGTATTAGTCCCATTACAAATCCTCACATCTTGGCAGGGCCATCAAACAAAATGCAAAGAACCACATTGCCATGATGTCTCCCGAGGATGTCCCAGTGAGATCTCTGAACTTCAAAGGAAGTGATGATTTCTGAGTGGAGGGGCTTATTTTGAAGCAAAGCATCAGCACTGCATATCATAAAATTTGCATGGGTTCCTCCTCCATTGAGTGGTGAAAAATAAATGAAGACGTAAAACCTGAGATTGTTTCAAGGATGGCTCAAGGACCTCTTTGTCTTGCTTTTGATAAGGTGAGGTGGAGAGAAATTGAAATCTCTGGACCGTATGAAGCACAAAATATTATTTTCAGACACTTCAGCATGAATCAGTGTTATATTTTTTGCCTAATTTGGATTAGAGAAAAAGTAAAAATATACTGTATTTTTCGGAGTATAAGATGCATGTTTTCCCCTCAAAAAAAAAGGGTGAAAATCTGGGTGCGTCTTATACACTAAATACAGCATTTTTTGCCTCCTGAAGCCCCGCCCCCTTCACCAAAATGGCTATGCATTTCCTTATGGAGCCTTTCAGAGAGCTCCTGTGGGCTGGGGAGGGCAGAAATATTAAAAATGGACCTTCCCCCCCAGCCCCCAGCAGCACTCTATAAGCTTCCATTAGGCTGTGCATTCAATTTTTTTGACAAAAAAACAGACCCGTTTTTGCAAAAAACAGCCCGTTTTTTGCTCGTTTTTGCCCTCCCCCACCCTCCCAGGAGCACTCTGCAAGCCCCCCCCCCAAGGCTATTCATGCCTTTTTTGGGAAAAAAAACAAGGCCGTTTTCGTGAAAAACAGGCTGTTTTGGGGAGGTTTGCAGAGTGAAAAACTTTTTTTTTTCCTTTTGGAAAGCTCTTTAACTGATTGATGAGAATTACACTGATCAAGTGCTGTGCCAGCAGATACACCTACCTACCTCCTGTATTTCTCTCTCTCTCTCTCGATTTCGCTCTCTCTATCCCTCTACCTTCCTACCTACCTACTTACCTACCTACACACACTCTCTCTCTCCCTACCTACTGTATTTCTCTATCTCTCTCTATTTCCCTCTCTGGCCCTTTATCTACATACCTACATACCTATTCTCTCTCTCTCTCTCTCCCTACCTATAAACACACACACACTATTTCTCCCTCTCTATCCCTCTACCAACCTACCTACCTACACACTCTCTTTCTCTCTCGATTTCTCTCTCACACTATCCCTTTATCTACCTACCTACCTAGCTTCTCTCTCTCTCCCTACCTACCTTCTGTATTTCTCTCTCTCTCGATTTCTCTCTCTCTATCCCTCTACCTTCCTACCTACCTACTTACCTACCTACACACACTCTCTCTCTCCCTACCTACTGTATTTCTGTATCTATCTCTATTTCTCTCCCTAGCCCTTTATCTACATACCTACCTACCTATTCTCTCTATCTCTCTCCCTACCTATACACACACACACCCAGACACACACAATTTCTCCCACTATCCCTCTACCAACCTACCTACCTACACACTCCTTTCTCTCTCAATTTCTCTCTCACACTGTCCCTTTATCTACCTACCTACCTAGCTTCTCTCTCTCTCCCTACCTACCTACTGTATTTCTCTCTCTTTCTCTCCCTGTCTCTCCCTCTATCTACCTACCTACTTTTTAAAAAAATTGTCTCTTCAAAACCGTGGTGCGTCTTATACTCCGATGCATCCTATACTCCAAAAATACAGTAATCGAGAAAAAATGCCAAGTCCCAATACTTTGGGGGCTCAATTTCAGAGGAGATTATAATAAATAACATTGAATAAGTGAAGTTATGACTGGGAAAAGTCGGTATCTCCAATATTTGTCATGCATCCCTAGATGGATCAAATATATTGTGGACTCAAAATTAACCTTTCCACATGAAAATGAGTAAAGGTCCCACCTATTAAAGATTTGATCATTTCTTGTATGCATTGGTTCTATCATGTATGCGTCAGGGTTCCAAGTAATACACCCATAGAAAGCAAAACTCAGAGACAGTGGATCCTTTAAATAATAGTTTTATTGGGTATATCATATTGGCACTGTTCTGGCAAAAACGGGCTCTGAAGGTCCCTATGGTTTTCACCTAATTGAAAGTAAAACTTTTCCTTCCTTCCCCAAATAATTAATCACATGGTCCAATCAAGGTGCCACCTGGTTGCCTGGTAACATCACTCCTCCTCTCCCTGACCAGGTGTGAGAATGTCCTTGGTTCCCAGGAGAAAGTATTTTGTTTTGGCTACAAAACCCCAACAACCCCTATTTTCCCCCTCCCTATCCCTCAGCTCCAGTGGGGCGATGCAGAAGTTTCAAAATGGCTTGTGTCAGGCCAGCTTCAGGATTGACAGGATCCCTAGGTAGATCCCATCTATTGCAAAGCCAAAATTAACCTTTCCATGTGAAAATAAATGAAGATCCCACCTATCAAAGATTCGATCATTTCTTGCGTGCATTGGTCCCATCATGTACAGGTCCCATCCTGAAGCAGGCCTGCCTTTCCAGATCTGTCAGGAATTAAGAGACGATCAGGAACAATGCAGTAAAACAAGTAAACTGATCACGTGGCAGGTTGGGGGTTAGTATAGCTGATAACCAGTGGGAGTCAGTGCAACTCAGGAGAATCAGGAGTTTTATAATGCCCAAACTGCCCATCCCTCTACATTCTGGACCCATGCAGACTAGCAATAGACTTTAAGAGCTGTCCCAGGCAGAGTCAATTCCAGTAATCTAACTGCAGAGGGCCAAGGAAATGGCCTGGAAGGGGAGTAGGAAGGATCACTAAAGAATAATAGTCAGAGAAAAGGAGTATGTAGAAATCTAGTAGAGTATATATATCTTTTACAAAGAAGATGGAATGTACTTGAATGCAGACAGTCTTCAACTTTTGACCATAATTTCGACTGTAATTTTGAAAGCTAGTGATTGTTGTCACGTGTGGAAGCACCCACTTCACTGGAAACAACTCAAAGAGTGTTTGGTCAATCAACCAGCATGTTGAGGTGGGAATCAGTGCAACTCAGAGATCAAAAGCTTAATAATGTCCAGAGGGTCCATTCCTTTGCATTCTGTAGCGATGCAGGTTAGAAATACACTTCAAGGGCTTTCCAAGACAGCTTTTTGATCAGAAATGTTGGCAGTTTGGCAGTTCGAATCCCTAGTGCTGCATAACGAAGCCTCCGGAGTGCAAAAAACTGGCTCTATGGACAAACCAGAAGTTCAGGAATGGACTTCCTGTTTGCTCATAGGGTCGGTTTAAGCCCTCAGGAGGCTTCAGGGACCTTCAGGAGGCTTCCCTGAAGCCTCCAGAGGTCTGAAAACAACCCTATGAGCAAACCAGAAGTCCGTTCCCGAACTTCCGGTTTGCACATAGGGCCATTTTTTTGTACTCCGAAGGCTTCAGGGAAGCCTCCTGAAGGTCCCTGAAGCCTCTGGAGGGCCTCCGGGGGGTGTTGCCCTCCCCAGGCTCCTATAAAGCCTCTGGAGCCTGGGGAGGGCAAAAAAAGCATGCAAAAAATGGGGGGTTGCACCTCTCATGTGCGCATGCGCACTGGGGGGGGTGTTGCACGTTAAATTATGGATGTGGCATGCCCATGCACGACCCCCTGTGCTCCCACCCTTATGGCATGCGAGCCAAAAAAGGTTCGCCATCGCTGCCCTACATCATTCTAGATAAGCGGCTGTCCGGTCACTTCTTAAAAACCTTACCACATTTTTGATGTCCCTTTATTAAACCTCTGTCAAAATTGATCCAATAAAGCTAATCACATTTCTTAAAATTACTTGTTACTGTTCCATCAGCCATCTCTCTGACACACTCTTTCTCCCTCCCTCTTACTCCCTCTCCCTCTCTCCCAGGCCCCCTCCCCCCTCTCTCTCCCCCTCCCTCCTTCTCCTTCCGTCTGCTCAGCATTGCATTTCGTGAAAACAATTTCCTCTTTTTTTTACAGTGGTCAAATAGATACTGTCACACTGTGAGCTCTCGGGCACAGAAATACACAGAGGAGTCTGCAGCTGTGAGAGAATTCAGTTGGAGGGAGAACTCATTCCTGGACTGATCTGCAGAAGTGGTGATGCGGCTTTTCACAGAATTGGCATACCATTTGGCTCCACTGTTGGCATTTATGGCTGAGAGCCATGCAAGGCCTTTCCCGCGTGGTTGCCTGACCCAATGCCAATCATATGATGAATGACCGATGGAGAAGCCCATGACTTTACAAACTAGGTTGAGTTGACTTCCAGGCTTCACCATTCCTGGTCCAGATTCTGCAAGCTGAATGTCTGCGAAGACCCCTTGGGGGAAAAAAATAACAACCACAAATGATTGCAATTAGCAAAGCAACGTCACGGACAACATTCCCAAAGGTGCTTTTTCAGGAGTCAAGTTGTTTTTCTTTGAAGACATGTCACTTCTCATCCAAGAAGTTTCTTCAGCTCTGTCTGGATGATGAGAAATGGAAGGATTTATATCCATTGCAGACAGCTGGTCATTTCCATTCTTTTAGAGAGTCTCCGAGGCCATTTGGTTCCAAACTTGATTGCAGCAAATACGACTTCAGTAACAGAATTGTCAGTGCCTGGAATGCACTACCTGACAGTATGGTTTCTTCCCCAAACCCCCAAAACTTTAACCTTAGATTGTCTGCTGTTGACCTTACCCCGTTCCTAAGAGGTCTTTAAGGGGCATGCATAAGCGCACGTCCCTGTCCTAATATTCTCTTGTATTCGTACCCATTTCATGCATTCATAATCACGTTTATACTTCTAATTCATGCTTAATGAAATAAAATAAATACATAAATACATAAAAATTTGGAGGTCTTCGGGGGTCACCTGAGTAGTGCAAATTTGTGTGTAGCCTTCTTGGATGAGAAGCGAATTGTCTTCAAAAGAAAAGAACAAGGAAGTCCAGTTGCTTCCTGAAAAAGCATCTTTGGGACAACCGTGACCTGGATGACGGAGAATGTCCATAAACATCACTGATTAAATAAAGACCTCTCAATTTCCCGTGAAATATTCTTACATTTTGGGAGGGCTGTAAAACAAAATGCAAAGAACCATAACACCATCCTGGCCCTTTAGGATGTCCCAGTGAGGTCTTTGAACTTCAAAGGAAATGAGGACTCTCATCCTGGATGGGCTTATGTTGAAGTGACCCATCAGCATTGCAAGTTTTGCATGAACTCCTCCTCTATTGCAGGGTGGGAAAATAAATTCTTAAAACCTGACTTTCTGCTTCTTTTGAGAAATTGAGGCGGAGGGACATTAAAATCTCAGTCTGCGTGAAATGCCTAGTGAAATTTTATCGGCAGATTCTTCACTTGTATCAGCATGACTTGGTGTTCTGTTTTTGCATCCTTTGAGGAAGGTAAAGAAAGCAAAAATATAATGGAGACATAAAATTAACACTTCATGTTTGTTTGGGCTCGCTTTCGGGGAGATCATAAGAAACAATTCCAAATTTATGAAATCTCCATATTTCAAATATTTGTGATGCACTCCAAAGCAGATGATATCTATACCAAACTTTTCCTTTTCATAATAGTGCCTGATGAAGAAGAGGAGAAATAGCTGGGTCTGATGCCTGATGCGCAGATATGCAGAAGAAGAGAGGAGAGCAGCAGGAATCTATGGGCCGGCCCTTGGGGTGGAAGCTCCACCCTAACTCTGGGGATAAAAGGCAGGGGGAGCAGAGATGAATAAGTGTGGCAGGCAGCTATTCATCTCCATCTGGGTCAGCCACTGATAGTCTGGACTTCTGAATCCTGTCGGGAACTTTATCGGAATTCTTTCTTGGAATCTGTGATGCTGAGAGTCAGGTGCACCTTTTGAGTAAGTGTGTTTGTTTGTGTGTGTGTGTCTGCTGCTGCATAAGAGCAAGGACACCTTCCAGGACTCTCTTTATGAGTGTGTGGAGAGAGAGAGATACTCCTGGTATGTTGTGGCCATTTCAGGAGGAAAAGGAACGAACTTCGCATTCCACTTTTACTTAGAAACTTTGTTTGCTGTGTGTGTCTATGTCTGTGTCAGAGAGAGAGAGAGAGAGAGAGAGAGAGAGAGAGAGAGGGAGGGAGGGAGGGAGGGAGGGAGGGAGGGAGAGAGAGAGAGAGAGAGAGAGAGAGAGAGAGAGAGAGAGAGAGAGAGAGAGAGAGAGAGAGAGAGAGAGAGAGAGAGAGAGAGAGAGAGAGAGAGAGACTGACTCTTTCCCGGGGTTGCTGGTGGTCCTAATAATTGGATTATTTGGTTAAAAACAGCATGCTTGTTGTGTTTGGGAACTGGGTCAGAATACATTCATTTGGCAGTGTGACTATTATTATGAGATAAACCCAGGAATAAAACAGAGCACACAGCACACAGAGCGTTTGTACAATTAATAGTGGGTTTATATATCCACATAGTGCACATGTACATGCATATTATATCCCTTACCACTCAGCTACGGCCACAAGGAGACAAATGAGATACACGACGAGAGAGAAATGCCCTCTAATGGCCACCTATATATAGACACCTCTTAAAAAGGTAAATAGCTTGTGTGGACCCCATCAGAGTCTTAAAGGGCCGATACCATATTTTGCTGAATCATCCTCATTGCATCAGCTTACAACCTTACATCAGCTGGCAGCTATTAAATCCTCATTACCTGACATCATTTTTATCCATTTTTAAGGGGGGGGGGGAGTCAAGGCTTCCCAGTCCTTTATAAAAGCAGTTCTTGTTCTTTTCCTAATCAAAGAAATCGGAAGTGATATTCAGTTGGTTCAGACTGGTTCGAGTGAACCACTAATGGAGATCGCTGGTGGGCCTGCCCATCTGTCCCAGTACTATGCTGTCCTATTTGGTCACATTTTTGAGGCCGGGCACATGCACGAAAGGCACACATGTGACCAAAGTGCATGCACGGAAGGCTGGGAACATGCGTGTAAAAATAAGTGAAACCCACTGCTGAAAGAAGTCCAGTGACGTGCAGTGAGGTTTATGGCTGGTGAGGCTGGTGACGTCATCAGGAAGGCGGGGAATGGGACGTGTGCTGGAGGCTCAGGCTGCCTCAGCCTCCAGCACACGTGATCCCATTCCCCGCTTCCTGAGTGTGCTCCGCCGGCTCATCCTCCGCAGTCCTCGAAAGCGCCTGGGGAACGACGAGAACCTTCCTGCCTCTGCTGGACTTTGCGCACTTCTCGCGACTGCATATTCCAGTAGCGAGAAGCGCGCGAAATCCAGCAGAAGCAGGAAGGTTCTCGTCGTTCCCCAGGCGCTTTCGTGCCTTCGTCATCCAGCAGCACCCACAACATTTCTGCCTCCGCCCTCCGCAGCTCCCGGGAGCGGCCGGAAGGACGTATATAATATATATAATGGTTTTGTTGTATTCGGGTCTTTTCCCGTGTAAGGTTGAGATTGTCTTTGCAACGTTTTGGCAGGATCTCACCTGCCATCTTCAAGCGTGGGCTTAAAATGTTTTAAGCCCACACTTGAAGATGGCAGGTGAGATCCTGCCAAAAGGTTGCAAAGACAATCTCAACCTTACACGGGAAAAGACCCAAATACAACAAAACCAGCATACCTACACCCGTGAAAATCTACGAAAACATATATATATATATATATGTTATTTATCAGTACAAATACAACATATATACATATATACATATATACATATATACATATATACATATATACATATATACATATATACATATATACATATATACATATATACATATATACATATATACATATATACATATATACATATATACATATATACATATATACATATATACATATATACATATATACATATATACATATATACATATATACATATATACATATATACATATATACATATATACATATATACATATATACATATATACATATATACATATATACATATATACATATATACATATATACATATATACATATATACATATATACATATATACATATATACATATATACATATATACATATATACATATATACATATATACATATATATATATATATATATATATATATATATATATATATATAATGTATGTATGTATGTATGTATGTATGTATGTATGTATGTGTGTATATATATATATATATATGTGTGTGTGTGTGTGTGTGTGTGTGTGTGTGTGTGTGAAGTCTATATAGCAGTTTCCACAAGTGGTTCCAGCTTCATGGCCCAGTCCTTCATTGTGGGATGTAAATTGTATTGCTGAATCCATTTCACCCTTTTTTTTTTAACACAGCCCCAATAGCTTTTGTCTCATGGTGCAGAGCCGGGTACAAAAATAGAGAGATGATTCAGCAGCTGTCACAGACTCGATCTGGAGGTAGAATTCATTTCTGGTCTCGTCTGCGGAAATGGTGGCTCGGTTTTTCACAGAGGCGGCGTACCACTTGTTTCCACTGTGAACATTTATGGCTGAGACCCATTCCAGGCCCTTCTCAGGAGAGTGTCTCATCCAGTGCCATTCATTAGACACAGAGATGGAGACACCGGTCACTTTGCAAACTAAGTTGAGAACATCTCCAGGTCTCACCACCTCTGGTCCAGATTCAGCGAACTGGACATATGATAAGACCCCTTGAAAAAAAAAAGACAAGAGTTGTTGACAAACATTACAAATTAGTAGAAGCACAAAAAGAGGAGATGTTAGAAACCAAATAGCCTTTCCTCTCTTTTTCCTTTTTTAGTGGTCACCTATTTTGCTTTGTTAATTTTCTCTTTTTTTCAACATGCCTGTACAATAATAAGTCAGGATACAGTGGAAAGTTTGGCATTAAATATTTGACTTAAGGCAGTAACCTTTACAAAAAAAATATTTCGTTGTCATTTTCAGTTGCTTATTAATCATATATTCAACTTTGGTTATGAAATCTAAATATTCCTACGTTGATTAACATAGACATTTCAAAATATAGTTAACATTTCAGGGAAAAAGATTTTCTCTCCCTCCCCATCTTTAGAATAGGGTAGGGTACGGTAGGGTACGGTAGGGAGGGTAGGATAGGGTAGAATAGAATAGAATAGAATAGAATAGAATAGAATAGAATAGAATAGAATAGAATAGAATAGAATAGAATAGAATAGAATAGAATAATTAGAATATAATAGAATAGATTAGATTAGAGTAGAGTAGAATAGAATAGAATAGAATAGAATAGAATAGAGTAGAGTAGAGTAGAGTAGAGTAGAGTAGAGTAGAGTAGAGTAGAGTAGGGTAGGGTAGGGTAGGGTAGGGTAGAGTAGAACAGAACAGAACAGAACAGAACAGAACAGAACAGAACAGAACAGAATAGAATAGAATAGAATAGAATAGAATAGAATAGAATAGAATAACAGAGTTGGAAAGGACCTTGGAGGTCTTCTAGTCCAACCCCCTGCTTAGGAAGGAAACCATACACCACTTCAGATGAATGGTTATCCAACATCTTCTTAAAGACTTCCAGTGTTGGGGCATTCACAACTTCTGGAGGCAAGTTGATTAATTGTTCTAGCTGTCAGGAAATCTATCCTTATTATTATCATTATTAACCTTTGAAAGTCTAAGTTATCTAAATATTAGAGTGTTCATACTTAATATTGCATAAATACCACAATAATAATATAAAAAACTTCCTTTTTATGACCCTCTAATCCCTTAATTTAGGGTAGACAGTGTTGAGGATTTACTGGCTGGATGCCCTTCCTGTTACCAGGATATGAAGCACAACATAGCATGGCAGGTAATATAATAATATAGCATAATATAATACAATGTAATTAATGTAATATACATTAATGTTATACCTTGCAATAAAACAAAGAAAAGGAAAAAGGAAAAAAATTCCAGTCAACAGACCACATTATTAACCAAACAAAAATGTTTTCATTTCCTACAATAACGGTATGCTTACATCTTGGAAGAACCGTGAAAGATAATACAAATAGCCATAGAGCCATGGGGTTAGGCGCCTTTCAACTCAAGATGAGTTCCAACCCTTCCTTCTGCATGAGCTTCTTTTTCAGGGGGATTGTTCCTAGTGACTTCTGCCGGAATTTGCATGAACTCCTCCTCCAGAGGCTGAATGAGAAATAAAATAAGAATTTGATCAGGGATTTCCCCCCCCCCCCCCATCTTTGCCTCTATGTTGGGGAAGCCTCCAGAGATGAAGCATCCAGAATTGGTGGGTACTCCATCCCTGGAAGCTTTCGAAAAGAAACATGGACAACCATTTGTCTGAAATGGTATAGAGTCTCCTGCTTGAGCAGGGGGTTGGATTAGAAGCAGGGGTGGGCTACTACATGTTCGCCTGGGTTTGGGAGAACCCGTAGCTAATGTTATGGCTGGTTCAGAGAACCTCCAAATCCTAGCTGGCCCCGCCCACTCCTCCCCTCTCCTTCTGCCTCACCCCTCCCCTCCTAGGGGTCTCCAGGCAGCACATTTTGGGTGCTAGGTAAGTGCAGGACTCATGCGGAAATGTCTACCAGAAAACAAGCAAGCTGAGAGAGCATCAAGGACTTCTCCTCCATCATTCCCTTCTAACACTTCGTAGTTGGATAATGAAATATCTGCAAGAAAATGAGCAAGCTCAGAGAGCACCAAGGACCACACAAAACAATTACATGTTTATGACAAATATATCATCATTCCAAAATAAAACCTTCTCATAGATGATCCAGCTAAAGTATTGTTAGAAGTGATGTTTTATATCCTATGGCTGCGTCGCTCAAATTTTCTCAAATGAAAAAGGACACTTTGTTGAAAATCCAATACTTTATAATTTTGCTTGAGGTCTTCCAATCAAAACCACTCCTTTATTAATAAATGACCGCCCAATGTCGTCAACCAAAAAGGTAGTTGAAGGAAAATAAGGTAGGCAAATAATTTAGAGGGTATATAAGTATTCATTCTTCTGCCAACTTAACAGTTTTGGAAAAAGATCAAAAATTGGCTGGAGGCAATAACGGGGGTTAAAATAGAATGGAAACCGGAAATCTTTTTATTAGGAATAATGTCTGCGAAATACAAAAAAGAAATCCAGTATTTAATACCTCATATAACTATGGCGGCAAGGATTGCCTTTGCCCAGAAATGGAAAAACAAACTAATTCCAAGTGAAGATGAAGTAATAAGAAAGGTAATGGACTGTGCTGAAATGGACAAACTAACTAAAGAAATCCAGGGAAAAGAAGGATCAGAATTCTACCAGATATGGGATAAATGGTATAGGTGGATGGAGGAAAGAAACAAGAATCAATGAAGGAATGTAACAAAACTCAAAAATAATAGTTATGAGTCAAATAAGAAAGTTAAGAATGGTGAAACCCAAATAAAATACAATTGAATGGGGAAAAAATAATAAAAATAAAAATAAAAACTTAGTTAATTTTTGGTGATTAATAAGTAGAACTTTGTAGATGCTTATAGAATGTTCTTATTTTTAAAATGTTTATTCGTTAACAGATAACGCATCATGACAATAATAATGAAATAATAACTCTAACTGGTAAAAACAATTTGGATATAAAGTATAATATGGGACCTGGGGAAAAGATTTATTAATTTTATTAATATTTTTTTGTTTAGATTTTGTTATAAAGATGTAATCTCTCCTGGGTACTTATAAATTCTAGTAATAAATTTTTGTCTGGATTTATTATAATATAAATATAAATGATTCTAGACAAAAGCATGTTTAAACAAATACAGTTAAATGAGAATGATGGTATATTGATGGTATAAAGATTTTTGATTTAAAATGTACAATCCAATATGAATGAAGTATAAAGAATGATTGTAGTAACCCATGAAATTTATTTGTAACCAATCGACATGCTTTCTGGAAGATGTAATGAAGAATGTTTTTTTTGTTTTTTTTTTGTTTAATTAAAACAATAAAACAATAAAAAAACACTCCTTTATTAATAAATGACCGCCCAATGTCGTCAACCAAAAAGGTAGTTGAAGGAAAATAAGGTAGGCAAATAATTTAGAGGGTATATAAGCATTCATTCTTCTGCCAACCTAACAGTTCAAAAGCATGCAAAAAAATGCAAGTAGAAAAAGAGGAACCACCTTTGGTGGGAAGGTAACAACGTCCCGTGCACGTTCAGAGTTTAGTCATGCCGGCCACATGACCACAGAGACATGGCTTCGGCTTTGAAATGGAGATGAGCACCACCCCCTAGAGTCAGGAACGACTAGCATATATGTGCGAGGGGAACCTTTACCTCTACCTTAAGCGTTCATTGAATTTTAAGCTGCAGGGTTTTCCCCTTCGTCTTCATTCTTGGCCTCTTTCCGTGCTTGGCTCTCTAAGACCTTGAGATCTTGTCTGTCTCCTCCATCCAGCTGCAGAGGCAGCAGGGATGGCCTGGGGGCCTCCGGTTTCTGCGCTGAAGGGTCCTCTGAGGTTTTTGTACAGGAGGGAATGCAGATGCTCTCACTGTGTCTCTTGTACAATAATAGACAGCAGAGTCTTCAAGCTTCAAGTCGTTCAGCTGCAGAGTGGTCGAAGCCTGTGCATTATCTCTAGTTTGGATGAATCTTCCTACAATGGCAGGATTATACCAAGGGCTAGCACCCAAAGTAGGCATTCGGCACAGCCATTCCAGTCCTTTCTTTGGTTGTTTACGGACCCAGCTCATGTAATAATTTGTAAAGCTAAATCCGGAAGTCTGACAGACGACGGTGAGCGAACCTCCAGGTTCTTTGATGCCCCCTCCGGATTGAGTCATCTGGATTTCGCAGTGGCAGCCTGAAAACAAGAATCCTAATGAGCATCGGGGGAAACATAGGCAGAAAATCTATGCATACACTGTATATTCCAAGTGGGGGGAGGGAAGGATCTACCCGAGAAAGCAGCAGAGAGCAAGATAAGTTTGATCCACAACATCATCACCCTGACTGGGTTGGGTGGAAGACTGTGAGGCTTCCTCTGTTTCATTTTCCAGATCTTACGGGTTTCGGAGACTGCAAGGTTAGATTGGGAACATCATTCTTTAAGAAGGTCAACTGGTTCAACTAATTTGCATTGGCTTCTTTTTATAACCATCTGGGCTTTGCTGTTGGGTTCTTAATGTACGTAACAGTGTCTTCATCTAAAGAAAAAAATAAGATCAAGACCTAGAGAACATCCTTGTTAGGGAGCAGCCAGGCTTCTGGTGGGACAAGCCAAATTGCCCCCAATAATTTGGGTCCTCATTTTACTGACTTCAGAAAGATGGTTTGGTTTGGTTTGGTTTATTTGGATTTATATGCCGCCCTTCTCCAAAAGGACTCCCGGCGGCGTACAACATTAAATAACACACATCCCAAAAGTTAAAAAAGATTAAATCCATATCCAGAAAAACAAACCGAATTTTTAAAAAAACCAATACATTTAAAATAAGTTAAAATTAACAGGCCAGGCCGGCTTGCTGGAAAAGCCAACTTTTTAGGGCACGTCAGAAGGACTGGAGGTCGGGGATTATGCGAAGCTCCGGGGGCAGCTCATTCCAGAGGGAAGGCGCTCCCACAGAGAAGGCTCTCCCCCTGGGGGTCACCAGCCGACACTGCCTGGCCGACGGCACCCTGAGGAGGCCAACTCTGTGGGATCGTACTGGACGGTGGGAGGCTACCGGTGGCAGTAGGTGGTCTCGCAGGTACCCTGGGCTTAAGCCATGGAGTGCTTTAAAGGTCATAATTAATACCTTGAATCGCACCCGGAAAACAACCGGCAACCAGTGCAGGCCGCCTAAAAGGGGTGCAACATGAGAGCACCTAGGTACCCCCATGACAACCCGCGTGGCCACATTCTGGACCAGCTGAAGCCTCCGGGTGGTCTTCAAGGGCAGCCCCATGTAGAGAGCATTGCAGTAGTCCAGGCGAGAAAGGACGAGGGCATGAGTGACTGTGCACAGAGCATCCCGATCCAGGAAGGGGCGCAACTGACGTACCAGGCGAACCTGGTGGGCGGCTGAGTCAACCTTCAGCTGGCCAAGTTGCACATATATTCAAATTTCTGCATTTAGAGATCAGTAGGTTTCTAGGCCCAATTCAGGATAGTAATTAATACTTTTGAAGCCACATATATGACCACATACCAGAATCATACCACATACCAGAATCTATCAGGCAATGCTATGAAAAATTGAATTTGTTCATCTGCTGAAGTCAACCAGAGAAGACTTATTCTACATTCTCCTTCCTTACAAGGTATTGGTTGATAGGGTGGGTGGCCTTTTCTGGGGTGGTTCCACCCTGTGGAACATTTTTCTTCCAGAAATACATACTGATATGAAATTCATCTTGATAAATTTTAATCAACTTAAGACAGTTTTGGGGGCTGCAACGACTCAGTAGTTAAAGACGCTAAGTTTTCAGCTGGCAGCCCAGGTTCAAGATCAGAATGCCATGTGATGGGGTGAGCTGGGCCATTACTTTCCCCACTTCCTGCCCAACTAGCAGTCGGAAAGCATCCAAATGCAAGTAGATGAATAGGTACCACTTGGGTGGGAAGGTAACTATCACTAGGGAAGCATTTGTGGACAATGCTGGCTCCCTTAGCTAAGAAACGGAGGTAAGCACCACCTCCTACAATTGGACTCAGCTGGACATTATTTTATTTATTTTATTAGACTTGTTAGCCGCTCCCTCTCCACGAAGGGACTCGGGACATGGGAAACCTTTTCAACAAGTCTTTGGTCCCCAATGGATGGTGCCAATCATAGACATTATTTTATTTAAGAGCCGTGGTGGTGCAGTGGTTAGAATGCAGTATTGCAAGCTAACTCTACCGACTGCCCAGAGTTCAAATCTCACCAGGTTCAAGATTGACTCAGCCTTCCGTCTTTCTGAGGTCGGTAAAATGAGGACTCAGATTGTTGAGGGCAATAGGCTGACTCTGTAAACCACTTAGAGAGGGTTGTAAAGCACTGCGAAGCAGTATATAAATCTAAGTGTTACTTATTATCTATAGATAGAACCAGAGGTTCCTAAATCCTAGATTCCATTCGTGTGTGTGTGTGTGTGTGTGTGTGTGTGTGTGTGTGTATTTGTGTTACAACCCCTGGTATGCCCAAATATGGGAGGAAGGTCACTACTCCCTCTTTCTGTCCTTCGGCTTATCACAGAAGACCATGCAGGCAGAAAACCATTTTTTTTTAATGTTGCCTTTTTATATTTGTGTTGTATTTGTACTGATAAATAAATAAAGGGAGACTAGTATAGATCTATTTTGAGCTAATTAGCTCTCATCAGCTAGCCATACCCTTAGGTTCGAATCCCAGTAAGGGTATGGCTAGCTGATGAGAGCTAATTAGCTCGAAATAGATCTATACTTGTCTCCCTTTATTTATTTATCAGTACAAATACAACATACATACATACATACATACATACATACATACATGCATATATATATATATATCTGTTTGTGTGCCTGCGTGTGTGTATGTGTGTGTGTGTATGTTCCAACGTAACTCTGGAACGCCTTGAGCAATTTCAACCAAACTTGGGTACACACCCTCTGGAAACAAATACTGTGGGGGTAAGACACCCCTAACGCTCCTCGGGGTGGCTTTTCTGTTAAGATGCAGCCTGTTGTGCCTTAAAATGGCTTCTACTGTACTGCGGTAAAATGGCTTCTACTGTACAGCGCGGTGGAGTTGCCATGGTAACAGCATCACAGTACTCCACAAGGGGGCTCCAATATTAGAGGTAAGGGGGGAAATCCAATATTAGAAATTACGTTTGGTCCGGACATTTTCCCCCTATAAATAAATACCTGGGCAATACTGGGCTATCAACTAGTTTAACCCAAAGGGCTTTTGAAAGCTATTTTCCTTCACTTCATATTGGAATCATATTTATTGAACAGTTCTGCCTGCCTGCCTGCTTCAGACCCTCTTGTTCCTTATCCATCAATTTCAGATCTTACGCTTTACAGATGATGCCGAATGTTGCTTTGTGACTTTTCATACACAGCCTTGTGTACAAGGGATTCCTTGTAAACCTGTACAGAACTGCAGATACATTCTAATCTAACCGATGGGCAGACCGGTATAACACAGTCACACTCAAAGCAGGATGGTTTTTGCTTGGCTTCTACTTCCCTTTCTCTTATTGTGCATCTCTGGTACAATAATACACTGCTGTGTCTTCAGTTTTCAGACTGTTCATTTGGAGAAACATCAGGCTGTTGGAATCATCTCTGGAGATGGTGAATCGCCCTTTCACTTTATCCGAGTAATAAATGGGATCTGAGTCGGTACTTATATAAGCCACCCACTCCAAGGGCTTTCCGGGACTTTGTCTCACCCAGTGCAAATAGGCACCACTGAAGGTGAATCCTGATCCTCGACAGGAGAGACGGAGGGATTGTCCGGGTCTTTTCACATCCCCACCGGATTCTACTAGCTGGACCGCCGAATAGACACCTGCAAAGAAAGATTGCTTAATGTGGACTTATGTGTGTTAGACGTTGAAATACAACAGCGTTGTTTGATGGTCAGAAGAACCGAAATTACCTTTGAAAAGTGCAAAAGAGAAAACAAACGGCAACCAAAATATCATTTTCTCCTCTCTCTCTCTTTTTTTTCCGCTCTGGAAAGGATTCACTTGCAATGATGTCTGGCGTTCTGGACATCCAGAAGAAATTAAGATCGAATGTAATGATTTGCATCTACGTTTGCATAGCACTCATAATAAAAGAGAAACAGAGAACATGCAACCCTGTAGAAGACTGCGGGATAGAAACTCAATGAAGCTCTCCCTACATGGAACATTTGTCCAATTCTATGTAGATTATGACGTTTGCCGGAAAAGAGAAGCAACTAAAATTCCTTGACAAAATATTTTTTTTCATCGGAAATATAACGAGATTGCAACCACACTCACTTTCCTCATACAGAGCTCCAGTATGATCATCCCCTTAGAACATCTGGAAACTTGCTAAGTATCTGACTGCCAGTTAGACGTTTAGTGAAGGAATTTTAATCCTCCACTTTTACCACCACAATCGAGCCCCGAAATTTATGTTGCTGAGTGAGAAATTTGTCCCAAGTGTGATTTGCCCCATTTTACGACCTTTCCTGTCGTATTTGTTAAGTGAATCAATGCACTTGTTAAATTAGTAACACAGTTTTTAAGTTGACTTTGCTTGTCAGAAGGTTGCAAAAGGGAATTGCATGGAATTGCATGGAATGGAATGGAATGGAATGGAATGGAATAGAATAGAATAGAATAGAATAGAATAGAATAGAATAGAATAGAATAGAATAGAATAGAATAGAATAGAATAGAATAGAATAGAATAGAATAGAATAGAATAGAATAGAATAGGAAAGGGAGTGGAATGGAGTGGGGTATGATAGGATAGGATAGGATAGGATAGGCTAGGATAGGATAGAATAGAATAGAATAGAATAGAATAGAATAGAATAGAATAGAATAGGAAAGGGAGTGGAGTGGGATGGGATAGGATAGATAGGATAGATAGGATAGATAGGATAGATAGGATAGATAGGATAGATAGGATAGATAGGATAGATAGGATAGATAGGATAGATAGGATAGATAGGATAGGATAGGATAGGATAGGATGGGATAGCATAGATAGGATAGGATAGGATCGGATAGGATAGGATGGGATGGGATGGGATGGGATGGGATAGGATAGGATAGGATAGGATAGGATAGGATAGGATAGGATAGGATAGAATAGAATAGAATAGGAAAGAGAGTAGAGTAGAGTAGAGTAGAGTAGAGTAGAGTAGAACAAAACAGAACAGAACATAACAGAACAGAACAGAACAGAACAGACAGAGTTGGGAGGGACCTTGTAGGTGATCTAGTCCAACCCCATGCCCAAGCAGGAAACCCTACACCCTTTCTGACAAATGGCAGTCCAATCTCTTCTTGAAAGCCTCCAGTGATGAAGCTCCCACAACTTCCAAAGGCAACTTCTGTTCCACGGGTTGATTGTCCTCACTGTCAGAAAATCTCTTTTTATTTCTAGGTTGAATTTCTCAATCAGTTTCCATCCATTATTCCTTCTCTGGCCTTCGGGTGCTTTCGAAAATAGTTTGGCACTCTGCCCCCCCCTCCTCTCTGTGGCAGCCCCTCAAATATTGGAACACCGCGACCGTCATGTGAGTCCGTTATCAAGCTTCCAAATGTAAATCACATGATCGTGGAGATGCTACAATGCTCAGAAGCGTGAAAAATGATCATAAGCCACTTTTTTTTCCACTGCTGTTGTAACTTTGAATGCTGAATGAGTTAACTGTTGTAAGTCGAGGGCTACCTGTATTATAATAGGCAAGCATAGGTCATAAATGATATGTCTTGATGGGAGGTTCCCATTTGTGAAAGAATCTCAATATGGCAAACAGTTGAAGAAGACTCAGCCTACCCTGACTGATGATTTCACTTCAAACTATCAGAAGAGAAAATTTCTTAATGTAAGAAAGTCTTCTTCTTCTTCTTCTTCTTCTTCTTCTTCTTCTTCTTCTTCTTCTTCTTCTTCTCCTTCTCCTTCTCCTTCTCCTTCTCCTTCTCCTTCTCCTTCTCCTTCTCCTTCTCCTTCTCCTTCTCCTTCTCCTTCTCCTTCTCCTTCTCCTTCTCCTTCTTCTTCTTCTTCTTCTTCTTCTTCTTCTTCTTCTTCTTCTTCTTCTTCTTCTTCTTCTAACTGGTTAGGTGACTTGAAGGGCACCTGAAGGCCAGACGACGAATAATGGATGGAAACTGATCGAGGAGAGATTCCACCTATAAATAAGAAGAAATTTCCTGACAGTGAGAACAATCAACCCATGGAACCGAAGTTGCTTTCAGAAGTTGTGGGAGCTTCATCACTGGTGGCTTTGAAGAAGAGATTGAACTGCCATTTATCAGAAACGGTGTAGGGTCTCCTGCTTGGGTGGGTGGGGGGTGGGGGTTGTACTAGATGACCTACAAGGTCCCTTCCAACTCTGTTAATTAATCTAATCTAAGGAGCACCTTTATTTTGCCAGCTTAAAATAATAAAGACTAAGGAATAAAATACTTTCTTCTGGGGACAGAAGTTCTCCATGGACCAGAAGAATGTTAATTTTCAAGAAAATTAACACTCAATATAAATAGAGCTACAAACCACATCCTTCATCTTTCTGACTCAGTTATCCCCAGGGAGGAGATATTTCCTTTTGTAGAACTTTGCTGCCCCCTTGTGAAATTTTTTTAAAAAAATTGAATGAAAATAATTTTAAGGCCTTTTTTTGCCTTCTCCTTTTGCATGTAAAATAATGGTATTAAAAAAAGAGTAATGATTTCTTCCTTTTGGGTCTAATGCAAAAAGACCTGGAGGGGGAAAAATGGAACTTGGTTGCTATATATGTTGAAGGCAGCATAAAAATGGAAGTACACTTTTTTTCTTCATTGTTTTTTTTAAAAAAATGTTAAAATCAAAAGAGGTTTATTGATATGAAATGATAAATACCATCAACATAAAATGGAGCTTGCTCAGAGGGAGAGTGTGAAAGAGAGAAGGGAGGCAAGGGAAGAAGAGAGGGTAAGGAGAGAGGTAGGGGGGAAGAGGAGGAGAGAAAGGAGTGGAAAGGGGAGAGAGGAGGAGAAGAGAGGAAGGGGAAGTAGAGAAGAGAAGAATGAAAGAAGGTAGAAAGGAGGTAGGGAGGAGGAGGAGAGACGGAGAAGAAAGTGACAGACAGGGTATGGAGAGCAGAGGAGCCAATCATTGTTTTTTGGGAGTTGATGGTAAGACAAATTGATGTTAATATTTAATAATTTATTTATATTTACATAAATAAATTATTAAATATTTATAATAATATAAAATAATGTTGGTAATGTAACAGTATACATGTGGTTATGTGTTATGAAAATGAAAAATAAATAAAAAAAACTCTATTTTTTAAAAAAATGGAAGGATACTTCAATTCCTAACATGGAAGAATGGCTGCAGAAATTGATGGCGTTGGCTGAAATGGCAAAATTAAATGGATAAAAACCCCTGCTCCGGCAGGAAAACCTATACCAAGATAATAGAAAGATGCATGTGTCATCAAAATGTTTAAGGAAAAGCAGAGGTAAAAGTAACTCTCAATAAAGATTTTGAAAGGTTTGAAAATATGGCTTGTTCTATACCCCCTGACCCACTTTTATGTATATTTTATTTTATTAATTTTATTAATTTAACTTTCCTGAAATCCAATAAATATTTCATATTGAGCCATCTTTCTCCTGATCTCAAAAGACAAATCTCTCAGAGACTTAACTCAGAAGCTGGCACTTGGGAGGACAGATCCATGGTCTTCATATTGTAGCAGTTCTGATTAGAATGGAATGGAATGGAATGGAATAGAATAGAATAGAATAGAATAGAATAGAATAGAATAGAATAGAATAGAATAGAATAGAATAGAATAGAATAGAATAGAACAGAATAGAATAGAATAGAATTCTTTATTGGCCAAGTGTGATTGGACACACAAGGAATTTGTCTTTGATGCAGATGCTCTCAGTGTACATAAAAAAGACCCTGACAGTTGACTTTTTGACCTTTACAAGAATGTCATAATGTACTCTCTGGTGGAATATTTTTAGGAAATATTTTTCCTTGTTAAGATTGCTTTTAAATCTCTCACAACTGTCGTTCCAAAAAAATATGAAGATTAACTTTAAAAACTTTCACATTTTTTTTTTATATTTTTAAGCATGTATTTATATTTCTGCCCTAGTGAGGTGACCAATTGAGATTTGGTTTCTTAAGATCTGGAACAATATTTAACATTTAAAATCTTATTGCTTTTATTTGGCAAAATTTAAATTGCCTTTGTTATATCTTTCCTTGTAACCTGAGTTGATATATATGTCAGCATTTCAAATATCATCCAAAATTAGGAAGAACTTTCCTCAAAGTTCCAATTTATTAAAAGAGACATGTTGGTGCATCTGTGGAAACCCGAATCTGAGCTTCCTGGGTTTCCCCACCCAGATGAAAGTTCAAGATCTTGCCCTCACACCCACAAGTCCATCACATGGTCCAATCTTCCACTGCCATGCTGGCAGTTCCACCCATCCAGTTCTGGTCAGGCTCAGAGGTGCAGAGACAAAGGATGACCTTGGTTTCTAGAAGGATTTTTTTATTTTGACAACACCACATTCTACTCCTTACTATTCCCCCCTCCCAACTGCCCACTAATAAAACAGCATAGTTAAAATAAGAGAGTGTGTGGCAGGTCAAAGATCCCGCAAGGAATATGACTGCAGGCCTGACAATATATGGTTGACAGAGTTCTCGTATTTTATTTCTAAAGAAGAGATGATACAGTAAAGTTACAGTAACCAAGCAAATACATAAATAGACAACTTTCTCATGCTCAGGTATATGTTATTGAAAGGAAGACTTGTATCCATTTCAGTGGGTGTCTTTATCTGCATGTGTGTGAATGTGTTAGACTTAGAATAACTTTATTGTCACTGAATGTACACTAATTGGCATACATTAAAATGAAATTTCATTGCATACAGCTTTCAATGGGTCACCCCCTCCAATATAGACTACATAAACATAAATAAATAAATGAATAAATAAATAATTATGCGTAGACCCACATATATTATATGACACAGAGAAAAAAGCACAGTCTAGTTCAGACATATATACATGTACATGGCAAGAATAATGAATCTTGCAAGATTACCAGACAGATGACGTAGGGATCAAACCTGTTACAGAATCTGGTAATAGTGCTAGAAATACTTCGAAACCCACTCCCAGAAGGGAGCAAGAGAAACAGACCGTCAAGTGGGTGGGTGGGGTCTCTAGCAATGTTTTGAGCTCTAAGCACATAGCACTTAGAAGCAGTATCCTGAAGCAGTATCCCTAGGGGAGAGGGAGCGGTTAACAAATCCAATAAAAGTAAAGTAAAAGTAATAACGGGAAGCGAGATTCCTATAATTTTCTCTGCTGTCCTCACCACTCTCTGTATGGACTTTCTATCTGAGGCACTGTGGCCACCAAACCAAACAAGGATGCAGTTTGTTAAAACACTCCCAATTGTGTCTCTGTAGAAAGTGTCCAGGACAGAAGGAAAAAGATGTGCTCTCCTCATCCGACACAGGAAATGCAGGTGCTGGTTTTCACGCTTCACTAAGGACAACGTGTGGACAGAAAAAATCAGAAAAATTCATTTTCTGCACCCCAGATACTTAATACTGTTGACCACCTCCGTAGCTCAGTTTGGTGGTTCGAATCCCTAGCACCGCATAACGGAGTGAGCTCCCGTTACTTGTCACAACCTAGCAGTTCAAAAGCATGTAAAAATGCAAGTAAAAAAATGGGGGCCGCCTTTGGAAGGAAGGTAACAGCATTCCGCGTGGCTCCAGCATTTAGTTATGCCAGCCACATGACCATGAAGATATCCTCGGACAGCGCTGGCTCAATGCAGATGTGCACTGCTCCCTAAAGTCGAGAATGACTAGCACACATCTGTGAGGGGAATATTTACCTTTATGTCATTTTTTTTATGACCAACACTTATTCTGTGGCACGTTAGAGAGCCATGTTTATAGTTGGCTTGCATAATGTTACCAATTGCTCCTCTGTGGCATCTAGAAAAAATTGTGATAATGTCAACATGAAGGAAAGTGCTTATGGTGGGTTGATACAGTGTCACGGTATCAGATGCACTTTTCTAAGTCATGTCAATTGAGTGATAACATCATTGAACCTGTGGGATTTACCTTCCTTGCACATTTTTAGATGCCCACATTATTTCAATTCTTATTTCCAATTATCTGCTTTGAGAACAAAGGGGAAAAAAGACAGGGAGAGAAGAAGGGGAATAAAAACATTAGTTTGTCAAGGATATCCCACAGAGGCCAAACAACGACCCTTGAAATTATCTACCATTAGTTTGCTTTGGCGCAATGCCAAGAACGTTCTGGAAAACAAGGCAGAAAGCAACAGACAAACCAAGTTGTCTTCAGGTGAGGATGTGATTAACAAATCCCCTGGGATTTTACCTTTCATAGCCATAACCAGAAACAGAAGAGAGGCACAATTCTGTAAGATGGTCCCTTCAAATTATTCTGCATCACTCATGCAGGGACTCATGCCTTCTGAAGGATGTTGATATTCATGTTCGGGTGGAGACCGTTTCCCAAGTCAAGTCTTCAAGCTTTCTGTGGACCTTGGGTGAAAGTAGCCAATCCAAGGGATGAGGCAGCAATGGCTACATCCAGAGAAAAGGTCTTCTCATCAGCTTTGATGCTAGTAGTGTTACTCCTCCTGTTGCCCCAAATATCATGTGCCAAATCCAACAGGAACTGCCCCTTGATTGAGGTTCAGCCGGTTCCTCATGAATGGCATAAATCTGGGGATCTCATCATTGGTGGCATGGCTTCTCAAATCGTTTGCTTTTTCCCTGCAGTTAACTTTCAGCGACATCCTTACGCAGATCTAAATATGGAACTTGCAGTGTAAGGCTACATATAAATGTATCTGTACTGTACGTATGTATATACTTTCCCTTACTCGTGTCAGCTTGGAGTGCCAGTAAAATGCAGGGATATCTAGAATGTGCTTTGTGAGTTTTAACTTTTTAAGAAAATGCAGGAAAAGTAGATGACCACAGAAGCTGACAAAATCAGTGTTGATTAGGACTTAGATAGAGGAATGCCAGCGGAGTCAATGGATAAAAGCCTAGGCAGGGGGTTGGACTAGAAGACCTCCAAGGTCCCTTCCAACTCTACTATTGTATTGTATAGCAAGCTAATGCCTACTTATCTAGGCATTATATTTCTGTATAATGCCTAGTTAACTGCCTGGAAGAATCCATACAAATGATCTGAACTTGATTGAAAGACAACTGTATAATACCCAACAATCTTAATAAGAAGATTGCATCATTTTCAATTGACATTATGTGATACTTTCTAAATCCTTCTTATCAGTGGTTTCAAATTTTTAACCACATCCTCTTTGTTGTTTTCCCCATTTTTTTTTCTTCTTTGTTTCTTCTTGCATTCTTCATTTTTAATACAATCCTTCTGAAGTCGTCTTCAATCTAACCATATCACCACTATCCTTGATGGGAGAATATAATTAAAAGCATCATGAACTTGGGAGGGTCAAATAAATGTTATTATTTAGATTGAAACATTATTTAGAACTTACATTACATTTACTTTCTTTTTATTTATTTATTTATTTATTTATTTATTTATTTATTTATTTATTTATTTATTTATTTATTTATTTATTTATTTAGTTAGTTAGTTAGTTAGTTAGTTAGTTACTTAGTTACTTAGTTTGTTAGTTTGTCAAACATATACAAGATAACGGGTATAAGTATAAACATGGACATGAACACAGGGTACGAATAAATGGGGACAGTAGGACAGGGACGGTAGGCATGCTGGTGTGCTTATGCACACCCCCTTACAGACCTCTTACAAATAGGGTGAGGTCCAAAGTAGACTGTTTAATGTTAAAGTTTTGGGGATTTGAGGATGTAACAACCGAGCCAGGTAGTGCATTCCAGGCATTGACCACTCTGTTGCTGAAGTCATATTTTCTGCAATTGAGTTTGGAGTGTTTTACAATACAATACAATAGCAGAGTTGGAAGGGATCTTGGAGGTCTTCTAGTCCAACCCCCTGCCTAGGTAGGAAACCCTATACCGTTTCAGACAAATGGCTTTTTTACTTTGAGTTTGTTTCCCTGTGTATTATTGCGGTTGAAGCTGATGTAGTCATTGTCAAGTAGGACATAGTAGCAGGCAATTTTGTGTACTACGCTTAGTTCAGACCATAGGTGGCGTAGTTCTAGGTTGTGCAAACCCAAAATTTCAACCCTGGTGGCATAATATATTCTATTGTGAGCAGAGGAGTGGAGTACTCTTCTCATGAAGTACCTCTGAACTCTCTTAATTGTGTTAATGTCTGCTATACAGTGTGGATTCCAGGCAGACAAGCTGTATTTGAGCATTGGTCTGGCAAAGATTTTGTATGTCCTAGTTTGCAATACAATGTTACCGCAAAATTAAATTAACAACTCTTAATGCCTTTTTGGCAAGGCTGCTACAGTGAGCTCTGGGGCTTAGATCCTTTGAGATGAGTACTCCTAAGTACAGAAAATTTTGTACTCCTTGGTTCTATTTATTCTGCCACTTCATACCTGATGACTGTTTTGATGTTCCTGAACCATGAGGTGGGCAGCAAATAAATTTCATCAATAAATACCTAAAGAAATGACTGGAGTTCACCCTTCCCCATCCAACTCAAGGGCCAAATACAGCTTTTGTCATTGAACAAAGACCTTATAAGCATGTTCAATTCTCAGGCTTTGAAAGTTTGCTCTCCTTATTTCATTAATGGTTATAAAAAGTGGCTTTTGAAAAAAATGAATGTTTTCTACAAATAGAATAGAATTCTTTATTGGCCAAGTGTGATTGGACAAACAAGGAGTTTGTGTTTGGTGCATATGCTCTCAGTGTACACAAAAAGACAAGATACATTCATCAAGAAGCATAAGGTACACCACTTAATGATAGTCATAGGGTGCAAATAAGCAAACATGAAAGAATCAATATCAATATAAATCGTTAAGGATGCAAGCAACAAAGTTACGTCCTACAGTCATAAGCAGGAGGAGATGGGTGATAGGAACAATGAGAAGACTAATAGTAATAGTAATGTAGCCTTAGTGAGTAGTTTGACAGTGTTGAGGGAATTATTTGTTTAGTCGAAAGATGGCGTTTGGGATAAAACTGCTCTTGTGTCTAGTTGTCTTGGTGTGCAATGCTCTATAGCATCATTTTGCGGGTAGGAGATGAAACAATTTATGTCCAGGATGTGAGGGGTCTGTAAATATTTTCACATCCCTCTTTTTAACTCGTGCAGTATGCAGGTCCTCAATGGAAGGCAGGTTGGTAGCAATGGTTTTTTTCTGCAGTTCTAACTATCCGTTGAAGTCTGTGTCTGTCTTGTTGTGTTGCAAAACCAAACCTGACAGTTGTAGAGGTGCAGATGACAGACTCAATCATTCCTCTGTAGAACTGAATCAGCAGCTCTTTGGGCAGTTTGAGCTTCCCGTGTTGGCGCAGAAAGAACATTCTTTGTTGCTCTTTTTTGATGACATTTTTGATGTTAGCTGTCCATTTTAAGTCTTGAGCTATGATAGAACCTAGAAACTTGAAGGTCTCTACTGTTGATACTCTGTTGTCTAGTTTTGTAAGAGGTGGTAGTATAGGAGGGTTTCTCCTAAAATCTACCACAATTTCTATGGTTTTGAGTGTATTTAGTTCAAGATTGTTCTGGTTGAACCCCAAGGCTAGCTGTTCAACATTCCATCTGTACACAGATTCATCATAGTCTCGAATGAGACCAATCATTGTTGTATCATCTCCAAACTTCACTAGTTTAACAGATGGATCATTTGAGATGCAGCCATTGGGGTATATATAGAGAAGTAGAAACAAGTAGAAAGATACTTTCTACGAGTATCTCTAAATGGAGATATTCGTACAGGATTTGAATAATTGGATCAGTGTCAGAATTGATGTCTAAAAGGTATTCAAGAACAAGAAGAGACCCCCTGTTTTTGGCCAAGTCCATTTTTATTCAGCAGTTTGTTTCTTAGACTGATCAGCCCAGATTTTTCTTTGACATGATTGTAAGCCTGCAGCTTGTGTACATCAAATCTTTATATAAGGAAAATAGCCTCGTTTAGAGCTGTTCTCCATGAATTCATCCCCCCCCCTGCAAGTTTTTATTTTTATTTTTTAGAAATATATCAAATGAATGTGTGAACAGTGTGGTACCTGAGTGTCATACATTCTAATACAAGTAAAAGTGGTAAAATTAATCGTAATTATTTCATTCAATCAACTTATGTTTTTCTAATAATAATACATATTTATATTAGGTTGCCATCTATCATTATTCAATTATTCCATGTTTTCTCTTGTTGTCACTTTTACTTTATTACATAAAATGATACACTAATATTCCTCCTTCTCTTATGTCTATCACTTATTCTAGCTTTAGCCTTTATTAAAAAGGCTTTTTCCTTCTATCCTATCTAATTTCTAATCATGTTACGCACCTAAAAAAGAAAAGAGAGAGAGAGAGAGAGAGAGAAATTAGAAACAAATCAGAACAACAAAAAAGAGAAATCATCTATGCATCATCTCTTGCTTGCTTCGGTACTTTAATTGCTATGCTTTAAAAGACACAGAGAGAGAAGGACAACCCCCGTGGGTTATCATGGGGGTACCTAGGTACTCCCATGTTACACCCCTTTTAGGCAGCCTGCACTGGTTGCCGGTTGTTTTCCGGGTGCGAATCAAGGTATTAATTATGACCTTTAAAGCGCTCCATGGCTTAGGCCCAGGGTACCTGCGAGACCACCTACTGCCACCAGTAGCCTCCCACTGTCCAGTACGATCCCACAGAGTTGGCCTCCTCAGGGTGCCGTTGGCCAGACAGTGTCGGCTTGTGACCCCCCCAGGGGGAGAGCCTTCTCTGTGGGAGCGCCTTCCCTCTGGAATGAGCTGCCCCTGGAGCTTCGCATAATCCCTGACCTCCGGTCCTTCCGACACGCCCTAAAAAGTTGGCTTTTCCAGCAAGCCAGCCTGGCCTGTTAATGTTAATTTTATCTCATTTTTAAAAATGTTATTATCCTATTAATTGGGTTTGTTTTTTGGATATGTATCTAATTTCTTTTTAACTTTCGTGATGTGTGTTTTTTAATGTTGTACGCCGCCCTGAGTCCTTTGGGAGAAGGGCGGCATATAAATCCAATAAAACTCAAACTCAAACTCAAACCAGAACAACCACAACAACAAAAATCATCTATCCATCATCGCTTCCATGAATTCATTTTGAAAAGCCACCACATTTAGTAGTCATCACCAGTAATAATTTAATCTCACTGTTCAATTACCTGTAACAGTGTACTTTCTTTGATCAATTCTATTATGGAAAGGTAAAGGTTCCCTTTGCACATATGTGCTAGTCATTCCCAACTCTAGGGGCTGATGCTCATCTCCGTTTCAAAGCCGAAGAGCTAGTGCTATCCGAAGACATCTCCATGGTCATGTGGCTGGCATGACTAAATGCGGAAGGAACACGAAATGCTGTTACCTTCCCACCAAAGTTGGCCCCTATTTTTCTACTTGCATTTTTACCTGCTTTTGAACTGCCTGAGATTGAAAGTCCATACAGAGAGTGGTGAGGACAGCAAAGAAGATTATAGGACGCTTGCTTACAGTTATTTAGGATGCTGCTATAAGCACTATGTGTTTAGAGCTCGAAGCATTGTTAGAGACCCCACACACTCACTTACCTTCCCACCAAAGGTGGTCCCCATTTTTCTACTTGCCTTTTTATGTGCTTTTGAACTGCTAGGTTGGCAGAAGCTGGGACAAGTAACTAAGGATTCGAACTGCCGATCTGCCAACCTTTCTGATCAATAAGCTCAGTGTCTTAGCCACTGAGCCACCGCGAGCCTCTGATCATTTCTATATTGCCTTCAAATTATTCCACTTATATCCATCTTCATTGGATGAAGCCTTGTTCTAGTACTTTGAAAATAAATCAAGACGTTCTCCCTGCCTTTTTTCTCCAACTATTTACACTTTTATACATCTCAATCCTCTTCTCTAAAATCATTTTCTCTCTCTCTAAATAAATAGACTAGAAATTCTGTGTCCACTGAATAATTGGGCCATGTATTTGTCTTTGCAGGATGGTAACAAAATTCTATCAGCATGTCCTGGCTTTGACATTTGCCATAAATGAGATCAATGAAAATGCAAACCTCTTGCCAAACTTTACGCTCGGATTTCATGTTTATGATAGCTATTATGATGCCCACATGACCTACTGGACGACCCTGGACTTGCTCTTCAATTCAAAAAGATTCCTCCCAAATTACAGCTGTGACTCAGAAAGGACTCTTATGGCAGTCGTTGGGGGAATGAGTTTGGACATCTCAACCCACATGGCGGATTTCTTAAATCTCTACAAGATTCCACAGGTAAAAACCCATGTTGAGGAAATCAAACTTGTTAATGTACCATTAAT